>NW_008340065.1:2424546-2507253 GCF_000622305.1 Nannospalax galili
AAGGAAGGAAGGAAGGAAGGAAGGAAGGAAGGAAGGAAGGAAGGAAGGAAATAAATTTGGGGGTTAGCAAAATGGCTCAGTGACTAAAGATGCTTGCCACTGAGTCTGATGATCTACCTACCTTTGATCCTGAGATTATGTGGTGGAAGAAGGAAACTGACTCCTATAAATTGTTCTCCAGACACATTCTGTGGCACGTGTACACCCCTCTCCAGTAAATTAAAAATGTAATAAAAATTTCAATTAAAAAAGAAAGCAGGGCTGGGCGTGGTGGCGCACACCTTTAATCCCAGCACTCTGGGAGGCAGAGGCTGGTGGATCTCTGTGAGTTCAAGCCAGCCTGGTCTACATAGTGAGTTCCAGGTCAGCTGGAGCTTCAGGGAGACCCTGTCTTCTCAAAAAGACTTTGAAAAAAATCAACAGCAAAAGACTAAACTAAATAAAAAATTCAAAATTCAATGCTTACTGCATCATTATGTTCTTGTGTATTTGTTACTTTCTTCTAGAAGCTTATCATAGTTTCTGAAAGCTTAAAGATCAAACTCGGCTAGATATGATATGACATATTTGTTGCTTTTTTGTTTTTTATTTTATTATTTTTATTTTATGCATATGCTTGTATTGCCCGCATGTAGGTAAGTGCACCTGTGTCGTGCAATGCCCGCAGAGGACAGAAGAGGCTGTCGGATCCCTGAAACTGGAGTTACCGACAGTTGTTAGCTACCATGTGGGTGCTGGGATTTGAACCTGGGTCTCCTGCAACAGTCAGTGTTCTTAACTGCTGAGCCATCTCTACAGCCCCCAATATGACATATTTGTAATTCTAGCATTATGGAGGCTGCTGCAGAACTTCTGGGAGTTCTATGCCAGTCTGGGCTGTAATAGCAAGCTGAAAAACTAAGCTGAGCAGTAGGGAGAACAGACCAGGTGTTATTTTAATTTTGTTTTGCCTTGCACAGTGGTTTGAATTCTATTCCTCAATTATCATTTTCATGCAGGTGCTTATATGCAGCTTTGTAGTGATTACTGTTGACATGATTTTTTTTTTATTCAAATTTTGTTGCCTTCAGCATCTTTTAGTTCTTCAACTTCGAAGGAATGCCTTCCTTCACATCTTTTGTCCTTGATGGGGGAAGCATATCATGTTTCTTCTAATCAGTATAATTCCTAAGTTTTTTAGACATTTCTCCTCTTATGTTCTTTATTTTTTTTATTTCATTGTTTTTATTGATCAGGAATTATTTGTCTTTCCTTTATAAGTATAATCTGCCATATTAATCTAGCTTTGGTCATACACAGTGATAGGTTAAAATATAGTGATACGAAAAACTTTTAAAAAAAATTTTTTACAAAAACTTTATTGAGAATTTCATACATGCATATAAGGTGTTTTGATCAAATTGAAGCCCACTCCCTCCCCTCCAACATTCCCCCCTCTGAAGAGGTAACTCTAAAATCTTTTCAGGATTAGATACAAGCTCCCAAATACTTTTGACATTTTTGGCCTTTGGAACAGAGTATGTTGCTAACAGGACCCAAGGACCTTTTGACTTTAGCCAAGAAACTGGCTATATTTCTTTGGGTTTTTTTTTTACCCTAACTGCCTAGCGAATTCCTACCTCCTATTCTTATCATGCCATCCTCTGAAGGGGTTACCAAATTGCCAATTGGGAATTAGGGACACAGATCACTCTGGCTTCTTCCATGCTGAACAGGAATGCAGGGTGAAGCAGTTGGAGTACCCCTCTAGTGGGTCTACCTAAAAGACTCCCAAATTGCATAACTCTTGTCTCTAAGGGGAGAAGAAAGGCCTTGAATCATGAATAGGAGATGTGAAGGAGAAGTAAAGGCAAGAGTAATTAGCATTACAAGTTCTAGACAGGAAACTAGAAAATAGTCAGAACAGGGCAATTTGTAAATGTTCATATGAGAGTCCATTGGAGTTTCTTGACAAGGGCTTCCAAAAGCATCCCTCTATTGGGTTCTTCCTCATTTTTCTTTTGTCTTCCAAGGCTGGACTTAGTTGGCTGGGAAGAGTGGCTGGATACTCAGGTGAGGGTCCAGTGACTCTGCTTGGCATTCCTTTAATGAATGAGCACAACTGTCAACAAGCCCAATTGTGACTATGTTTAGCGATCAGGCTCAGCCGAAGTTATGATGATTATAGTTACTTCATGCAGAAGGGACTGCTGTATAGCATCATCTTATTAAAAGGACCACCACGTGGAGGCAGGATCCAGGGCTGTCAGGCTGCCCCTGGGTTCTCAGGCCCTCTGGTAGTTGGAGGCCAGAGGGAGGCCAGAACCCTGCACTCTCTGGAGGTCTGCTGAGCTCCGAGCAGCTATCCCAATGGAGCAGGTCCGAACCCACCCTCTCAGGCTGTCTGCTAGGATCCCTCTTATGTTCTTTAAGACCTTTCAAAGATACATAGGCTTTTCTTTTTCTTTTTTTAAAATATTTTATTTGTTATCTTTATTTTATGTGTATGAGTGTATTGCCTGCATGTAGGTAAGTGCACCCGTGTCCTGCAGTGCCCATGGAGGACAGAAGAGGCTGTCGGATCCCCTGGAACTGGAGTTACTGACAGTTGTTAGCTGCTGTGTGGGTGCTGGGATTTGAACCCGGGTCTTCTGCAAGAACAGCCAGTGTTCTTAACCACTCCAGCCCCCTCTCCAGCCCCCATCTTTTCTTCTTTTAAAATATTTTTTTTTTTCAGTCTTTTTGAGACAGGGTCTCCCTGTAGCCCCAGCTGTCCTGGAACTCACTATGTAGACCAGGCTGGCCTTGAACTCACAGAGATCCTCCTGCCTCTGCCTCCCAAGTGCTGGGATTAAAGGTGTGCGCCACCACGTCCGCTATCTATTATTTTTATTTTATGTATACAAGTAGAAGAGGGCTTCAGATCCCCTGGAACTGGAGTTATGGATAATTGTTAGCGGCCGTGTGGGTGCTGAGAATTGAACCCAGGTCCTCTGCAAGAGCAGTTAGTGCTCTTAATCATTGAGCCATCTCCCCAGCCCCCATAGACTTTTCTTTATGCTTGTATTTTGGTTGTTTCAAGTAGGAGAGATGCACTATTTTTTTTTTTTTTCATTTGTCTTTTTGAGTCAGGGTCTTCCTGTAGCCCCAGCTGACCTGGAATTCAGTATGTAGACGAGGCTGGCCTCCATCTCATAGATCTGCCTCTGCCCTAGTGCTGGGATTAAAGGTGTGTACCACCATGCTCAGAAAGATGCACTATTTTTATTCCAATAATGCCAGTCCTAATTTTTAAAACTACATTTATTTTATTTAGGTGTGTGTGTGTATGTGTGTGTGTATGATGGGTACATGCGTGCCATGGTGGGTGTGTGGAAGCCAGAGGCCAGAGTTATTTTTCTCTTCCTGTCATGTGGGTCCCAGGGATTAAACTCAGGTCATCAGACTTGTGGTAGGTGCCTTTACCCACTGAGCCATCTTGCTGGCCTCAATCCTAAATTTTTAAAATTAAAGTTGTTGATATGTTAGGGAGCACTTTATATGCATGATATTTTGTTAAGTACTTTACATGTTATAACGTTTTTTTAAGTAAACAGGTACATTTAATAACAATCCTGTGAGTTATACTTTTGTTCTCATTGTACTGATGAGGAATTTAAAAACAAGCTTAAATAACATGCAGGGGCAGGCATTTGATAAATAGCAGAACTGAGTCTCAAGCCCAGGCATTCTAACTTTTGGAGCTTATATCCTTAGCTATTATATTTACTACTGTTTGCTTTGTGATAAAAAGCATTATAAGAAAGCCTGTCTGCAGGGCTGAAGAGATGGCTCACAGTTAAGAGCACTCACTGGCTATTCTTCCAGAGGACCCAGGTTCATTTCCCAGCACCCATATCCTGGCTAACATCTGTACTTGACTGTAGTTCCAGTGCTCCAATGCCCTCTTCTGGCCTTTGCAGGCACCAGGCACACAATATAAATAAAATAAAAAATTTATGTGTATGAGTGTTTTGCCTGCATGTTTGTAAGTGTACCCGTGTTATGCAATACTTGTGGAGGTCAGAAAAGGGCATTGGATCCCCTGGAACTGGAGTTATAGACGGTTGTTAGCCTCCATGTGGGTGCTGGGAACTGAACTCTTGTCCTTTGCAAGAGCAGCCAGTGCTCTTAACCGCTGAACCATCTCTCCAGTCCCTTGAGACTTGAGTTTTTTCATGACTCTCTGATACTGTGACTGAGATATATTTTAAGTCTGATTTGAAATATAGCATTACCAGGAAGCTCATCTTTGTTTATTTGTATTTTGATACAGGGTTTCACTATGTATCCCTAGCTGACCTGGAACTTGCTGTGTAGACCAGGCTGGCCTCCAATTCACAGAGATCCACTTATTTCTGCCTCCTTTAGTCCAAGTGCTGGGGTTAAAGACCTATGCCATCCTTAGCTTTTTGTCTGGACATGAAATAGAATGATTTGGGGGGAATTATTGGGCCATTCATTCCTGGTTGTTTTAGAAGTGTCATCTGTAAAGCCAGTGGAAATATATAGTGACTGGGACAGAGTAGGCACCCCCAATTTCTGCATCTATATTTGTATGTGTATAGCGTATATGGAATTAGTTATGGCCAAGTATAGCTTCTAGCTCCTTTTTTCTCTTTTTGAGACGGGGTCTCCCTGTAGTTCCAGCTGGCCTGGAACTATGTAGACCAGGCTAGCCTTGAACTCACAGAGATCTGCCTGCCTCAGCCTCCTGAGTACTAGGATCAGAGGTGTGTGCCACCATGCCTGGTCCAAGTATAGCTTCTTATATCTCTATCTCACATTTCTTACTGTCTTTAAGTTTAGATCAGAAGTATTCTAAGGACCCCAGGAGACCTCTGGGAGCCCCCCTCCCTGGTTTTTTGAGTCAGACTCACTTTATAGCTCAGGCCAACTTCAAACTCTTGATCTTCCTGCCTAGTCCTAGTGCTGGGATTTTGAGGCATGTACCAGTAGACCTAGCTTCTAGGAGTCTTTTTTTTTTTTTTTTTTCCAGTCTTTTTGAGATAGAGTCTCCCTATATATAGCCCCAGCTGGCCTGGAACTTGCTTTGTAGACCAGGTTGGCCTTGAACTTAGAGATCTGTCTGCCTTCCAGTGCTGGGACTAAAGGTGTGCGCCATCACGCCCGGCTCTACTTTTGGGATTCTTTAAAGAAGTATGTAGGGTCAAAACTGTTTTATGATACTGATTTTTCATTTTCAGTCCCTGGTAAGAATGCAGTGGAGCTTTTTAGAGCCTGCATGGCATGCTGTCTCAATAGGTTGACAGTAGAAGGAAATTTGAAATTTCAGCTTTTTGTTAAACAACTGCTAAGAATTTTACAAAAACAGCTGGGCATGGTGGCTTATGCCTATAATCCTAGCACTTGGGAGGTGGAGGCAGGAGGATCAGGCATTCAGAGACATCCTTAGCTACATAGTAAGTTCTAGGCCAGCCTTCGCTACATGAGACCTTGTCTCAAAAACCAGGAAAATAATTCACAAAAATGTAAAGCAACTAGTATCATTTTTCTCACTAAACTTTATTTTTGCAAACATTATGTTATGTATGTATATTATGTTAATATGCAGTGAATATATTGTTATTTTAAGATGAATAAGTAAATCTGCAGAAATTTAAATTTCTAATTCAGTCAATATTAATGAATACGGTCTACATAAACAGAAGTACTTTGTGGCCTTTAAGACCCCAAACTTTGAAAACCACTTGTGTAGACTAGTTGTATGACTTGTATGACATTAAAGCAGATCTTGGGCTGGCTGCATGGCTTAGGAAGTAAGAGTGCTTACTATGCAAACATGAGGATCTGAGTTTGAATCTCCCATGCCAAAAGCTGGGTGTCACTGTGTGTGCCTGTAACCCCAGTGCTGGAAGTGGAGACACAGATCCAGATAGCTTGCTAAAATAGGTAGAGAGCAGTAGAGGAAGACACCTAGCATCCTCCTCTGACCACTGTGCACCTGTACTCTGACAACACACAACTCTCTCTGTCTCTCTCTTTGCTTGATCTAGAATAAAAACCAAGAAGAGGCTGGGTGTGGTGATGCATGCCTTTAATCCCAGCAGTCAGGAAGCAGAGGCAGGCAGATCTCGGGAGATCAAGGCCATCCTGGTTTATATAAGAGTTCTAGATCAGTCCAGTCTACATAATGAGACCTTGTCTCAAAACAAAATGAAAGGAAAAATAAAAATAAAAAAAAACAGGAGAAAATCGAGAACTTAAAAAATAAGTGAGTTTTTATAACTTACCATGTATTTTCTGAATTGTGTAAGCAGGAGACTGGAGCCCACTGAGCGACCTCTTCAGATTGTTTACGATTACTTATCCCGGCTGGGCTTCGAAGATCCCGTGCGCATACAGGAGGAAGCCACAAATCCTGACCTCAGCTGTATGATTCGATTTTATGGTGGTAAGAATTTGTTAGTAGCTTTGTAAATATGTTAACTACCTTTAAGGTGATTATTTGAGTCTTTACCTTCTTATTAGATGTATTTGATATCAAACTGTTACTAAGTCACTTAACAAATGTAGCTAAAAACAAGTACAACAAAAGTAAGGGAGTAAAGAACATTTTAAAATATTAATAAAATGTCTTCCTTTTTGATTTTTGATTTTATTTATTTTTTATCTTTTTGAGACAGGGTCTCCCTGTAGTCCAGCTGACCTGGAACTTGCTATGTAGACCAGGCTGGCCTTGAGCTCACAGAGATCTGCCTGCCTCTGCCAAGATTTATTTCTTCTTTCTTCTCCCCCTCTCTCTCTCTCTCTCTCTCTCTTTCTCTCTCTCTCTCTCTCTCTCTCGTCTGTGTGTGTGTGTGTGTGTGTGTGTGTGTGTGTGTGTGTATATGCTTATGGATTACTCATTCACCCATAGTCACCTGCTACACTGGAGGACAGGGCCTCTAACACTTTTTTTTTTTAAGTTTAGTGTGAGGGAAGAGAGGGTATTAAAGGTTCTGTCATGGTTTGTTGAGCCTTTTCTGGATTATTTTCAGAAAATGTAAACATTGCTTCCTAAACACATTGAATCCAAAATTACAAGCATGAATTGTTTCCTTGGTTAGTTTTTCAGGTTACATTTAAGTTCCTGGTGATGACAATATTAAGTGATATCACATCTGTATTCTCATTGTTAGTTGAAATGTTGGGCAAATTTTTCACATTTGTTAAAGAAAATAATTTAATTAAAATTCAGTAGTCCTGCTGGGTGTGAATCCATCCCAGCACTCAGGAGGCAGAGACAGAAGCAGGTGAATCTCGGTGAGTTTGAGGCCAGCCTGGTCTATATAGCAAGTTCTAGGCCACCTAGGGCTACATAGTGAGACCCTGTCTTCTAAAAACCTCCAAACCAGTAGTCTCTTCAACAAGACATTGACATGCCATTTTGAAATTGTACAGTTATTTGTCTTTAAGGTATAGCACCTATTACTCATGCAACAGAATACTAGAATAGGTATTGTTTTTCCCTCTACAAATGGAAGTCAAGTAATGCTCCTTTCAGTTAAGCAAAAAGGAAAGGACAAAAATGAGTAAGTAGTGCATTACTTTGAATGAAAGAAAGTCAGGAGAGTAATACATACAGTAATAACACATAAATGTTCTTGAGAGAAGTGAGAATGAGTGAATGGGTGATTAACTGCCAGAAAAGGGAAATGTAAATAAAACCCTTTGGTGGTTTATGGAGGGAGAATAGTTGATAGGTTCAAGTTAAATCTGAGAAAATTTAGGACTGACTTGAGGAATTGAACCCATTTGTTACTATAAAATTTGTTTTAAAAACCCCAGGTTGACAGCTGGGACAATGGCTCAGAGGTTAAGTGTACATACTGCTCTTGCAGAGAGCCCTGAGTTCAGTTCCCAGCACCCACAAAAGGCAGCTCACAACCACCTGTAACTCCTTCTACAGGGACACCATTTTCTGGCCTCTGGGACCTACACTCACTTGTACATACTTATCATTAAAAAAAAAAATCTTTTTTAAAAAAAGAATTGAGTCATTAAACACAGCATGCATTGCAGAAGGGGAAGGGAAGTGGGTCCACTCTTGAAGAGAGGAGTATCAGAGTGTGGGCTTCATCTTGAGACCTTCAAGAAGAGTGCTTCCCTCTTATTTCTCTCAGTTCCTGAATCCAGAGACAGCCAGAGATAACAGAAGGAAACAGAGTGATGATGCCTGTGCCCAGCTTTCATTCTCCTTTTTATTCATCTGGGACTCTAACTCATGGACTGGGGTCACCACTTTTAGGATGGGTCTTCCCTCTGCAGACATTGTACACATAAGTGCACTTACATACACGCAGGCGAAACACTCATACAAACAAATAAATAGATAAACAAATAAATATTTAAGAAAAAACAAGGTGGGCAGGGTGGCCCATGACTATAATCCCAGCACTTGTCGGGGTAGAGGCAGGAAGATCAGGAGATTAAAGTCATTCTTGGCTACATTAAAGTTCAAGGCCAGCCTGGGGTACATGAAAGCCTGTTTCATATAAAACTAAATAAAAGAAATTTCAAAACATGTAGATCTTTCTTAGAGTTGGGTGGCAGAGTTTGCCTATCCAGATCTTTACAGAGGTGTAGATGGCCTGTGACTGCCAGCTCTGCTTCATCTCCCAGCCTGTCTCAAGGTCTTTGCATATGTGACCACATTTTCTTCAACATGAGTAGAATTCATGAGTGCTGCTTCCATACCTCAGAATCCACAGGGCTGTCTCTGTGCTTTGTTCTTTTCTCAGTGCTGTTCTCCTCTTAGGGCTAGGAAGACAATAATCAGCAGTTTTTGAAGTCAGGTATTGAAAGTGAAAGATCCATTGTCACCCTGAGTTTGTGAATTAAGAGTATTGACCTCTGGCTACCTAGAATGCTTACCTGGACAGAATTAAATATTGTGTTTGAGCTATTATATCCTGCTTGTTATAATAGTTTAACCTATGATTTATAAGGGATGTGTACATCACAAATGGCAAAAATATAAAGAGAGCAAAGAAGTGACTGTTATGGAAGTAGGGGAGGCTGATTCTAGGGTGTAGGGAGAAGGTCTGTATACATTTTAAATTTTGATTAAATGTTCCTAAGGTATACAGATAGGTTATACTAGTAGCCACTTTGTTGAGTAGGCTTTGGGAGTGCTCATCTCCCTACACCGCTGCCAATGTCAAGTATCATTGTTAAAAACTAATCTTTTCACAAAATTGCAAAAAATACTGTTTCAGGTTAATTTGCATATTTGAAACTTCTTTCTTAAAATGTAGGGGATACTAGGCCTGGAGAGATGGCTCAGTAGTTAAGTGCATATACTGCTTTTGCAGAAGATGCTAGTTGGGTTCCAGCATTCACAAGGGGCATCTCAAACAGCTGCCTGTAACTCCAGCACCAGGGGAATCTGATACCCTCTTCTGGCCTCTGTGGGTACCTGCTCTCATGGGCACATATACATAAACATAATTAAAGCATAATAAAAGCCAGGCGTGGTGGCACACGCCTTTAATCCCAGCACTTGGAAGGCAGAGGCAGGTGGATCTCTAAGTTCAGGGCCAGCCTGGTCTAGATAATAAGTAATGACTTCCAGGCCAGCTCAGCCTTGTGTGTTTTAATTTTTATTGATTATTTGTGTGCGTGTGTGTGCTTGTATGTGTGTGCTTGTGTGTATATGTGTTTGCATGAGTATGGATACATAGTGCATTCATGTGAAAGTGGAGGTTAGAGAACAATTTTGGGGAGTTGGTTTTCTCTTTCTTCCATTGTGGATTTTGGGGATTGAACTTAGGTTGTGATACCTGCTGAGTCATCTTGCCACCCTGATGCTCCCCTCAGTTCTGTGTTTGGTACTTGTCTGTTTCTCATAGTATTTTTACCAAGAGCTTTGCATCTCTTCTGTCTCAGTGTGCTGGTTTGCTCACTGTATCTCAGGCATATGAGCATTTCTGATGGAAAGGAAGGTGCTTGAAGAAAGAAGCTGGTGCATGCCTGCTACTTCCATGATGGGAATGGTTGATTGAAACATCACCACATAAAAATAAGCTTTTCCTTGTGAGGACCAGAGAGATGGAGGACTGTATTCAGAAGTAGAGAACTCTTTTATTTCTTACTGTCTTCATTCTAAAATAGACATATCAATAATGGCTCTCACTTTTCTCTTTGTACCCCACATTATGCTTGGTACTTTATGTTTTTTACAAGACCACCCTTGAAGGTGGGTTAATATCCAAGCCAAGGGAGCAGCAAAACTTGGACTCAGGCTCATGTCTGAACTCCAAGTCCGTGATTTTAACCCTTCACCATGTATGTGAAAGATGGCTGTTGGAAGAATAGTTAATGACATTTGAAGTACAGTCTTAGTTTATAGACCAGAATTCACAAGTATTTCTACTGTGTAAGTGCACTGATGGGAAAGGCTGAGAGTTTGGCTTGTAAAACCCATATTGCTTCCTTACTTCCATCCATAAATAGAGTTGCTGAATGTTGGCACATTATTTTTTTCCCCCTTCCAGTATTATGCTACTTTAATGGTAGATTCTGAAGTACTGTTTTCTTTTCAGAAAAACCATGCCAGATGGATCATCTGGATCGAATCCTTCTGTCTGGCATCTATAATGTACGCAAGGGAAAGACCCAGCTGCACAAGTGGGCTGAACGCCTAGTTGTTCTCTGTGGTACCTGCCTTATTGTTTCCTCAGTGAAGGATTGTCAAACTGGAAAGATGCACATTTTACCTCTGGTTGGGGGAAAGGTAAGACTCACAAACTTGAAATATTTATTTGGACATTGAGAAAATTAAGGGTGGGACATGGCTTCACTGATAAGGACAACCTAAATTTAATCCCCAGAACCCGTGTGAGAAAAACAGATGTGGCACATGCTTATAATCTTCAGTGGTGGGGAGGCAATAGCAGGTGAACCCCTGGACTTGCTGCCCTACCAAGCCTAATTGTCAAGCTTCAGGCCAGCGAGAGACCGAATCTTACCAAACAAGGAGGATTGGTCCTGGGAAATGACACCCGAAGTTGTCCTCTGGCCTCCACACACAGACGTGTGCATGCACACTTGCATACATATGTACCTGCAGACATAGGAACACACACAAACACACAAAAAGAAAGAAACAAAAAAACAAAGACTAGGACTGTAGCTCAGTGATAGAATGCTTATCTAGTATCAGTGTGTTCCTGGGTCTAGTCCCCAGCATTAAGGGGGGTGAGGAAAGAGAAAGAATATCCTATATGGTTTTCATACCTTTTCAGAGAAGCCAACAGGAGCATCATTAAAGATTGTATGAGAGGGGGCTGGAGAGATGACTCAGCAGTTAAGAGCACTGGCTGCTCCTTCAAAGGACCAGGGTTTGGTTCCCAGCACCCACATGGTGACTAGCAACCATCTGTAACTCCAGTTCCAGGGAACCCAACACACCCCTCTGACTTCTATGGGCATTGCATGATGTGGGTGCACTTAATATACAGTCATACATACAAAATAATAGTAATAATAAAAGATTGTATCAGAGACTCTCTGGGAGGTTCTGGGGCTTTCCGTTCCCAGGTGCTGCTGTAGAGCTGTCTGTTGAAGATACTCTGCTTCCACTGCTTGGGACTAGATGCTATTGCTGGTAACACCAAGAGGTGTTACAGGATGCTACCTAGAAGCTGCCTTTGGGAACTAGAAGTAGCTGCCAGTATCCTACACCAAAATAGATGATTCTTTCAAGTTTCTTCTTTTTGCCATTAGATTAAAATACAGAGTCTAATTTGCAATTAGATTAAAATTGGTTATAAACCTCAATTCAGTGGCCAGGGAGGCATGACATTTCTCATCTGTTCTAGAAAAGTTCATTTGCTAGTTAGACAAACAGAATGCCAGATGATCATAAATAGATAGGTTGTAGGAAGCTATGTATCATTTTATTTCTTCTGTTTTGAAGCTTGAACAGCATAACCAGCATGAGACAAAATGACCTTGGGAAGTCATACTCAGAAATATGCAATTGTCTAAATCCGTAGCAAGATAGTTAAAATACATGTGTAGGGCTGGAGAGATGGCTCAGCGGTTAAGAACACTGGCTGTTCTTGCATAAGACCCGGGGTCAAATCCCAGCACCCACATAGCAACTAACAACTTCCTTAACTCAGTTCCAGGGGATCCAACAGCCTCTTCTGTCTTCTGCGGGCGTTGCACATCACTGGTACACTTACCTATATGCAGGCAATACATACATACATACATACACACACATAATATAATAAATAAATAAAATATTAAAAAATACATGTATAAAAAGGCAAATATGTGGGCTGGTGAGGTGATTGAGTGGATAAAGGTGCTTGCTGCCAAGTCTGACAACCTGAGTTTGATCCTCAGGTCCCAGATGGAGGAAGAAGAGAACTAACTCCTAAAAGTTGTCTTCTAGCCTCTACGCGTGTACTTCATCACATACGTGTTGCCCCACTCCCAATAAATACATGTATTTAAAAAAGACATACATAGGGCCAGGCGTGGTGGCATACGTCTTTAATCCCAGCAGAGGCAGGCGGATCTCTCTGAGTTCAAGGCCAGCCTGGCCTACATAGTGAGTTCCAGGCCAGTTGAGACTACTGGGAGACCCTGTCTCAAAAAGACCAAAAAAGACAAATAAGTGTAAAGGTGTAACTAGACTTCAGAAGTGTAGAGCAGCAAGAGCTCTTAACCTCTGAGCCATCTCTCCAACCCCCATTGAAAAGAGTTCAAAGATCATTCTAGAATATTACCTGTTCGTTTCAATAAGATTCTTTGCTTTGGCATAAGCTCATTCAGTTGCAGTGGTTTATTACTAATGAAAAACGAGACCAAGCATGGTGATGCACACCTTTAGTTCCAGCACATGGGACGCAGAAGCAGGTGGATGTCTGAGTTCAAGGCCAGCCTGGTCTACGTAGTGAGTTCCAGGCCACCTCGGGCTACAGGGAGACCCTGTCTCAAAAAAAGAAAAAAAGAAAAATGATTATGTTGTGTCACCATTGAATGTTTTGAAAATTATTTAGTTTTAATGAATCTTTTCAATGTGATTCTTTTGTGCTCAAGAGTATTTTGTGTTTCTGCCACTTGGCTCTATCTTTAGTTGGCACTAGAAATGTATTGATTTACAAGTATAACTTGTAAATTTGTAGCTGATCTGCCCAGATTCACTAGTAATGACATCCAAAGTAAGATGCCAAAGTCATAAGTGTTTCCATGAATATAAAAAGATATCTTTTTCAAATCTATTGAGTTGCTGCAGTTTAGGGGAAGTGTCTTCTTTGTTTGATTATTTTGCTTTGGAGGTACGGTATCTGTGACCTCAAATCCTGGGTGCTGGGGTTGCAGGTTTGTGCCTCCCTCCCAGCTTTCATGGTAGTTTGATTTCCCTCTCCATGTCTCCCATCATTCATGTGCTTATTGACCGTTTGTGCATGTTCTTTGGAGAAATGTCTGCTCAGATCCTTTGTCTTTGTAAGAAATTTGCCTTGTTATTGCCTTCTGCTTTTTGATGGTCGTATTTCTGTTTAGTGCTTCTGATTTTTCCTCCTCTTTAGATAGAAGAAGTGAAGCGCCGGCAACACTCGCTTGCATTCAGCTCAGCTGGAGCCCAAGCTCAGACCTATCATGTCAGCTTTGAGACTTTGGCCGAGTACCAGAGATGGCAACGACAAGCGTCTAAGGTGATGGATGGTCAGAGGACCTGGCAGGAGATAAGGGAGCAGCAGCTAGTCACCATTCTCAATGTCATATTTGGTCTTTCTTAGCCCAGAATGAATAAAATCTGGAATTTCACTGGGGTTTTAAGTCATTTATATTTTCATAGTAGAAAATGGTGTCAGTGTTTTCAAGTACATTTACCTCTATAGCATCTCTGAGTTAGGCCTTAGAAAGAATTGAGACACGAGATTTACATGGCTTTCTCTCTGCCACAGTAGTCACTGATTGATGTATCCCCTATGTTGTGGTCCAGTGCTTCCTGGGCTGTACATATTTAGAACAGCCATGATGAACCACTTCATATGTGAACTTACTGATCAGACAGTGACTTTTGTTTCTGTTGCAAATCACTGGTATGTTGAGGATAATTAACCTTTCAGCATAATTTCTGCTTTTCAGCCATTGGAGATGAACTACTAGTAATGTATATTCCAAATTTTCTTGTTCTTTTAGCTTTCTTTACAGAGTTTGGCAGAGAAGATTGTCATACTATAATGACAAAAATGAATGATTTTTCTATTGTAGTTTTTAGACTCATTTTCACAGGTCATATTTTGTTGGTGTGCTATTACAGATAGAAAGCTTGATTTTAGTTTTATAGGATTTTTTTTTGTTGTTATATTGTTTTGACTATAAGTCTGTTCTAAAAAAAACTGACTTCAATTTTAAATATGTATTCTGTTCTCCTTAAATGAGAAGTTAATGTTTCTTTTCTTTTTTTTTTTCTGTCTTTTTGAGGCCTGGCACTCTCTGTGTAGACCAGGTTGTCCTGGCCTCCATCTCACAGATATCTGCCTGCCTCTGCCTCCTGAATGCTGGGACTAAAGGTGTGTGCTACACCTGGCTAGAATTTCGTTTTTTTTTTTTTGTTTTTGAGATAGACTGTCCTCAGACTCCCTGTGTAACCAAGGTTGACCTTGAATTTCTGATTCTCCTGCCTCCATTTTGCAAGTGCTAGAATTATAGGCATGTATCATCATGTGCGTTTGTTTTTTAAGCAACTTATGGTGTTAGGAGAAAGTAAATATCAACTGGTTTTTATAAATGATAATAGAATCTTTTCCTTTTTTTCTTTTCCTTTCCTAGTTTTTAGTCAGTGCATTTTTGTGTAAATGCCACTCTGGCCTGTGCTAGGGAAAAGCCTCCAGTATTAGCTCAAAAGGCTCTTCTCTTTTACCTTGCTTAGGTGGTGTCACAGCGAATCAGTACCGTGGATCTCTCGTGTTATAGCCTTGAGGAGGTTCCTGAACATCTCTTCTACAGTCAAGACATCACCTACCTCAACTTGCGACACAACTTCATGCAATTAGAAAGACCAGGGGGCCTCGACACACTCTACAAGTATGTGGAGAATAGGTTCCAGACCAGTATGTTGAAACCAAATTATAATCAGTTCTTAGTGGTTCACACTTTATAAGTGAACAAGCTTACTGTAGTAATCCATTTCTCATTTCTGTAACAAAATATCTTAGACTGGGTAGTATATAAAGATGGGAGGTTTATGTCAAAATCAGCTGGTTCTGTCAGTTCAGCTTTTGGTAAAGGCCCCTTTCCTTGTAGCATATGGCAGATGCTATGGTGGGAACCCAGGTGAGAGGGAGATATGGAATGGCAAGACAGGAAGCCAGAGATCTCAGGGGTCAGGCTTATTCTTTTGTAGCAGCCCATTCTCTTGGGAACTAACTCACTGTACTCCCTTTCCAGGCAGCATGTCCAGTGACTTAATTATTCCACCAGGCTTTACTTTTATTTATTTAGTTTGCAGCATTAGGGATTGAACCCAGGAACCTGTGTGTGCTAGGCAAGTGCTCTGCCATTGAGCTATACTCCCAGCCCAACCTCTCATAGTCTGCATTTCTCAGTCCTACTGTGCTGGGACCAAGCTTCTGGCAGATGGACCTTTGGGGGCACCTTGACCATCATATATAGATTGTAAATTTTCTGCTTTTTGAAGAAGTAAAAATTGTATTCACACAATTCTCTTTCTTATTCTCCCTGAAAAACAGAAGGTTGGTGGAATGTTCTGTTACAGAGACAACAGTGAATTGCTGTTGATCTGGACAACCTTTATATAAACCATTTGATGGTAAAGCATGGTCTGCAACTATGGTAAATTGAATGTTTCAGTATGTGGGTGGTTCTTGAGTCAAAAGTTTAAAATTTATATGGTTTCAAACAGACAGGCCTAATTTTAGGAATTCTTGAGGCAGACTATCAATCTTTTGTGCCTGTTCTTTCTAACTTTTTAAAAAAGATTTATTTTAAGTGTTTGAATGTTTTGCATGAATGTGGACCACATGCATACCTAGTGTCTGCAGAAACCAGAAAAGGGCATTGAGTTCTCTAGAAGTGGAGTAGAGGTGATTTGAGCCATCATGTGGGTGCTAGGAACTAAACCCAGGTCCTTTGCAGGAACAGCAAGCACCCTTAACCACTGAACCTTCTCTCCAGCCCATCTTGCCAAGTCTTGAGTCTTTTGTAAGCTATAGAACCTTTCTGTTCTAATAAAGGAACCGTTTCATCGCTACTATACTATAACCTACATGGTTTTCTATCTTCTTTATTAGAATATATTCCACTTTCCTACTCTCCCCACATCTTACCTCTTATTTCCACTTAATAAAGGATGGCATGAGAGGCTAGCCTGTGCTATATAGAGAGTTCAAGGCCAGTCTGGGCTATATAAGTGAGACCATGACTCAAGAAATCACACACAGACACACAAAGGTATAGAGAGTCAAAAATAGTGAAAAAGTATAATTGTGGACTTCTGGGAAAGGGAGACATTGAAAATGAAAGATTCAAAGTGGTTTAAACTAATGGTGAATAAAAAATAACATCTTACATACTTCTATTATATCTTATAATTCTAGTATAACCTCCAGAAAACATTTATATTTAAAATCTAAACCTTTTTAGATTAAGTATATGTTTAGTCAGGATATAGTTATTTTTAATGATATTTCTGTATACTAAAAAATGAAGATAAGTTGTAATGCTAAGGAAATCAGTTTTTAGTATATCTTCTGAGTTGCTATGAAAATAGAATTAATCTGACTTGAGCACAAATTCTGAAGTCAAGGCACCTGGGCAAAGGAATAATCAGCAATCAGAGGCGGGTCCTCAGGAAATCAGAAATTGAAATTTGAAAGAGGAATGTCAGATTTAGCAACTATGGGCTCCATTCTGGAAGCAGAACACCACCTTAGCCTTATCTTATTCCTGGAAGGTACGAAACGTGATGCTCCCATGCTTCCAGAGTGATGCCTGTGGACCTCTTTATTACCACACTGTCTCTGGGGAAAATACATAGATACTTCTGTGAGCAAAGTGGCACCAACTCTTAGGAGATCACTTTACAGTAAATGACTGTCACATATAGTGACAAGCTCTTTTGTTCCATTTATTTCAAGTGGCATTTGAGCCAGCATAATTTCACTATGAAGAAATTGCTTATCATGTGGTTTAATGTGTATTATTTGTTAACTTCTGTGGTGTCTGTGAATTGATTAATTTTGTATATTACATGTAGACATTGAATAACAAGATTTTACATATATCAAGTGTGACTTTCCAGGAAAGAATTTTACAGCATGAGCTTTTTTTGTAGATCTGCCTCTTTAGGGAGAACTCCTTTTACACTAGACCTGGTTTTCTTGATAGCATGGACTATATATTAGTCACTTTACTATCCTCTGTGCCCACACAACATCTGGTAGTACATGAGTGTTTGGTACATAGTTTTGTACATTCTACAGTGGACATTTGAAGTAGAGCATTTAGCTGGGTGTGATAACACATGTCTGTCATCCTAAGCACTTTGGAGATGGAGACAGGAGGATCCTGAGTTTAAGGCTAGCCTGTGCTATATAGTGAGTTCTAGGCCAGTCTAGGCTTCACAGAAAGACCCTGTCTAAAACAAAAAAACAATTGGGCAGTTAATAAAATAGATCAAAAGCCATTGATGGTCCCTGTAAAGGTAACATAGCAGGTCTATTGAAATACAGTATATATTTTTGCCTTTGTTCTTTAGGTTTTCTCAACTGAAGGGCCTGAACTTATCCCATAATAAACTTGGACTGTTCCCTGTATTACTGTGTGAGATTTCTACCCTGACTGAACTCAACCTTTCTTGTAATGGATTTCATGATTTGCCAAATCAGATTGGCAATCTGCTAAAGTAAGTATCTGATATTCCTGGATTCTCTTTCCCCCAGCAGAGGAGCTTGCCCGGCATTTGGGATAAAGAGGTATTTTGAGCTTTTGCAGTGAATAAATCATGTCAGTATTAGTAGCTTATTCAGTAGCTGCTCTTGGTACCAGAGATGTCCTTGCTACCAGCAGTGATCCATTCCCTCTATTTCATCAGCAGAGGCCCTGGCCCTTCTGTGTCTGAGGATCCATCTTGGAAGCTATATCTAAGTCAACTCTTAAGTCTGTGGAACAAGAGTTAGGAAGTTTTACTGTTTGGGGATTGATAATAAACTAGTGACATTACTTAAAAACCTCTAACTTTAGTTCTGTCCATCTGTATGAACCATTCCATAAAGTAGACTTGTTTATTTTTCCCTTCAGTCTTCAAACACTCTGTCTTGATGGCAACTTTCTGACTGCTTTGCCTGAAGAATTGGGAAACCTGCAACAGCTTTCTTCCCTGGGAATCTCCTTCAACAATTTTAGTCAAATTCCTGAAGTTTTTGAGAAACTCACGATGTTAGATAAAGTGGTTATGGCAGGAAACCGTCTGGAAGTCCTGAACTTAGGGGTGCTGACCAGGATGAACCATATTAAGCATGTGGATTTAAGGTGAGACGGCTCTTTAGGGTCACTGGTGGACCTTGATGTCTTCTCCTTAGAAAGACTTGTTAAATACATTAGGGTCTTAGAAAAGTAAAATATTTTCAGACCTGTAGAAAAACTACATTATTTACCTAGTAACGGAGATTAAGGATCAGGTGGATTTGCCACATGACAGAGACTTAAATTGCCAAAGACTGTGACTTCCTTTCCAGAAACATTTTATGAGCATTTCCATTTCCTTACATCTTCCTAAGTCTTTTTTCCTTATTGTCAGTAGAAGGTAGAGAATAGTATTTCTTTTGTTTGTTTGTTTTTGTTTTTGAGACAGGGTCTCCCTGTAGCCCCAGCTGGCCTGGAACTTGCTGTGTAGACCAGGCTGGACTTGATTTTACAGAGATCCACCAGTCTCTGCCTCCCGAGTGCTGGAATTGAAGGTATGTGCCATCATTACTGGCTTATTGCATTATTTTTTTGTCTTAATTTTATGTGTATGAGTGTTTTGCCTGCCTGTATGTGAGTGTACATGTACATGTAATACCTAAGGAGGCCAGAAGAAGACATTGGATCCCCATGGAACTGGTGTTACAGATGGTTGTTAGCCACCATGTAGATGCTGGGAACTGAACCCAGGTCCTCTGCAAGAGCAGCCAGTGCTCTTAACCACTGAGCTATCTCTCTAGTCCCTATTGCATTGTTTTTAAAAAATTTATTTTTATTGTGTGTTTGTGTCTATATGGGTATGTGCATGTGAGTACAGGTACCCTCAGAGGCTAGAGGAGGGCATTGGATCCCCAAGAGCTGGAGTTACAGGTGGTTGTGAGCCACCTGATATGAGTGCTGGGAACTGAATTTGGGTATTCTTCAAGAACAGTATGTACTCCTAACTACTGAGCCATCTCTCCAGCAAATAATGAACATTTATTTGTTGATGAGTGATGTTTGAACATCTTTTTTGTGCATATTATTGGTTTCTAGTTTTCTATAAATTTGACCATTTTTCTGTTGAGTCACTATTTGTTTTCTTGATAACATTGTATTGTAATTGAAATGATCAAGACTTCATTACCAAGAACTTCCTATGAATTTTGTTTTTTAGTCATAATCTTTTCCTAAAGGAAGGTGATTAAAAGACCCCTATTAGATGTTTTGCCGTTTTTCAGGAAGCTGTTAATATGCCCCAGTAAGACATAGGAAGGGGGCTATGCATAAAATAAATATAGTAAATAAAATATTAAAAAAACAAAAAGATACAGGAAGACAGAGACTTAGTAATGTACAGGATAAGAGAGCAGGCCAGTGTGCATTAAGTCACGCACTTATGTGGAAAAGAACCAGAAGTGTTTTTCTAGAGTTTGCCTTGAAATTATTCCATGTGTATTCAGATTATTTTCTTTCCCTTAGTGCCATGTAAGCCTTAGCACTAGAGGAAAGGAGCCACAACCACAGGAGGAAAGAGAGCTGTTCTGTCTCATGACTGCTTAGCTTCTCTCTCACTCAAAAGTGTTTTCTTCTCCACCCCTTCCACCTAACCTTATTAGGTGCTTGGATGTGTTTACCTGCTCCTGTGTATGGCCCCCTTTGCTTTCACTGTGTTTAATTTGTGTATGTGTGTACTGGTTTGGGTTGCCTAACTTAGCTGGATCTTGAGTTCTTTTTTTATAAATTGTGTGGTTTTTCTATAGGACTGCGAAAACCGAGACAAGTAATGAAATTCTTAAGTTCAGTAAAGGGAGAAAAGGGCCATAACTTCATGTGTATTTCTTTTGTTTGATAAGCATGAGTAATAGCATCTCTAATTATCTCCTTATTTTTGAATATTAAGGATGAACCACTTGAAAACCATGGTTACTGAAAATCTGGAGGGAAATAAGCATATCACTCACATGGATTTGCGGGACAACCAGTTGACTGACTTGGACCTTAGCTCCTTATGTAACCTGGAGCAGCTGCATTGTGAGCGGAACTACCTGCGGGAGCTGACACTCAGTGGCTTCTCCCTTCGAACCCTCTATGCCAACTGGAACAGTGAGTTCTTCCAGCCTCCTGTTTTTGTTCTATCAGCTCTAGTCTGAGCTTTTTGTTTTAAGTTTTTATTTTTATTTTGTGTGTATGAGTGTTTTGAGTGCATGTATGTAAGTACATGTGTGTCCAGTGCCCTTGGAGGCCAGAAGAAGGTGTCAGATCCCCTGGAACTGGAGTTATAATTATTAGCCACCATGTGGGTGCTGGGAACCAAACCTGGGGTCTCTGCAAGAGCAGACAGTGCTCTTACCCGCTGAGCCATCTCTCCAGTCAGTAGTCTGAACTTTCTAAGAACAGCGGCATCTGCTGTCCTTCTCAGCAACTCCTGCAGCCTGTAGTTTGTGACACACTGAGCTTTATCTTTTTTATTTTTTTTTCTTTTTGAGACCGGGTCTCCCTGTAGCCCCAGCTCTCCTGGAACTCACTATGTATACCAGGCTGGCCTTGAACTCACAGAGATCTGCCTGCCTCTGCCTCCCTAGTGCTGGGACTACAGGTGTGTGCCACCATGCCCAGTGAGCTTTATCTTTTAACTGCACTGTTAGCACTTGAAGTGATAGAGATACGGGTAAAAAGACATGGCAGAGCACTTTGAGAGTCACTGCACAAACACAGTAAGAGGCAGCTCACAAAAAATCATAGGGATTACTTAGGTGAACAAACATTCACACCAGAGCATCTCTCATAGCATAAACTAGGCATTGATAAACTACTACCCAGGGGCTAAATCTACCTTACTGTCTTTTCGTAAGACTGTAAAAAATGTTTTCTACACTTTTTAAAGATTGGGATAAAAATGAAAATATTTATGATGGGAAAGTTACATGAAATTCAAGTTTTTATACTGATAAGTTTTAATGCCCATACTAATTGCTTAATAGGGTCACATTTGGTTTGTATATTACTGCTTTCCTATTGCCGTGGTACAGTTATGCAAAGCCGGAAGTATTTCCATTTAGCCTTTTAAAGAAAACATTGTTAGGTTATGGTGAAAATACAGGAAAAATAGGACTATTAATAGGAAGATAAGTCTCAAAAACCACCTTTGGATGAAAAAAGGAAACTGCATAATCAATTCCGTACTACATTATACCCAAACTTAAAACACAGAAAGATCATTTTCTTAGTTTTTTTTTTTTTTTTTTGGTCTTTTTGAGCCGGGTCTCCCTGTAGCCCCAGTTGTCCTGGAACTCACTATGTAGACCAGACTGGCCTTGAACTCACAACGATCCACCTGCCTCTGCCTCCCGAGTGCTGGGATTAAAGGCATGCGCCACAACGCCCGGCTCATTTTCTTAGTTTTAACTATGCAGTAACAGCAAGAAAGACTCCACGGGCATAAAGATCACACTCAAGAGACTCTTGGCTTCTTGGTATGAAAGGGAAGCATGAAGAGGATGACATTTGTTAAAGCTAGGTGATGGCTTGTTGGTTTGTTTTTGCTTTGCTTTTCTGTATCTGTAGAATGTATTATTAGGGTAAAAGGAAGTAAAGGACCTCTGTTCTCATTACCTTTTGTCATGCTGTAGAAGCTTCAATGGTGGCTTAGGTTAATTTTATGTAGCAGGAGGTCAAAACTGGGTGCTATGACCCATGCCTATAGTACTTAGTACTAGGGAAGATGAGGCAGGAGGCTCAAGAGTTCCAGGTCACATCGTGAAATCCTATCTCAACCCGCCTCTCCCCCCGGCCCCCAAACCAAAACAATAATAACTACTACAAAAACTATTGACTATTGTCTGGCATTGTATTTTGATCCTATTACAACTAATTAGTACATCCACTTTGGAAAATGTCCAGTGTAACTATTAAAGTTAAACATGTATGGTGTACCTAGCATGTTGTCTCCTAGGCTCATATTCAACATAAGTGCTTAGATGAGTTCACATATATGTGGACAAAGTATCCTATCAGTGCTTAGATGAGTCCACACATACAGGGAAGAAATATTCCTGTTAGTGCTTATGTGAGTCCACACATGTGGATGAAATATTCCTGTCAGTGCTTAGATGACTCCACACATACATGGACAAAATATTCCTGTCAGTGCTTACTTGAGTCTACATAATATTCCTGTCAGTCCTTACATGAGTCCACACATATGTGGATGAAATATTCCTGTCAATGTTTAGATGAGTCCACATATATATGGACAAAATATTCCTAGCAGCACTATTCACCCTAAACTGGAAAAGATATATGTCCAGCAACTCTAAACTGTGTAAGTTAGAATGCCTTTCTCATCAATCAGCTGAGCTAGCAGTGTCCTTTTGCTCTACTTGTACATACACGTCTAGACTAGGGGGAGCTGCAGTGCTGGCCGGAAGCAGCTTTTGTAGCCCTTGGCGTGGCAGTGATAAGTGGTGTTACTTCTAGGGTTAAAACTCTCATGCAGGCCCTTAATAGTGGGGCCCTAGCCCTACAAGTGAAATGTTGCTAGCAGTTAGGATTCTCCAGCCTATGGCAGCAGCTGGCATTGTAGTTTCTGGACAGGCCAAGCTTCAGGATCCCTGGCCCTCTGGAGTTCTTCCAGCGACCAAGGCCTGCTGCTTTGCTTAGCATCTTTCTAGCCTCCTGTCTGTGGTCAGATTCAGCTGTCCATTCACTCTTGCCTTCTCTATACTTCCACCACTACCTTCGTTCCTGCCCTGGCTGTTCTCTCAAACTATTCAGCTGCCTCTTGTTGGTCAGTGTCACAGGAAATAGCCTTTGCTGCCCTTTCACTGCTGTTGTGACTGTTGGCTACCAGTCTTGTGTCTCTGCCACTTTTGCAGCTCTGCTTGTCAACCCCTTAGCTCCTCTTCTTTAGCTCTCAGGAGACGTGTCTTCGCCACCTTCGCAACTCAGTTGCTCCATGTTGCTGTTGCTCTGCTGCTGCTCTGCTGCCTCCGTCACCGCTGCTGTTCCACTGTGTGCTGCTGCTGTGTGTTACCAGCTCTGTTAAAATAGGCAAGAAACAGTCATTCCAAAGAAGCCTTTTACTGGGACTGAGTGCTGTAGATCCCAGCTTCTTTACAAGAAGTGAACTTTAGATGGAATGCTTACATTAAGAACTTAAAGAACTTACCATTAACACTACTAGTGATTTTAAGCAGATTTTAACACTACTTTAACAAAACTGCTCTGTGCCCCAGGGAGGAATGGGTGCCCTGATTTTTCCATATTCACATAAAAAACATTAAAATAAAACTATATGCAACAATATTAATGAATGTCCCAAGCATAATGTGGACTAAATGAAGTCAGACAAAAGCTTATACAGAGGGTGAAGGCAAGGAAGATCAGGAGTTTAAGGCCAGCCTGGGCTACATGATACCATAATAATAAAAGGCCCGAAATTTTATACATAGTAGCAAGGATTAGTCATGCTTAGGGTTACAGGGATGTACTACCATGTTTGGTTTATGCAGTGCTGGGGATTGAACCCAGGACCTTGTGCATGTTAGTCAAGCACTCTACCAACTGAACAAAATCCCCAGCCCTCTTCCAGCCTTTTACCTCAGTGGTTGGGAAGCTGAGACAGGAGGATTCTTGCCGGGGGTTTGAATCAGCAACCCCTGCGGAGATGATGATTGGGGATGAGTAAGCACGCTGTTCGCCAGCCCACACCTCCCCCAGTACCCGGGGACACTCAGACGCAACGGGGAGTCTAGTCAAGCAGGGACTCATTTATTGCAGGTATTACAGAGCTTATAAAGGCACCTGGAAATCTGCCCCCTCAGGGTGTATCTTAAGGATGGTCACGCGCTGATCATGCACTCCTCAGCAGTGCGGAAGTATTCTTCAGACTTTCAAAGCAAGCCAGGCCGTGCCCCCAGTAACTTCCTTTTGGACCTATGCAAGGTGGGGCCTTTAGGTCCCCACGGATTATGAGTTCAGGGTTACCTGGGCTGCGTAAGATACTGTTTGGGGAAAAGACAAACTTATAAACTGCATTTACTTACATAAACCATGAATGTTATCTATAGTATTTGGAGTCAGGACAATGACTTATTTCCTTTGAAAGGGGTAGTGGCTAGAAAAAGTGAGGTGATGCTTTGGGGGGCTGTTAATATTCTTTTATGATTTGAGCATTGATTTCACTAGTGTGTTGCAGTTCATTGATCTATACACTTAAGATTTTTTCTGTGTTTACATTTGAGTTAAAGGTGAGATAGCAAAAATCCAGGTATTAATTTCTCAAGTTAAAAAATGAATTACTGTTAATATTTAGCAACTGCCTGATGTAGTGTGAATTCATTGCAGTACACAGGATCCTGCAGCTAGTAGTTATATGTGTTTTTAAGACAAATTGGGATCAGTAGTCACAGTGAGTTGCTACTAGTTTTTGTCTTTAGTCATCTCAGTAAAGGACATCCATGTGGCCATTTGGACCTTGTTTACATTAGTTCTTGCTTTCTTCCTCAGAGAACATTGCTAACATGTGTTTGCTTTTCACAGGACTGACAGCAGTAAATGTCTACCCAGTGCCCAGTCTGCTCACTTCCCTAGAACTCTCCCGGTGAGTGTGTCCAGGAGGGTGGTCCTTGTTTAAATTGTAAAACTTCAAATATAGGGGTTGGAGTGATGGCTCAGCAGTTAACAGCACTGACTGACTGCTCTTGCAGAGGACCTGATTGGTTCTCAAAACTCACATGGTGGCTAGCATCTGTGATTCCAGTTCCAAGGGACCTGACATTCTCTTCTGACCTCTACAGGCTTTGCACACACATGGTATACTTACATACAGGCAAAATAGTCCTTCATTAAATAAATAAATAAATAAACAAACATCAGATATGGAGATGGATATATAGATATAAGGCTGGTTGATTTGGGGAAGTTTTGAGATATAAGAAATTCTAAATATATTGAAATTTAATAACTTGAAAAAAGACAAAAGAATGAATTTGAAGGTAAGCCTAATAGCCTTGGTCCATGGCTAAAGGAAGAACTTTCTTGGAAAGGAAAGATACTCATAAAACAACAGGTTGCTTTAACTTAACTCTCACACTATGGTGTAATCACTGTTACCAACTTTCTGTCCTGATTCTCGAGAATTACTTGCATTTGTTGGCTCCCTTTCCTCACCCACCAGCAGCTTGTTTTAGGCCTTCTCTTCTGCAACTTTTCTGTCCTGACACTTGGCTTTCTCTTCTTTAAATGTACTTCACAATATTTCCCTGGCTGGCTAATAAATCTTTTTGGTTTTTTATTTGGTCTTTTTGAGACAGAATCTCCCTGTAGCCCCAGCTGGCCTGTCTATGTAGAGCAGGCTGGCCTCAAAATCACAGAGATCTGCCTGTCTCTGCCTCTGAGTGCTGGGATTAAAGGTGTGCACCATCACAGCCAGCTCATACAATCTCATTTTTAAAAGATATATTTTATTTTTTATGTGTATGAGTGTTTTGCTTACATGTATGTAAGCACACCCATGTTGTGCAGTGCCTGCAGAGGCCAGAAGAGGGCATCAAATCCCCTGGAACTGGAACTTCCAATGGTTGTCAGCCACCATGTGGGTACTGGAAACTGAACCCAGGTCCTCTGCAAGAATAGTCAGTGCTCCTAACCACTGAGCCACCTCTCCAGTCTTAAAATGCCATGTTAGACATGGCTTCTCTGTCTTTTTTTTTTTTTTTTTTTTTTTTTTTTTTTTGTCTTTTTGAGACAGGGTCTCCCTGTAGCCCTAGCTGTCCTGGAACTCACTATGTAGACCAGGCTGGCCTTGAACTCACAGAGATCCACCTGCCTCTGTCTCCCAAGTTCTGGGACTACAGGCTACAGGCATGTGCCACCATGCCTGGCGGCTTTTCTCTTTGACATACTCTTTTTCAGGTAACCTTTCAAAGGTTAGTTATCCCTCAAGTTCTGTCTTGGAACCTGTTACTGGATATGATTTCATTTATGCTAACAATAAGTGATCAACTATTGGCATTAGCCAGGTTTCTATACTAGACCCTCTTCTATCAGCAGAACACTTGTAACTACAGTTATCTATTTGAAGCTCACAGCTGACTTTGTGCACTGCTTCTAAATCCTTCAGTGCAGTCTCCTTACCTGTAGGAACTGATCAGAACCTTCCAGATGTGGGTTAGACCTGGCTCCAGCCTCACTTTCCCACTTTGTCTCCCTTCACTCACCACCCAGCATCACCACTGCTTGGTGTTCCCGTCACACATCACACGTCTTGCCTTGTCTGTGCTCTGACTCATGCTGGCACCCCTTGCTTGGAATGTCCTCAGCATGCAAGGTCGCAGTACAACATTCTTCAGAATCTAACCAGATGTCATGTTCTTAGCAAACCTGCCTTGGTCTATTTCAGGCAAAGTGTTCCCTTCACTAAGCTGTCATAGCAGGGTCTGCGTTTCTCTTACATAGCACTTAACTGCATTCTGCCACATCAGTTGACAGATACTGAGGCCTCGAAAAGGTTGGGTCACATCTGACAACAGAAGTCCTTGTGCTACATATCTGCCCAGTGCTCAGATATTTCAAGTTCATATTTTCCATGTTTGAAACTTTCCTCCCCTGCTGATTATCTTTCACCTCTACTTCCTCATTTTCCTGTTACTTCCCTCTGTGCTTTTTTCCTCACCATCATTACCCGTGGAATTCCTAATTATTTTTGATGCTTTGTTTAAAATGCCACTTCTACCAAATCTTTCCTCATTTTGCCTTCATCTTTTCTCACCTGCACCCCCTGCTTTCCTGCTACTGGAAGCCCCTCACCTTCTTTGAGCATGTAATAAAGCATGGGTGATACATAACTGCTGTACATACTTGAGTGCTTATCTCTCCCTACCCTTCTAATTTAACAGCATTTTCTGAGTGCTGACTGCATTTTAGGTAATAAGCCAGAGAATGCCTTAGAGATAATGTCCCTGCCCTCAAGGACTCATGGGCCACTTCATAGGTACATTGCAGTAGACTGAGTTCCGTTTGTCTGTCAGACTTCCATAGCTGTGAGAAAATACCTGAAATAAACAATCTAAAGGAGGGAGGGCTTATTTTTGGCTACAGTTTCAGATCTATGTTCACTTAATACCATGTTCACTCACCTTGGGCCTGTGGTAAGAGGTACATTATGGTGGCATCTCATGGTAGAAGAGACTGCTTACCTCATGGCAACCAAGAAGCAAAGAGAAAGGAAGAGGTCAGAGGCCCGAATCTCCTTCCAACTTTTCCCTCCCTCCCTCCCTCCCTCCCTCCCTCCATCCTTCCCTCCATCCTTCTTTCCAAACAGGGGCTTAGTTCTCCTAATTTATACTATTACTACATGCTATTAGAACAAACCTGCAACACATGTCTTTGGGGAAACATTTATGACCCAAGCCATATAACTTTTTACTTTAAATGTTGGTTTTTAAATTATTTATTTATATCCATTTATTTTTATTTTATGTGTATGAGTATATTGTCTGCATGTATGTAAGTGCACCTGTGTTGTGCAGTACCCATGGAGGTCAGAGGGTGTTGGGTCCCTGGAACCGGAGTTATGGGTCATTGTTAGTTGCCACATGGGCATTGAGAATCGAATCTGGGTCCTCTACAAGAGCAACCAGTGCTCTTAACCACTGACCCATCTCTCCAGCCCCTAAATGATGGTTCTTATTCTTTGCAGAAACCTGCTAGAGTGTGTCCCTGACTGGGCTTGTGAAGCAAGAAAGCTAGAAATACTGGATATGAGCTATAATCTACTCACAGAGATTCCTCTGAGGTATGTGTATATGAATGCATACATCATGTATGTCTATGTTTAATTATTCCTAGATTTGTGTTGCCTTTCATTTGTCCAGTGACTATGAGTACCTGCTGGGTAGGAGGCAGTGTAATGTGCTAAAGAAATACAGTGATGGCTAATGTGTGGTTTTAGTGCATAAGAGACTTAGTAAATATGCATACCAGTAACTGTGATAAAGTGTGCCCAGAGTTGCTGATGTAGTGGTCTGATAGTATTCACAGTTGATTTTATAGAGTGAGTTATTATGTGCTGGTAAATATCCTAAGAACTTACTTTATGATCTTACCTAATCCTTTAAAAGCCTTTTATAGGTGCTGCTGCCTTCACCTTACGAAAAAGGAAACTAAGAAAGCTTAGGTAACTTGTCTGAAGTGGTACTTAACAGGGCTGATGGGAGCTAGCATTTGATGTAGCTTCTTATAATAGAGGCTTTAACTCTTAATCACAATGCTATGTAAATTGCTTAGAAATCAGAAGAGCTTTCAATAATTAGTGCCTCGTGGTAAGGTGACATTTGAATTGACATTTACTGGATAGTGGGTTTTCTCTAACTTTAGGAGGGAAGGGAAAGTGGTTCTTGTGAGGTAGGGTAGGGTATTACATTACATATTCAAAAGTACTGAGTTGTAAAATGTATGCTTGTGGAGTCTTTAAAATTAAAATAGAGGCTTCATAGCACAGTAGGTCTTTGCCTAGCTTTTGAAGGGGCATCTTACTATACATCTTGGTGATTCCATTTCAGTAAGATGTTTGGCGAATAAAAGTCACTTAATCTTTCTGGATTTCATTGCTAAATTGCCTAGTCCTAGTACATTTTAAGGATGCAATAAATAGTTTTTTTTATTGTAATAAAAAGTCTCATTATGGACTTATGTTGTTTCTGTTAATAAACATACTGAATTTATTAATAAATGTCTAGATTTCATTTCTGTCTAGGCTTAAAATCGAAATGGAATTATAACTCCAGAAATTGCTTTAGTCTCAATCTCTGTGCTGCTCATCCTCATGATTTCACTTTTTCTCAGAATGGCCTTGGCGACTTCTGGGCAGGTGCTGAGTAACATGTGTGACTACTTTCTTGGCCCAGGCACTTCTCAGAAATTGTATGGTCTAGAAATATGTTTCTGTTAGTTGGCTAGTTTTAATTAAGTAGGGTATGAGAGACTTAGAAAGATTTAAGTAAGTTTTTGTTTCCTTCTGTTTTCATCCCCTTTAGGATTCTGAGTAGTTTGAGTCTTAGGAAACTGATGTTGGGACACAACCATGTCCATGCCCTTCCTGTGCTGGTGGAGCACATCCCCCTGGAGGTGCTAGATATCCAGCATAATGCTCTCTCCAGGCTGCCAGACACCCTCTTCTCCAAGGCCTTAAAGTAAGTGCTGGAGGATTCCCTCCTCAGAGGAGCATAGTCCTTGTCTCTACAGGCTGCACTGACCTGTCCCTGGAGAGATTTCTGTATTTACAGTTTACTTGATACTCCAGCAGTGAGCGGAGGGCATAGTTATACTTTTTATGATAGAAAATATGGCAGTGTTTCGTAGTAAACTTGAGAGCTGAAGTAGGTATCAAATACTCAATGCTGAGAAAGTTCAGGCTCTTGTGTCTACAAATAGTGATTGGAGAGAAATAGTATTGAGGTAGAGCCTTGGATAATTTTCAGCTTTTGCACTGAGGGAAAAAGAACATGCCATGAAGTTCATTTTATTCAAGCTTTATCAAGTTGTCTTTTAGTTACAGTCTCTTGATTTCCAGAGTGTTTTGTTGTTATCCACTTTGAAAACTATGCATTTAAAGGTAATATCCTTCCACAAGGTGGTGTTTGCCATTTTGTAAATTAACAGGTAGAAAGTATTTCTTCTTCTTTTAAGACTTATACTCAGGGCTGGAGAGATGGCTCAGTGATTCAGAGCACTGACTGCTCTTGCAGAAGACCTGAGTTTGAATCCCAGCACTCACATTGTGGCTTACAACCATCTGTAAGAGGGAATCCAGTACCCTCTTCTGTCCTCCACGCCACTGCACAATACAGATGCACTTACATGCATTCAGGCATAACACTTATACACATAAAATTAATAAAAAATAAACAAAGAAGCCAAGTATATTAGTGCACACCTTTAATATCAGTATTTGGGAAGCACAGGCAGGTGGATCTCTGTGAGAGAAAGGGCAGCCTGGTCTACATAGGGAGCTCTAGACCAACTGGGGCTACAGGGAGACCAAAAGAGAAATAAACAATAGGACTTCAGCATAGGATTATAGGAGACAAACAAAGAATTTAGCCCAAAGGAGTCTTATTTTCTGTTTTGTAAGTTTATGCATCTCTCAATATATAATACACTTAGTTGGATAGTCCTCAAAATAAAATCTTTAGAAAACTCCCTAGTCCCCACAGCCCTGCCAGAAAAAAGTCCTATTAGAGGGGAATTTTCTTTGGGGAAAATTTCTGTGAAGTTTTGATGAAGTTGTTAATTAACAAGAAATACATAACACTGAATGCAGTCTTAATGACTGGTTGAATATAATTGGTCTTCAACCTTAGAATCTACAGTAAGGAAGTTATGTAGTAATATAATACTCTGTCCAGAGCAGTTTTGGGACAAAGACACAGCAGGCACACACAGTCCTTAGCAAATTTAAAATTATGGGTGTGGATCATACAGCATGCAGATTTAAGAACACACAAATTGAAATGGAGAGAGTTCATTGGTAAAGTGCTTGCCTCACAAGCCGGAGGATCTGAATTCAGTTCTCCAGAACCCTTGTAAAAATGCTGGGCATGCTGTTTGGTGCTTATAATGTTGGCACAGAGGTAGTGGAGACAGGTGGATCTCTGGTCTCACTAGCCGGCTAGTCTAGCCTAATTGGTGAGCAGCAGGCCATTGGAAGAGCCTGTCTTAAAGGAAGTGGGTGGCATTTTTATTACATTTATTTGTTTTTTATGTGTATGCATATGCCTACACCACAGTGCATGTGTGCTGCTTAGAGGACCAACTTTGTGGAGTTGTTCTCTCTTCCACTGTGTGGGTCCTGGGGATAGAACGCAGGTCATCAGGCTTATTGGCAAGCTCCTTTATCCAAGATGAGCCATCTTGCCTGGCCCATGGGTGGCATTCTTTAGTATGACACCCAAGATTATCCTCTGGCCTCCACTCACATGTACCCAGATGATAGCTCTCATGGGTGTGGATACACACACACACACACACACACACACACACACACACAAGAACATACGAGCTTAATAATAACTGCCTTTTATTGAGAATATTGTCTGTATACCAACATTGTGTTTGGCAGATTTTTAAATTATACTGTGGTTTACTTGTTAGATTGCCAAAGATTAATTAATTATGATAGTCTCTGTTGATAACTGTGTCGATTGCATTATTCTTGTGGAAGTGCAATTTGTACATGATCTTAGAATGCCAAGAAGCAATGCCAGTGCTATTTGATACAACTTTTCTAGATCTTATTTAGACAATATATATATGCACACACACTTTGAGGGGGCAGTATATTTTTTAGAGCCATATAAAAATATATATTCTTTGATCCCGTAAATACTGTACCTGTATCTTGTGCCAGTTGTAGTGGTGCACACCTTTAATCCCAGCAATCAGAACTAGCAGGGGCAGTTTAATCTCTGAGTTCAAAACCAGCCTGGTCTACATAGTGAGATCCTGTCTCAAAATAAATAAACAAACAAAAAATAAAACTCTACTCTGGAGAAATTGGATGAGAACCCAAGATTCCTATTTGTGGTCCGAATTCTCTCTGGGTCTCCTGCGCGATCAGACTAACCATATAATATATTTTATGTGTATTTATTAACTTACAAAGGAATGAGTACCCAGTGCTTAGCCCCACGCAGCGCCTGAGAGCCCACCTTATCAGACTGTGCCACACCCATAATTTGCTCACACCTCTGGGGCCAGCGATCGCCCCACGTCCATTGAAAGTCAGTCCATTCTGTCTTTCAGTTGTTGTGCAAGTTCCCATGGCTCAGGGCTTCCCCTTGGCTAGCGGCTTCTCCTGCTCCCTCATGGCTTCTGTTCCAAGATGGTCCCCCCAGCCACACCCCCATAATCCACACTCTGTGGCAGGCCCCGCCCATTGGAGAAACTAGCCAATCGGGAGACACTATTATAATGTCTGTTAATAGCATCTGTAAGGAAATATATAACTAGCCTATGCATAATCCATTATTAGAATATTATGGGATTGGCTAAATAAATAAATGATGTATTAAGAAGAGACAAAATTCTTTTCAAGGTTATCTTCATAGTTAAGATATATGTGGAGGTGGCACCCACCTGTGTCTTTTAGTGGAAACACATGATTTTGCATGCAGCCCCTAGAGAAGACTAGGAAAATAGCTATGCCTATATTTTTTTTCCTCTCCACCTGGCTTCCATTATTTGGGTAATAGGAACTTTGAGTTGCAAATGCAGAGAAAACTTCCTGAAGGAAATTATTCTTGACTTTGGGAGCTTGATTTCAGCATTCTTACTGATTTCTATTTAAGAATGTAACGATCACAAAGGGAATGATGCTCTGTCTGTATTCTGTCAGTCTCAGATACCTGAATGCATCTGCAAATAGTCTGGAGTGTTTGCCTTCTGCGTGCACTGGAGAGGAGAGTCTGAGCGTGCTGCAGCTGCTGTATCTGACCAACAACCTCCTGACAGATCAGTGCATACCTGTCCTGGTTGGACACCCACACCTGCGAATCTTGCACCTTGCAAACAACCAGCTTCAGACTTTTCCCGCAAGGTAAATGAGTGAGAAGTGTGATCACTTGAGAGTGAAGCATGAATTCTGCATTCTATCATAGCTCTCTGACTATGACACTTGGATTACTGGTGCTTTGGTTTCATTAGCTCCCTGGGAAAAATCTCATCTTAATAGTTTGTAACCTGTTAAGTAGTAATAGCCAAAGAAATTGTGGTTAAAATATGCTTAATTTTTAGTTCTAATGATTTAATAATGATCTGAAAGTGTTCAACCTAGAACACATAGGCTTATGAAATAAAATTTAAAATAGCTGAAGATATTGTTTTCTAACAGCACTGTATTATAAAATACTGTTTTCTATTATTTTTTAAATTATCTGTTCTTGGATCAAATGGCTAATATATACTACTTACTTAGTAACAGAGCCTCTATCTTCATGGAAACCTCCCTCATGTGAAATAGATAAGTGTCTAGGCAGTTGCCATGCAGCATGACAAATGCATGACATTGAAGATCCCAGGGTCCAGCTTCTGGGGCTGGAGAGATGACTCTGTGAATAACAGCATTTGAGACTCTGCCACAGGACTTGAGTTTGATTCCCAGCACCCACATGGGCTTCTCACAAACACTAACTGCAGTTCGAAGGGATCCAAACCTCCTCCTGGCCTTTGTGGGAACCTGTACACATGTGGCATACACTCACACAGAAATAAACATACACATAAATAAAAATAAATCTTTTATAAAGATACCAGGTTTATAGCCACACTACATGGAGCTTGGGAAATGGGGCAAGGCTGGGAGGAAGAGAGGAATAATAGTAGGCTCCATCGCTAAGAAGACAAAAGAGAGAGAGTTTTTGTGTCAATGTTTTAAACAGTGTCAGCGGAGAAATAAATACCTTACAAAGTACATTTAATTTTTAAAATATGGACTAGGGATGTAACTCAGTTGGTAGGGGTATTTGCCTAACATGTGCAAAAGCCCTGTGTTCCATCCCCAGCACTGCATAAATCATGTGTGGTAGCACACCTATAACCCCGGCACTTAGGAGATAGAGGCAGGAGGATCAGAAATTAAAAGTAGCAAGTTTGAATCCAGTCTGGGATACATGAGACCCTATCTCCTCCTGGCCCCCCCACTCCAAAATTAACATCTATAAAATGCCATCATTAAAAAAGTAACATTTTTGGGTTAGCATACAGAGTAATGAGTTTCATTATGGTAACTTCATTCATTACCTTCATGAACATTCATGAACTTTATTTATGAACTTATCATTCATGCTCCTCCCCACTGTCCTCCAAAAATATTGTCAACAGCCAGGAAAATGGCCAAGTGACATTTAATATAAGTTGAATATGAAATTATCATAATTTCATTGATATAATCTGAATGGGAATTTTTTCTTTTTTGGTCTTTTTGAGACAGGGTCTCCCTGTAGCTCCAGCTGGCCTGGAACTCACAGAGATCCGCCTGCCTTTACTCCCAAGTGCTGGGATTAAAGGCATGAGCCATCACACCTGGTGAGTTTATTCTTTAAAATACCGTTTTTGTGAACATTTATGAAATGAGAACTTAAGAAGACAGTATAAACTTACTTTCTTGAAAGTGGCTTTTAACATGAACATACAATCTTAATTTCAGGATGTGAAAGATTTCTTAAAATCTTGATAGATTTAGTTGAACTAAAATATGTTCATCTAAAGTGACAATGGTAGAGCACTGGCAGATTATTTTAGCTCACAGAGCTATTGAATGGTGCCAGTTTGCTAGTCTAGAACTGATGGGTCCCACCCAATTTGATGACACTCTTGTTTTGGGAAGAAGGATCAGAAACAGGCTGATAGAAAACTGAAAATACAGGCTGGAGAGATGTCTCAGTGGTTAAAAGCACTGGCTGCTTTTGCAGAGGACCTGGGTTCAGTTCCCAGCACCCACATGGCAGCTAACAACCATCTGTAACTCCAGTTCCAGGGGGTTTGATGTCCTCTTCTGACCTCTGAATGCAATGCGCATGACATGGGTGCACTTATATACATGCAGGCAAAACACTCATATACATTAAAAAATAAATAAATAAAAAAGAAAACTGAAAAGACACCACAGAAATTAAAGTAAGTTAGCTTAATAAAGACAGCTGCTCACACAAAATTAGGTAATCTAATTACAGATAATAAAACTAAAGAGAATTTAAGAGCATCTTATTAAAGAAAATATGTATTCCATATTGAATAAAATCCTATTAGGTCATTTTCTGAGCAAAGTTAAAATTGAACCATCACAGTCTGAATTTTGTTTCTTTTGAACTGTTTGTGAGCATCTTTTTATTTTATCTTCAAATAAATTTAAAGTACTGTGTGAGACATAGCATGTGCCGGAAGGTCAGAGGACAGCTTGCAGGAGTCAGTACTTTTTCCATCATGAGGGTCCCAGGGATCAAATTCAGAGTGGAAGTCAGGCCTGGCAGCAAGTGACTTCACCCGTTGAGCCTCCTTGTTGGCCCTGAGTTTAGAACCTTGCACAGTTGTAGGTACCCAGTAAGAAGCTGATCTAGGATACCTGTATTGTATTTCTATTCAAAAGACAGAAGAACCTGCGCTGGGCATAGTATGAGAGAAGTGAATAAAGGTTGGCCATGAGAACACATTTAAAATAGATTTTAAAAATAAGTTAGATGCCAGGTGTGGTCTTGCACGCCTTTAATTCCAGCACTCAGGAGGCAGAGGCAGGTGGATCTCTGTGAGTTCAAGGCCAGCCTGGTCTACATAGTGAGTTCCAGGACAGCTGGGGCTACAGGGAGACCCTGTCTCAAAAAGACCAAAAAAAAAAAACAAACAAAGGTAAATGGCAGTACAGCACTTTTTTGTGTGTGAGACAGGATCTCACTGTGGAGTCCAAGTTGAACTCAAACTCGGGATCTTCTTGCTTTAGCATCCCACATGCTGAGATTACAGGCATGTGTCATCACAACTAGCTTTTTCTAAATTTGAGAAATTATTTCATGCTTTAACGACAAGAATGCTATTTAACAAAATGTCATCAGAGATTATTTCTGGTAGTTGGATGAAAAGATTTGAGATGACTCAGTAGGTAAAGTGCTTTCTGTGTAAGCTTCAGGACCTGAGTTCAGAACCCACATAGAAAACCAGCTGTGGTGGTACATGCCTATAAATCCTAGCACTGAGGAGGCAGAGACAGGAGGATCTCTGGGGCTTGTAGGCTAACTAGTGTTGCCAAATTGGTGAGTTCCACATTCAGTGGGAGACCCTGTCTCAAAAAATAAAATGGAGAATGTAGGGGAAAACACATAATGTCAGTCTCTGGCTTCTATATGTATATACACACGCACACACACGCACATGTACACACATGAACGTGTACACACATAAAGGGTTTTTTTATGTCTTTATTTTCCAGTTTCTTTGAATGCATATATGTATTATTTATCATAATACAAAAGAAAATTAATTTCCTAAGCTTACTTATTAAAGTGTGAATTTTGTGTGTGTGTGTGTGTTTGTTTGTGTGTGCCTGGGTATATATGAAAAGTATGAATTTTCTATTCGTAGAGATTATTTGTGATCTGTATAAAAGGTAAGATGGAAAATTCATGTAAAATATTGAGAAATTTATCAGGAAGTTTAGTAAAATTATACTAGTAACTCAAATTGCTGGTGTTATTGGTGATTTACTCTTCAAACTTTGTCTATATTTATTTATGGTTGTGGGGTTATGGTTTTTTTTGTTGTTGTTTGTTTGTTTTTTGGTCTTTTTGAGCCAGGGTCTCCCTGTAGCCCCAGCTGGCCTGGACTCACTATGGACACCAGGCTGACTTTGATCTCGCAGAGATCACCCTGCCTCTGCCTCCTGAGTGCTGGGACTAAAGGTATGTGCCACCACACCTGGCTCATATTTATTGTTTTTATAATACTTTAAACCAACAAATCTAAAGAAATCAGAGGAATTTGTAATCTTAAGAAAGATGTTAGACCTGCTATAATTTTGCTTAATTTGGGTAGTGAGAATACTGTGAATCCATTTTCTTGTCCCATGTATGTATTGTGTTCAATGGTTGCTGTGAAGTAATACCTGGAGAAGCTTAAAACAGAAAGTTATCTTGGTTCCGTTTCTTTATTCACTGCTGAGGCAGTCATGGCCCTTTGGCATTCCCTATGTCATCTGTAGCTAGTTAGTGGTGCAGCAGGACCAGCACGCATCTCTCAACATTAGGTTAGTACTTTTTCAGCAATTTCCTGTAAATTGGACTATAGGAAGATGTTTATGCCCACAGCTATAAGGAAAGCAAGGACATGCTGGTCTTGAACGCTGCGTACTGAACGACAGATGGGGCTGAGAGTAGCATGCTTGATCATGGTGGTGAGCCACAGCCTGGCTGGCATCTGATTGCTTCCTTCTCCCTGGGGTCCTCCACAGTGAACAGCTTGTCCTTCCTTGAGCTCTGTGGCTGTTGTAAGATAGCACTGGCTTTCAGCTGCTCTTTTTAATGCAGTATGGTATTTTGATTTTTTTTTTTTCAGTAAACTGAATAAATTGGAACAACTGGAAGAACTGAACTTAAGTGGGAACAAGCTTAAAACCATTCCGACGACCATAGCAAACTGCAAACGGCTGCACACCCTTGTTGCACACTCCAACAACATCAGCATTTTCCCAGAAATACTTCAGTTGCCTCAGATCCAGGTACTTGTCATGCTTACCTGATATGCTCTGGGTGGAATGGCAGGAGTGTGAGTGAGCAGCCTCTTGTAAGGAAGAAGTATGGAGTATGAGCACCTTTCTCGCCTCACAAAGGCTTTCTCATGCTAATTTTCCTTCCCTGTTAATAAGATTTATTGAGAGACCCAACTGTGTAACTGTACTGCTTTCTGATGCCCCTAATCTGGTAAATTTTTTACTTTCTTGGACTCTTCCCAAAATGGCCTAGCCAAAGCCCAAATCCTATACTAGTTTCTTTCCTGCACTCTCTTCCCTCTACACCCCAGGGTTTCATGTTGATCATTCTCTATTGCTGCAAGGAGTATAAACTCTACTTGAACTAAGGTGTGCCCTGGTGGTGTGCTGAAGGATACTGACACCACTACTTCTTGATCAACGTGACCAGAGAACATCCTTCCAGCTTTTGATAGGTTCAGAGAGCTTAGATGTACTGCCCTTGGGATGGCTGAATTCCCCTTTTATTCAGAGATAATGAATGGGGATTATTTTCTTCTGATATGCTCACTTTGGTTTTTTTTTTTTTTTTTTTTTTTTTTTTGAGATAGGGTCTTCCTGTAGCCCCAGCTGGCCTGGAGCTCACTATGAAACCAGGTTGGCCTCTGCCTCCTGAATGCTGAGATTAAAGGCATGTGCCACCATTCCTAGACTAATATGCTCACTTTGAAATCTTGAGTATGCTTAATTCATTGCTGGAAAGAAGCTAAAGTTCTCTTATGGAGATAGTAGAAGACAGTGGGTTTGGGAGTACAGAGTGAATTGTGATGTATTCTCTTTTGATTTCGCTATTTCTTCTCAGTTTGTAGATCTGAGTTGCAATGACTTGACAGAAATACTCATTCCAGAGGCTCTGCCTGCTACGTTACAAGACCTTGACCTGACTGGAAATACAAATCTGGTTCTAGAACACAAGACTTTGGACATGTTTAGGTAGGAAAAAGATTCTGAAATTGAATTTCTGTATGTTCTAACCATCTGGGGGTCATCTTTGGGGCCGTGGTAATCTCAGTTAATTAAAGGACAGAGTGAATCAGACCAGAGTTATTTCTAGGTTATCTTCCAGATTGAGTTCTCAATATTGAGGCTGCTGCAGAACTACACACTAGATAATTTTACATGACAGGCATAGGTAAGATTGGTGTTGCGGATCACATTATAACCTTTAAGTGTTCCAAGACTTCTTTATATTGCAATACTTACAATAAGTGGACATTTGGCTGAGACTTAGAGGTCTTTGTGATGCATTAGCTGAAACAATATCCAGCCTCTTTCTTCTGCTACTTTTTTCTCCCCTCCATCACCGTCACAGATCCTCAATCCCACTTCCATCAGTATATTTTAGTCTGTCAAAAGATACAGATATATTTTATATCTAATTTCTGATAAGATACCTAGTTAATAACAATGCTAATGTATTCTTAAAAAATGCTAATAGTGGGTATGAAGGGTACAACCAGAAAAATAATGTGTGGTAATGCATATGCTAATTAGCTAGATTTAGTAATTCCACAGTTTATATTTACTTCAAAACATGCAGTTTATGATACAGTTTTATATGTCAATTTTAAATAAATTATTTTAACAAAAATTATTATTAAAACACGTTATTATTGGGATGGTTCTTAGAAAATACAGAAGAGAATATGGTTTAATCCTTCTTTCTTCACCTCCTGCAGCCATATCACAACCCTGAAAATTGATCAGAAACCTTTGCCAACCACAGATTCTACAGTTGCATCAACCTTCTGGAGCCACGGCCTGGCTGAGACGGCAGGACAGAGAAATAAGTGAGTGTCAGCTCTGGTTACGAAAGGAAGTAAGGCAGTTTCTGCAGCCGAGAGCTACTCTAGTGCACACAGCTAGTCTCTGCCACTGAGGACTGCTCTAGTGCACACAGCTAAACCATCTTGTCTTGTCTGCCACACAAAAACAAGTCACAGAACTTCAACTCTGAGATAAGATCCCTCTAAGTACTAAATTCCTCTCAAGGCTTTCCCTTCATGTGAATGTTCCTTCCCAGCCAGTCGCATTTATTGAGAGACCCAACCACATAGACAGCACTGCTTTCTGATAGCCGCCAATCTGGGGTGATCCTCCACTCCTTTAGACTTTCCCCCAAATAGCCCAGGTTCCTTCCTGTACCCTATTCACCCCGATATTCCATTGTGAGCATGCTTCCTTGATACAAGGAAAATAAACCCACTTCAGCCCAAGGTGTGTCCCGACGGCTCTGGCTGAAGGGCATTGACAAAACTAGTTCTTAGTTACCATGACCAGAAAACATCATATCTTTCCAGCTTTTGACAGGATTGCAATGCTAATATGTACTTCTCGTGAATATGGCTGAATCCCCCTTCCTTAGGATGTTGTCTCTTGCAGATGGTGCCTAACTGTCTTCCCTAGGACATTTCTTCATGATTTATTATGCTTCTCCACCTTCAATTAATAATTTTTCAAAGAATGTTCCCTGAAGAAGAATCTTTTGCCATTAACTGTCTTCGGTGATAATGTTTCTCATCTTCTTGTTCTAGGCTGTGTGTGTCTGCCGTGGCTATGGATAACTTTGCAGAGGGGGTGGGAGCTGTGTATGGAATGTTTGATGGGGACCGGAATGAGGAGCTCCCTCGTCTGCTGCAGTGTACAATGGCAGATGTGCTTTTGGAAGAGGTACAACACTCTACAAATGACATGATTTTCATGGCCAACACCTTCTTGGTATCTCACAGGTAAGCAGGTGGGTTGAACAATCCTTAATTCAGCTCTACTTCTGGAAAGTAAATCTGTAAAATTGAGGGTCGTGGCTTATAGATGCAGGATCAGAGAGAGATCTTGCTCCTCTGAACCACATTCTCTCTGTGTCAGCAGGGTGTGGGGGGACATTGCCTCTGTAAAGAACCTGTGGAATCATCTGCCCTCTCTTGTGTCCACAAAGGCTGCTGATGTTCTGGGAAGACCAGAAAGTGTATGCCATAGGTTGTAAGTCTGCATGCGTGTGGGTGCATTTACAGGGAAGGTGACCTCCTTTCATAAGTTTCAAATGCTTTCATATGATTCTCCAGAGTCAGCTGATGACCTCAGAAGGCTAACAAGCACTGATCAGATTTATGTGTTTAGAATATTTGTTATTGGGATATATCCAATGAGTCCTTTCCATTAACATCTAAGCCATTTAAGGCAAGAAACTTCACATCCAAACACCTGAAAAGTCTTTTAGTAGCTGGTGGAGAGCTTCTTCAGGTTGAGTAGTGGCCTGAAGGATATGAAGTGCTGAGAGACTGTAAATTCGAGTAATCGAGATTGAGGTGGGGAAGCCTGGAACTGGAGCTGGTTGTATCTGTCATAAAAAGGAGGGTATTGGCAGAATATAGAAAGAGAACTTGGTTTAAGTACCCACCAGTGGGTGGTAAGTACTACACCACAGTTTTCATCCTTTATCTTTCCAAACAATTTCTCAGAGAAGGAACTTGGTAAAATCCTGTAGCCAGCAAATGCAAAACTGGAATTTGAAACTGGATTCTTCTGGGTATCTGCCGTGTGTCAGCATTGCCTACTAAGTGCAGGCAGATGGGCACTGTGTGTGTGGGGAAATGCAAGAGAGACTTGGCCCTTCCCTCAAGGAACTTACCAAAGTGTTTTTCCCAGGACCAGCATTTTAAGTGTCTCCAGAAACTTGTTAGAAATGCAGATCCAGCCTCTTGCTCACTGAATCAGAAACTCTGGGTCCCGGGCTAGGCCCAGGTCTATCACTGTGTGCACCAACATGATCAGGCCCTCCAGATGATTCTTTTGTGTTTGAAAGCTCCCAGGTGAGGAAGTCTCAGACCTGGAAGCAGTGAAGAAAGATGTCTCTGCCTGTCCCATGTGTAGCTCCTTTACAATCTCCTAGCCAGTTAAGAGTGCTAGGCTGGGTGCTTTGCCACCACTCACAGCAGAGTTTGCCCTTGGGTGCATGTGGATGAGTGGTTTACTAGCTGCCATGGCTTCATTTTCTTATTTTTCTACACAGGAAATTAGGAATGGCTGGCCAGAAGCTGGGCTCCTCTGCTCTCCTGTGCTACATCCGCCCTGACACTGCTGATCCAACAAGTAGTTTTAGCTTGACAGTGGCCAATGTTGGTACATGCCAGGCAGTCCTATGCCGAGGTGGGAAGCCAGTGCCCCTGTCTAAAGTCTTCAGCCTGGAGCAGGACCCAGAGGAGGCACAAAGGGTGAAGGACCAAAAAGCCATCGTAACAGAGGTGCGTCTCGCGCTCTTTAAGTCACTTTCCCTCCCCCAGATGTAGTTTGAGTAGAGGCAGGAAAGGTGTTTTCTTCCTCTCATGCTTTATAAATTGTGCTTCCCACCCTCACCTCAGTTCATATGGCTTCAATAATAGTGTTAAAGTCTTCTGGGCTGGGTGTGGTGGCACAGGCCTTTAATCCCGTCATTTGGGGAGTAGAGGCATGCCGATCTCTGTGAGTTCCAGGCCAGCCAGGCCTACATAGTAAGACCTTGTCTTTTTTAAAAGAAGACAGTCTACTAAGTGACTAGCAGAAAAAAAAGAAAATGAAAGAAAGCAAAAGCAGGGATAAAAAGTTGCCATTAGTGATTTTTTGAGTGGCTGGCAAGGGAGGTAAATGTGTCCCCTAAGGCGCTCCCCGCAGCTCATTAGGTTTTCTTATTCTAAAGAGGAAAAAGACCTGCATGCTGACTTTGAAAGCAAAGTCTCCAGCCTCAGTAGACTGCTCCTGCCTGTGTTCTAGTGTTCTCTTTGCCACAAAGCATTGAGCAGCTGCAATTTTACAGATTTTTTTTCCTTTTTAGAAATTAGCATAGCTGTTCACTTTTCCAAATTAGTTATATGTGAACATGGTTTACTGCAAAGAATAATTCAGACCCCCTGTCCTCTTAGATTGGATTGCTTTTTGTTTATGACTGTATTAAGAGATTTCTTTTGTATATTTTAGAAATAAGTCTTTTACCAGGTACTGTTTTGCAGCTATTTTCTGAGTCTGGGACTTCTCTTTCTAACAGTGCTTTCTGCAGAAAAGGTTTCTTTGTTTAGTTTTCATTTATTATTATTACTGTGTGTGTTGTGTGTATGAGGTTTGTGTGAGGGGGTAGAGCACACATGCCATGGTATGTGATTGGAGATCAGGGGACAACTTTCAAGAGTTGGTTCTTTCTTTTCCACCTTTATGTGGTTCCAGGGATCAAACTCTGGGCTCTAGCAAGTGCCTTTACCCACTGAGCTGTCTTGCAGGCTCCAGCTCTAAGTCTTGATGGGGTTTGTGTTGTGTGTGTGTGTGTGTGTGTGTGTGTGTGTGTGTGTGTCCAGTTATTCCAACATATTTTTTTTAAGAAAATGGCTGGAGAGATAGCTCAGAGATGGTTAAGAGCACTTAACTGCTCAATCATGAGGACCAGAGTTCAGTTCCAACCACATGGGAGCTCCAAGGAATCCGGTGCTCTCTTCTGGCCTCCTCAGGCACATGCAGACACATATGTGAATACATACATACATACAAATAAATAAATAAATAAATAAATAAATAAATAGGATAAGGGGCTAGAGAGATACTTTAGCAGTTAAAAGCACTGGCTGCGTTCCAGGCAAGCTGGTGCTACATAGTGAGACTTTGTCTCAAAAAACTGAAAGGGTGGGCTGGGCGTGGTGGTGCATGCCTTTAATCCCAGCACTCCAGAGGCAGGCAGATCTCTGTGCATTCAAGGCCAGCTTGCTCTACATAGTGAGTTCCAGGACAGCTGGGGCTACAGGGTGACCCTGTCTCAAAAAGACAAAAAAATAAATAAATAAATAAATAAAATCTAAAAGGGAGGCGCAGGTAGACTGTCCTCTCTCCCTTGTATTCCCTTTGCTTCTTGTCAGTGATCAGCTGATGGGATTTGTGTGAGTTCCTTTCTTGGCTATTGTATCAGGGTTCTCTACAGGTCCTCTGCATCTTAGATTCTGTCCAAGGAAGTACGTAATCAATAAGTATCATCACACTGTTGTTGACGCTGTTAAGATTCTGGAGTATGATGGTGTCAATCTGGGGTGTGTTATTCTTAGGAAGGTGATTCAGTTAAGACAGATGGAAGATAAAAGACTACTTTTATTTGAGTGGTCTATTTTTATAGATGACATTACAATTATGAAATATTATGTTTATTTTAATCACAAACATATATTAACTGTGTCTTCATAATTTTAGTTTAAACAATAACCCCCAAAAGAAGTGCTCTCTCTCTTTTTTTTTTTTTTTCCTTTTGAGACAGAGTCTCACTGTGTAGCCTAGGCTAACCTAGAACTCACTATATAAACCAGGCTGACCTCAATTCACAGATACCCACATGTATCTGCCTCCCAAGTGATACAGTTAAAGGCATGAACCACCATACCCTGCAAAAAGCATTTAAAAAAAATTTATTATTTTGATTTTATGTGTATATGTGTATTGCCTGCATATAGGTAAGTGCACCCGTGTCATGCAATGCCCGCGGAGGACAGAAGAGACTGTTGGATCCCTTGGGACTGGAGTTATGGACAGTTGTTAGCTGCCATGTGGGTGCTGGGATTCGAATCTGGGTCTTCTGTAAGAACAGTCAGTGTTCTTAACTGCGGAGCCATCTCTCCAGCCCCGCAAGAAGTACTTTTATTTTCATTTTATACATAAAGAAAGTTTACAATTTGTGACCAATTCTTATAAATGTTAAGCTAGAGTCTTCACTCAGAGACTAACTGCAGCTGTGAAATTAACTTATTGGTGACTTTAGAGCCTTTCTTTGTTTTTCTTGAAGAGGTATCAATATGAAAATGTTCAGTCTATGACTGTTCCCTGCCTACAGCCAGTAAGATTACTTTTCTTCTAAGTATAGTCTTACCTAAGCCTTATTTGATCTGCTGTCATTCTTGTTAGTCTCAGCAGAGTAGCTCAATTGTGGATATTCCAGACTCCTTTGAGACTGGAGTAACTTTGGAAATTAAAGCTCCAGTTCAGATTCTCTTCATCATTTGAAATCTATTCATTGGCATTGTGCCCTTAAGAGAGTAATCATTTTGGGGCTGGAGAGATGACTCCGTGGTTAAGAACACTGGCTGCTCTTACAGAGGACCCAGGTTTGGTTTCCAGCACCCACATTGCTCACAACCATCTAGAACTCCAGTTCTAGGGAATCAGTCCAACACCTTTCAGACATTGTGTGTACTTGGTGCATTTACATACTTGCAAGCAAAGCACTCATGCACATAAACATTTTTTTAGTTATAAAAAATGAGTAATCATTTTGAGTGACCCATCTGAGTTTTTGCCTTTCCAAAAATACAAGTGATGGGGAATTAATGACAGTTCTGTGATTTGTTTCTCAAACAACAACATTTCTCTGTTTAAGGGCATGCTGAGGCCCGTCCTTCCTTAGAACAAGAATCTTTTGCAGTGGTGCTGCTGGTTAGTCACTTTTTATAAGCTTACTCACACTGGTCCTAGGACAAATTATATGACATATAAATTCTATTTTGTTATAATTTGCTAAACTTTATGATTTAGGAAAATATCAAGCTGCATATCATTGTTTCTTTTTTTCTCAAAATTTGTGGGGATATTTTGCCTTTAGGACAACAAAGTGAATGGGGTAACCTGTTGTACCCGGATGCTCGGCTGCACATACCTCTATCCGTGGATTCTCCCCAAGCCTCATATATTTTCCACTCCACTCACTATTCAAGATGAATTGCTGATTCTTGGAAATAAAGCATTGTGGGAACACTTGTCATATACAGAAGCTGTCAGTGTAGTGCGTCATGTACAAGACCCATTAGCAGCTGCTAAGAAGCTGTGCACATTAGCACAGAGCTATGGCTGTCAGGACAACGTAGGGGCGATGGTAGTTTATTTGAACATTGGCGAGGAAGGCTGTACCTGCGAAATGAATGGGCTGACCCTCCCAGGCCCTGTGGGATTTGCTTCGACTGCCACCATCAAGGATGCCCCCAAACCAACTACTCCCTCCTCTAGTAGTGGGATTGCCTCAGAATTCAGCAGTGAGGTGTCCACCTCAGAGGTGAGCAGTGAAGTAGGCTCCACTGCTTCTGATGAGCATAACACTATGGGCCTGGAGGCTGGCTCGCTTCCCAGGCCAGAGAGGCGCTGCAGCCTCCACCCAGTACCCACCGCGGGGATTTTCCAGCGCCAGCCTTCTTGTGCGACTTTCTCCAGCAATCAGTCTGACAATGGTCTGGACAGTGATGATGACCAGCCTGTCGAAGGGGTCATAACCAATGGCAGCAAGGTGGAGGTAGAGGTGGACATCCACTGCTGCCGAGGAAGAGACCTTGAGAACTCCCCTACCCTCCTAGAGAAGTCTTCCACCGCATGTCCTGAGGAACATGCTAGAGGCTTGGTTTTTGGGATCCGAAGACAGAATAGTGTGAATAGTGGTATACTTTTGCCAGTGAACAGGGACAAGATGGAGTTACAGAAGTCTCCCTCTACCTCCTGTCTCTATGGAAAGAAACTCTCCAATGGCTCCATTGTGCCCCTGGAGGACAGCCTGAACCTCATTGAGGTGGCCACAGAAGCACCCAAGAGGAAAACCGGCTATTTTGCGGCCCCCACTCAACTGGAACCAGAGGATCAGTTTGTTGTGCCTCGTGATCTGGAAGAAGAGGTGAAGGAGCAGATGAAGCAGCACCAGGAGAGTCGGCCTGAGCCCAGCGAAGAGGAGCGGACCGAGCCCCCAGAGGAGTTTGACACAGCACTGTGATTCTGCCCCTAGTGGTGCAGTGTGAGGGAGGGTTGTGTGGTGTTGGGGAGGGAGTTTCAGAAAATTCTTTGCCTCAGTGTTTCTAACCATACATGTGTGGAGTAGAATTTGGAGCCAAAAAGGGTGAGCACTATCAGAGTCTGGCTCTGGAGGTGCTAGTACCATCATCAGTGTTAAGCTTCACATTGAACCTGCATTGGAATTCCCAGAGGTACTGGGAAGAACAGATGGTGTTCTGTATCAGTCCTGCCACCTGCCATTAACCCTTTCTCTCCTAGGATCATTGAGAATTTGCCTGCCTGGGCAGGAAAGGGACTGTTTCTGTGGAGGAAGTAAGTGAAGGTTGATTCTGCTAATTGCTGCTGATGGATCTCTGTGACGAGAAGTCACCTTATTTCTCAGATGAACTAAGTTAGGGTGATGTGACTAGTCACATGGCTTTTTATTCTCTACGAGAATACAGCCTGTCAAAATGATGTAAACAGAACCAGTCAAACAGGTAGTTTATGTATGTAATGTTATGTAATGAGAGCACTTTTCATTGACTGTGAACTTTTTATTTTTGAATCTGCACTCGAGCCAATCTTCTTGGAGGCAGCCCAGCTCCTTTGTCCAGGTAGAGGTAATGGGTGTTGGAGCCTCCTTTGAGGGTACTTGGAGGGGCTTTGGAAGTTGATCTGACTGTTGTGTGTCACTGTGAAAGCCCCTGAGGAACTTGTAGTAGGGTTTTCTTCTGCGGGTGAAGATGCAAGGAGTGAGAGCTAAGACCAGTTCCCCCAGATTAGACAGAATTGGCCCTGGATATACTGACACCTGCTAGGAATTGTGATCTTAGCAGATCACAAAGCAGGCACTTGTGTTAGCTTCTTTCCCTGAGTGTGGTAGAGTTGGCAGTCAGCTTCTTGACACGTCAGGCCAAGGCTGGCTGGGAACAGATGGGCAGACAGCTCACAGATTAGACTTGCTTCTTTCTGAGGAGATGGTTTTCTAGAATGTTAGTAGTGAGTTGAATGCTTACTCTATAGTGTTTGACATTGTACCCTTCTGAACGCTGCTGATTCACCTGACTTGGTTTCAGATTACTAGGCTCAATACCAGAATAAGAAAGACTCTTAAATTGAGAAATTCTAAGCTTACAGAAAACCTGTCATTTTTTCCCCCCACGTTCCACATAGCCTTAGCAAACCATAGCTCCTTCTGTATTTCTGTTGCTTTTTCTCATTTGATTTACTTAGGAAAATTAATTCCTATCTATTTATGTAAATTTTAGCGTTGCTTGGAAAATGTGCTTTGAAGTTTTAGAATATTTCACAACTAAAAAGAAAATAGATTGGAACAATTTTTATTTGCTTCATCAGAAACAAAGTGTTAAATCTAAGATTGAAACCATGTATTGTTTTGGCGGGGGGGGGTGTATCAAAGCAATATTTTAAAAAGCCAGATGACCTATCCACAGATAATTCTGTCTCCAGAGGCCCTGTGCCCCTGTGCATGTGCCAATGGGGGGTACACCCAGTTGCTACGTAGTGTTCAACTCTCAAGATATGAACTTGAGCCCCCAAATTGTCAGGAACACTTAACCTCCTTCTGTGAAACTCCTGTCAATCACTGAAAAATGTTAGAACTCAGGTCTTTGATTTGAGGTGGGAACATAGTGGTTTTTACAGAGTTTCGGTACCAATAGAAAAGATGGGTAGGCATGTGTTGCCACCTTATTTTTATATGAGGAAAATGAAAAAAAAATGAGAAGGCAGGAAAAACAAGATGATGGTGATGGGATGTAAATCAGCTTTTAGCTGTAGAATGGTGGTGACATCTAAAAGTCAATTATTTTGGGAAATACCACCTTAATAGTATAGTCTTAGAGAAATTGTCTTTTTAAATGTGAACCATTTCCTTGTCCTGTTTGTTTACCACCATACTTATCTGAGTCACTCCAAAACCCAGTTCTGAAATGATCTTGACAAAAGTAAATATGTTTACTTTTTGGTTAGCAGAACTCTGCAGTTCCAAATGTACTTTGTCGTATTTTTTTTTTTTTTAATCCTTTCAGGAATCATTAGGTTGTATTGAAAAACCTCAGTATAGGCCAAACCAAAACTGAATTCTGGTTTTTTTTTTGTTTTTTTTTTTCAAGTTTCTTTCATGTCCAGGATCCTATCCCTGCTCTGTATTAAAACAGGGTTAAAAGGCCATAATAGCCCAGTCCCCAAAACATAACACACACCTCTTGTGGCTGTGAGATAACTTGCAAATGCTATGTTGTCTGAGTAGGCTGTCAGTGTTGGGAGAGATCTGTCTCCAGGTGAGTGTGATTCCTTACCCCCTTTACCCAGAGGGTATGTTCCCCAGGTGGGCAGAGCACAGGTTACTCTTCCTCAGGGTTCTGCTCTCTGCGTGATTCTTGTTCTACCTGTACCTCCCATTTAATAGGGAAATGTAAGAAAGGTTCTGAGGCTAGGCGTGGTGGCATAGTGGTGTGCACCTGTAAATCCCAGCACTTGAGAGGTGGAGGCAGGATGAGCAGGAGTTCAAGATCATTCTTGGCTACAGGAAAATTTCAAGGCTAGTCTGGGATACATGAGTCCCCTGCCTCAAAAAATAAAAACCAAACAGACTTTCTGAAGGGTGAACGCTCCAGGTTTTGGGTATAGTTCAGGAGTCTTACAGGGAAAGGAAAATATATGTGGCTTGCCAGCCAAGGTATTCTTATTTTATCCAAATGAATTAGATATATATCTGAAAATTTGAATGTTGATAAAGTTATAGTGCTATTTTAGGGTCCAGTTACTGAATAAACAATTCCTGACACAAGCGAGGATTTGATATACTACTGTAGAGTATGTATGTGCAATAAGTCAGTGAACTCATTTTCCTGGTGTACAGAAGAGCCGACCCGAGCAGCTTGGTAATCACTGGGTGCTATTACAGTTGTTTGTAGTGAGTGCTATTTTCCAGAATGGAGCTAGTTAGATTTGGCTGGTCTACTGACTGTCAAACAGAACTCTTCTTTCTGTGTAGACCTTCAGCAAAACAGGTACTAGGAAGCCACAGGCTCACCTTCTCTATCTGTTCAATATTTATTAATGAAGAGACCTCCATAAAGGAGCACTTGGCTGTTAACCAATCAATGTACCAATTACTAAAGAATCTGCCTCCAAGCCATTGGGTGATGTCTGCAGCATCACTCTAGATCTGTCTTGTGTCACTTTTTACTTCCTTCTGGGTGGAGCCTTTCAGACTCCCCAAGGCAAGTTAATCTTTCTCTCCAGTTAGGGACTTTGCCCCATTGGGCAAGCACTACCTAGACTGAGAAAAGCAGCTACAGTAAACCTGCTCTGTCCATTTGGTGATCAGCCAGTCAGCAGAAGCGCCTGTGTTCTGAGTCTCATGCACCTCTCCCAGATGCTATAGGGTTTCCTCTCACTGTTGCCAATGGATGTCATCCACACAGTGGACTCATATCTTATGGTTTTGTGCAATCATTGTCGTATTGTAGTCCTAAGACTCATTATAGTGTATTTTTGATATTTTTGAAATGTGTTAAATTTTTTAATTCAATAATATGAGCCAGAGCATGTTGCAGCAAATCTATTGTTTGTAAAAAAAAAATAAATAATAACAATAATAAATAAAATAAAATGGAATATCTTTTTCATGCCTTTGTTTCTTTTAAAGATTTATTCATTTGTGTGTGTACATGTGTATTGTGTGTATTTGCACGTGAATCCAATGCCTGCAGAAGCAGAAGAGGGTGTATGTGTGTGTGTATTATGTATATTTGCATGTGAATGCAGTGCCTGCAGAAGCCAGAAGAGGGCATCAGAGTTTCCTGGAGCTGAAGTTATAGGTAGCTGTGAACCACCTGACATGGATGCTGGGAACTAAACTCCAGTCCTCTGCAAAAGCAGCAGATGCTCTTAAACCACTGAACCATCAACTCTCTAGACCCTTGTGCCTTTGTTTTAGGAATATTTTATCATGAAGTGATAATTTTCTCTCCTTGTATACAGAATTAGGGTTTTTGCTAAAAGTGTTTGGAATTTTTCTGCTTTTCTTTTTTTTTTTTAAATATTTTCGGTGTATTAATGTATTGCCTGCATATAGGTAGGTGCACCCGTGTTGTGCAGTGTCTGTGGAGGTCAAAAGAGGGTTTTGGATCCCCTGGATCTGGAGTTATGTATGGTTGTTAGTCACCATGTGGGTGCTGGGAATTGAACCTGGGCCCTCTGCCAGAGCAGCCAGTGCTCCTAACTGCTGAGCCATCTCTCCAACCCCCCTTTTCTGCTTTTTATTGCTTTAGTGGGCTGGAGAGATGGCTCAGCGGTTAAGAGCACTGACTGCTCTTGCAGAGGACCTGGGTTCAATTCCCAGCACCCACATGGCGGCTACGAACTGTCCTTAACTCCAGTTCCAGGAGAATTCAAAGCCCTCTTCTGACCTCCGAGGCACTGCATGACATGGGTGCTCTCATATACACGCAGGCAATACACTCACATAAATAAAAACAATTTTTTTTTTTAAAGACAGGGTGTCCTTGTAGCCCCAGCTGGCCTGGAACTTGCTATGTAGACCAGGCTAGCTGCCATCTTCTAGAGGTCCATCTGCCTCCACTTCCTACATGGTGGGATTAAAGGCATGCATCACCACGCCCAGCATCACAAAACCTATTTTATGACTACGAAGCTGTGAATTAAGGCAAAGATAATTTTTTTCTTTATTCCTGATAATTTCATGCAGGTATACGATGAAATATGATCATATCTACATCCCCATTTCTCCCCTCCAACTTCCCCCATACACTCCAGCACGTTGCCCTTTCAACTTCATAGCATTTTAAAAAGTCCAGTTAGTGGTTCCCATATGTGCATGGGTGTGGAGCCATCCATCTGGAGCACAGCCACAGCTCCAAGAAGAATGTTGCTTCTTCCCCCAGCAAAAAATAATTTTGATCACTTTTTCTACTTAGCTTTGTGTCATTGTAACAAAATGTCTGACATAGGCAATTTATGAAGAGGAGGAAGTTTACTTAGGTCACAGTTTAGAGTGGAGATTCTAGGAGAGCAGCTTTTGGAGAGATTCACATGGAACAGCAGGGGCAGAAGGGGACACCTGCTTAGCTAGCTAGATCAGCCTAGTCAATTCTAGTGGTCGGTAGACCACTTATCAGTTGTGAACTTAAGTAGGATGGATTCAAATTGCAGCTTTGGTACCTTATAGTGATGTCCTGGGGCACACAGTAAGTCACTGCTGAGAAACCTGAGCTGGGCAAGCCTCTTGTCCTTCTTGAATGTTTTCTCTGTAACATGTGAATAAGTCTTGGGTGCCTGACAAGTAGTGACTCAAAGGCATTTCCAACACTGAACTCTGGACATGTAGCAGTGTTGTCAGTCACAGATGGGTTCTGCTCAGAAGAGGAGTTGCAGCTCAGGAGCAGTATTCAGCTGGGTACAAGACGGGTCAGATAAGCAAAGTCTGCTTTATTCAGCAAAAGACCCAAAGTGGGCAAAGATCTAAGAGTAACAAATCTCAAGAAACAAACTCTTAGAACTGTGTATAGGAGTGCTGTTCTCTTGGGTACATACTTGATTTTTGCTGTTGTTAAACTTCTCTATCACTTAGACTTTTGTGAGACACTAGTCAGTGCCTCAGGCCAGAGTGACTAGTAGAAGGAGACTGATTTCAACGAAACAATAGAAATTTCCAGGTGGTTATTTCTCTTCAACTTGACTTTCTCATTTCTGTATGAGGTTTGTTTTATGATTGTTTTAGTTTTTGAGACAGGCTCTCATGATGTAGCCCTGGCTGACCTGGAACTCCCCATGTGAACCAGACTGGTTTCAAACTCAAGAGATCCACCTTCCTTGTGTACCCAGTGCTGGGACTAAAGGTGTTACACCCCCGCCCCCCAGTGAAGTTTACTCTTGAAACTTAAGACAGGCCCCACAAGAATTGCCAATTGAAAAGCAAAAGGGCAGTTAGAAAAAGACCTTCATAATGAGAATATATTTCCAGTTGAACTGACACATCTGAAATCAGTTGCAAGATATAAAAAACAGGTGGAAAGCACTTGAGATGAAAATTACAGAAGGACTTTATTTTTAAGATCAGTCTTAGAAAGCTGGTACATTATGAAGACAGTTTGAAGCCACTGAGAAATTACCCATCTCCCTCTGAAACCCTCCAGGGCTCTGTAAGGGAATGGAAGAATGAAGATGCCACCAAGCCACCTATAGAGTCTAGTGCAAGTAACTGCTTTGTCTTTGAATAAATCACATGAACACATCTATGACGTTTATGAATTTTCTTATCTTGAAGAATTTTTTTTTTTTCTTTTTGGTCTTTTTGAGACAGGGTCTCCCTGTAGCCCCAGCTGGTCTGGAACTCACAGAGATCCTCCTGCCTCTGCCTTCATGTTTTTGTTTTTACATTTTTTCATTTCATTAGTGTGTGTGTGTGTGTCCATGTGTGCACGTGTGCGTGTATGTGCACATGTATACATGCTGTTACATGCATGTGGAGGTTACAGGACAACCCTCGTGAGTCCATTCTCTCCTTCCACTATGTGGGTGGGTTATCAGCTTATTGGCAGGTACCTTTACCCACTGAGTCAACGCTCCAGCCATTGAAGACTCAGGTTTTTTTTTTTATCATAAAATATTTCAAAAATGAATTCCAATGGATGACACCACACACACACACGAGAGAGAGAGAGAGAGAGAGAGAGAGAGAGAGAGAGAGAGAGAGAGAAAACAAACCAACTTGGGACATGTAGTGGAAAACATTTTCCCCTGGGCCCTGAGGTAGGAATCCTGAAGAGGATGGTACTAAAAGCATCTCTCTTCGAGCTTCTCAGGACCACAGTGGTATCCTCTCTAACAGCAGAGTCCTTCCCTCTGGGAGGGACAGAGAACACAGTCCCTCATATGAGTCCAACCCCACAATTAAAGTCATTCCCTAGGGCTAAGTGCAAGGGTGGGGCAGATTGCTTTTTTATTTTCTCAGCTGTAGCTATTTATGGCAGGAGGGAAGAGTTCTGCTGCAACCTTGGACGCTACCCTCTCATGTGTGTTCTCGATCTGGCTAGTTTACCACTTCCATTATGGCCTTGCCACATGTAGAACCGTACTTATGAGGGCATACCCAGACTTCCTAGGTGTTTGCAGCATATCCCATCTTTTACAACATGCCCAAGTACCACAGGGTACGCTTAGGAAATCACAGTTGTCTATCTGTGTTGATGTAAGGGAGAAACTTGTGATCTCCTTAGAGCGTCCCAGACCACAAGTATTCTGGCACATCGCTGTAATGATCTCTGCGCTCTTCCTGGCTGTCTTTGTAGTACCTGCGTTCTCGGTAGCCCCGCAGGGCCAGCACCACGCTGGCAGCGTACATAACCACCAGCAGACAAGCGAAGGTGGCTGCTGCCCCGTCGGTGCCCGCCAGTTGGCAGTTCATCCAGGTAAGACCCTTGCGGGCGTAGAGCCTTTCTCTTGCTTTGCAAGTGTCAGTGGAATTAATCTGCAAAGCCACGCGCAGGTAAATGCCGATGCCCGCGCAGTAGCCCCCGGCTGCCAGGAGGCTGAAGGTGGCCTCCAAGAGAAGCCACGTGGCAGACAGTTTTGCTGGACTCTTGGCTCCCCTGAGTAAAACACTCATGGTGAGGACGCCCAGCCCCAGGGAAACAGCCACGCCGCCGTAGATCAGAGGCGACCTGAGCACGGTGTACTTCTGGTCCAGCTGCCGAACCTGCTCCAGCTCGGTGCCCTCAAACGGTGAATAGTAATTGTTCCCAAAGCCGCCGCCGCTGGCAAAGCTGGCGCTGAATCCGGCCAGGACGAAGTAGGAGGCCACGATGCACACAAGCACCATCCCATTCAGAATCACCTCCACGATCTGCACCACACCTGGGGAAGAGACAGCCGGGCTTAAGGTGCATTGCCCACCGGGTCAAGATAGCCATCCGCCTGAATCACCAGCATGGACATTCGTGGTTTTGTTTTTCCTTTTCCTAAAAAGCACTAGGCTTTTATCCACACCTCTCAACCTTTTTTCTTCCTTTTAAAAATTGCTGGTGCTTGTGATGGAACCCAGGGCGGGCGTGTGTGTGTGTGTGTGTGTGTGTGTGTGTGTGTGTGTGTGTGACAAGAAGAATTGCCAGATGTGGTGGCTCATACCCTTAATCATAGCACTTGGGAGGCAGAGGCAGGCAGATTTCTATTTGAGGCCAGCCTGGTCTACATAGTGAGTTCCAGGCCAGCTGGGGGGCTACAGGGAGACACTGTCTCAAAAAAAAAAATGATAATAATAATAATATTAACAGTAATACTAAACAATAACAATAGTAATAAAAATAAATTAAATATCTATCTATTGGGGCTGGACAGATGGCTCTGTGGTTAAGAATACTGGTTGTTCTTTCAGAAGACCTGGGTTCGAATCCCAACACCCACATGGCAGCTAACAAGTGTCTGTAACTCCAGTTCCAGGGGATCCGACAGCCTCTTCTGTCTTCCATGGGCATTGCATAACATGGGTGCACTTACCTACATGCAGGCAATACACGCATACACATAAAATAATAAAATAGTTTTAAAAAATCTATCATCTATCTATCTATCTATCTATCTATCTATCTATCTATCTATCTATCATCATTATCTAATCTAATGTTGGGGATAGAGAAATGGCTCAGAAGTTAAGAGCACTTGCTGTTCTTCCAGAACTGAATTTGGTTCCTAGCATCCAGTCAGTACGCTCAAAACTACAACCACCTATAACTCCTATAACTCCTGCTCCAGGGGAACCAACATTTTCTGACCTTCACAGGCACCCACACACATTTTTTTTTTTTTTTTTTGAGATAGGATCTTACTATGTAGTCTATGCTGGCCTGGAACTCTCTATATAGATCAGGGTGGTCACACACTCACAGATGTCCATTTGCCTCTGCTTCCCGAGTGCTGGGATTAAAGGTGTGCAACCACCATGACCAGCAATGAACAAAGCTTTTTTTTTTTAAGCCACTCTGAAAAAAATGGAGACTTAAAAAAAATTTTTTTTTGCCTGTATGCACACAAATGCCTTGAGTGTATAAAATGCCCATGGAGTCCAGAGAGGGCATTGGAGCACCTGGAACTTGAGTTATTGTTGGATGTTAGTTGCCATATGGGTCCTGAATCCAGGTCCTCTGCAAGAGCAGCTAGTGCTGTTCCCACTGAGCCATCTCTCTAGCACCTCACCCTTTCAAAGAATAACAGTCTTGCTGTGTAGCCCGACTGGCCTTGAACTCCCTAGCCTTGTGCCTAACCCTCCCAAGGTGCTAGGATTACTGATGTGCAGCACTGTGACTGGTTTAGGGTAGCTGTTTTTGTCTTTTTGAGACAGGGTCTCCCTATAGCCCCAGTTGTCCTGGAACTCACTATGTAGACCAGGCTGGCCTCAAACTCACAAAGATCTGCCTGCCTCTACCTCCCAAGTGCTGGGATTAAAGGCATGTGCCACTACGCCTGGCTAGAGTAGCTTTTTTAAAAAAATTAAATATATGCTTACCATGTGACCCTGAAATTGTACCCTTGAGCTTTTTTTATCCTGAAGAAATGAAAAGTTACTTGGAGGGCTGAGGTGGAGAGCCTTGAGAAGGACACTAGCCTGGGCTATATAATGAGATCCAGCCTCCAAGCAAAAAAAAAAAAAAAAAAAAATGGGGTGGGGGGATGAAAATTTTATGCCCACACAACATGTAGGTGAAACATTCATAGCAGTATGGCTGTATTTGAAAGAGACACCCAAAACCACCTTCAGCGGGTGAATGGTTAAAATGGCACACCCTGACCATGGAATGCTCACCTCAGAAGCAAAGAGGAATGGATTCCTGGTTCAGGCAACAACCTGGGTGAATTTCAAGGTAGCTATGAGTGAAAAATGCCTGGTCTCAATAGGTTAAGAAATGTGGGACTGGAGAGATGGCTCAGTGGTAAAAAGCATTGGCTGCTCTTGCAGAGGACCTGGGTTCTGTTCCCAGAACCCACATGGCAGCTAACGCTCGTCCTTAACTCCAGTTCTAGGAGATCTGACACCCTGTCTAACTTCCTCAGGCATTGCACGACATTGGGTGCACCTACATACATACAGGCAAAACACTCATATACATAAAATAAAAAGAAATAAAAAATACTTTTAAAAGGTTGCAAAATGTGATTCCATTTCTGGAAGTTTTAAACAGAAATCTGGAGATATAGCACCAATGGGTAGTGGTGGTTGGGGAAATAGGTAAGTGGGGGTGAGGGAGAGGAGAAAATGGTCATGGCTGAAAAGGGGTGGCACAGGGGTGTCTGTTAGGGTGGAGTACTTGTGGGTTTCATTGTGCCAACCACACTAATCTACTCATGATAGAATTGCACAGAACATGCAAATGAGTGTGTGTATAGATGGGGAACGCTAATCGAGTTCTACAGACTGTCACTTTCCTGGAGCTGACTTTGTACCATAGCTTAGCAAGGCATTACTAACAGAAAAAACAAAACAAACCCCACTGAAGGCTACAGAGGATCTCTCTCTACTGTATTTGTGATTTGTGAGCTTCCAAAATGAAAAGTTTTTAAAATTAATGGCAGGAAGTATAAGCTGAAAAATTTGATTCATGTTTCTCCATTCCCTGATCACCACCCCATCTGTCTTTTTAATTAAAGCAGTTCTTGTTATGCAGCACAGACAGCCTCAAACTCATGATGCTCCTACCTTAGCCTCCAGGGTGCCAACACCATTCCCCCCATTTTGGTAAGTTTCTAATACACTTTCCAGTTTTTCTTTCTTTCTTTCTTTGTGTGTGTGTGTGTGTGTGTGTGTGTGTGTGTGTGTGTGTGTGTGTGTGTGTACATAGTATATGTATGCACACATGTGTGCATGGTTCTTTTGGGTGGTGCACATGTGCATGTGTGTGTGTGAGGGTCAGAGGGCAACCTCAGGTGTCATTCCACCTTTTGTATGAGACAGGGTCGCACACTAGCCTGGTACTTCACCAAAAAGGCCAGACTAGCTGGTGAGTGAGCTCCTATCTCTGCCTCTCCTCTCACCCATGCTGGGATTACAGGCATGCACCATTGCACCTGGCTTTTGTCATAGGTTCTGGGGAACCCTAACTCAGGTCCTCATGCTTATGAGGCAAGTGCTTTACTAATTGAACCATTTCCCCAGATCACTTTCCAGTCTTTCTCCAAATAAAAGCACATTCAAATCTGCCTGTATCCCCCTTCTCTGCTTTTGCTCAGAAAAGTAAATGCAGCATATGTACCATTCCGCATCTCCTTCTTATTTACTCTAAGCTAGAGATGTTTCTCCATCAGTCTGCACAGAGTGGCCACATCTTTTGTTACATGACTTCCAGCTCTGTTGAATGGATGGACCAGACTGTTCAACCGGGTTTCTACAGATAGCTACTTGAGCTGTTTATCTATAGGGAGTTTCTTAGAAGTTTGAATAACCTAGAGATTTCACAAAGTAGGGAGAGCCAACAGGTGGGCAGAGACTGAAGGCCTCCTTGTCTAACATCAGCTGTCATTCAGTACCCACAGAAGCCCCAGGCTGTACTTCTGGGAGTCCTCTTGTTATTCCCTCTGGATGCAGAGATGAGAGGCAAAGAGAAATAGAGATGAATTCAGAATGGGATCTCCAGACTTCAGTGTCTGCTCTTTACTAGCCTGTGGTCTTGTTCAGCTCATGAAGTCTTTCTAAGTCTCAGACACTTTATCTGATAAATATAAACCTGCCAGTACGTCCCCATAGGGCTTTGGGAAAACTCAAATAGAAGCAAGAACAGTCAGTCCCACCTAGCTGCAGGTTCTACACTGCAGATTCAACAGACTCAAGAATTGAAAACATTGAGAAAAATCTGATTGAACTGAACAAGTTCAGACTTTTTCTTGGTAGTATTTCACTAAACAATATAATAACTGTGCATAGTGTTTATATATGCTAAACACTTGCATAGTGTTTATATATACCAAAAATAATAAATAATCCAGAGATGATTTAAAGTATACAAGAGGATGTGTATGTTATATGCAGAAGCCATGTCATTTTATATGGAAGAGGGGAGTGCGCTCAGATTTCGGTATCCTCAGGGGATCCTGGGACCAAGCCCTTGTGGATACCAATGGATGACTATGGTCCTTTGAAAAATCATAAATCACTTTCTGAATGGGTGGTGAGACTTCTCAATACTGTTTCTAAAATGGAAGGGGAGTAGTTGGAAACCCAGAAGAAATGGGAGTGAATTTATGAAAAAGCCCTATTTCCGAGAAATCAGGGCAACTATTGGTTACACTGGTGGGCGCCATGATGTTTATAATGGAGGTGGTTAAAGGACCGGTATCTCTAATGTTCTTACACATAGCTGCACAGTCTGAGACCTCCTCTCCTAAGACCCCACATGAATTCATGAGGAGCCAGAGCCAGGGGGCACAGCAGTGTGGGGATCTGAGCATTGAGAAGCTGCATCAGCCTCGAACTGCCCAGGCTTCACCCTGGCTCTGTAAGTGCCTGCCATTCTCTCCACAGCAGAGATGAATCAGCCCAAATGTCATTGGTGGGGGTCAGCTGTCTCCACCACACATTTCCCCCATTCTGATTTTCTTTCCACATACATGTGAATTATCTCATCTACAAAAGGAAACAGAAACACTGTCATGCTACAAGAGACAGGAAACCTGACCCCTTTCCCTCTGGTGCACACAACACACATCTGCTAGGCTGAAGTGGAAGAAATCTAGACCTCCATGTCTTCTGCAGGGCCAATGATATAGAATCTGTTGAAGGAATATGACTTGATTATTAGCCTAGGCACCAGCCAGCCTGACCTGGCTTAGCTATGCATATCAAATAGTCTTAAGCATCTCTAAGCATGCTGCTAATGCGGAAAGATAGACACCAGAGAAAAAGAAAAAAGGAAAGGGGTGACTGCTGTATTTATTTCCATGTTGGGATGGGTCAAGTCTTCCAAAAGATGGCACAGGTCTCCATGGAAACAGAGACTCAGAAGCCCACTGGAGATCTTTGTTGTAAAGATCTCGCCCTTGTTGGGCAAGGCAGTTTTTGTGGCTGACCATTCGCTTAATTATATATCTACCTCTGCCTTTGCACTATATATGTGCTCCTGAAAAAAATATCAGAGGAGAGCAAGTCAATTTTATTTTTTATTTTTCTAAAATAAAATGAATGCGTGTGCAGTCAAGATAACCATAAAGTGAAAAATCAAAAAGCCCCCTTGCATGAGCAAAACTGTCAATACACATCTTGTTCAAGAAAATTCCAGCAGATGTATACACTTATTTTTCTAAACTGAAAGTCTTCTAAATCAATAAATTGCATTTAAGAGAAAAATATGAACATAAAGAAAACCATCTTCTCCAAGTTAAAATTTTTCTTTGGAATGTTTTGATTCCAAAGTAAAGAACATATTTACTTGTACCAAGGATATATTGTAACGGTCCCAATTCATAATTCAATGTGCAGTCAGAGCCCATGATGTTGTCCGGCCAAAAGTAACATTCTTCTTTTGGGGAAAGATTTCCATTCTTTTCTTCTGTGTGGATCCTGAATTCCAGATGTAGGGCTGGGTTCTTCATACAATGGCACATTTACAAGAGGTACAAAACACTTATTGAGCGCTCGGGGTCACTGAGGGGCCTGCAGAATGGTCTCTTTGAAGCTCAGTTGAGTTTAATCTGATTCCTCTTTCCTCAGCCCACGCCTACCTCCAACTTAAGTTTTTCAGAACTGTGTCCCAGAATCCATAGAATTAAAGGAGTGGAATATCCCAGGGCGCAATGTAGAGAGATGCCTGGGTACTGACCGAAGATGGTTGAGTTTAGAATAGCCAGGTCAGGCTGGAATGTCTCACATTGTTGTAGCTTTTTACGACTGGACATAAACATATTGAAGATATGCTTCTTCCAATGCAACTGTCATCATCCTTAATCAGGAAGTGTACTTTACCTTCCCCTGCCTCTACTGGTTCTTCATTGTTGTTTATCTGTTTATTTGCTGACAGGGGGGTCTTGCTATGTAGCCTGGGCTAGCCTTAAATTCAAGATCCTCCTGCCTCAGCCCTTCAAGTGCTGGAATCATGCCTGATTCCAGAGTTTTGATTTTTTTAAAATATAATTTTAGTTCTTTCCACATCAACAGATGATACTAGAAACCAAAGCTGACTGCCTCAGAGAACACTGTTCCATGTAACCAGGAGCTAAGCCCAGCAAACCTACACTGGCTTGGTACTTTGGAAGCGTTGGCAAATTCCATAGCCAAGAATTCTTATAAAAGACTGTGGTTCAGAGTAACTTCCACCACTTGCATTTGGCAGAACATTTTAGAAAGTCTAAAACTCAAGCATTTCTGTGGGCTTCCCCTTCAGCCTCCTGACTTTTCGATAACCCCTGAAGGCCAGGACAGCTCCCACCGCAAAGACCCCAATGCCCAGGACTGCAAAGACAGCAGCTCCTATGTCTCCCCCGTGGAGACTGCAGCTGAAACCACTGTACCCTTTGCTCTGGTACAGTGCCTGCCTCTCCTTACACACAGTGGAGCTATAGGCAGCTGAGAGGTGTTGAAAGAAGAAATACAAGGCTGGGATGTATGCGCCTGCGGTGATTATGTCCATCAGGCCCTCGATCACCAGCCACAGGGGGCAGTGCCATGGTAGCCGGAGCACACCCCCAATGATGAGAAGGCAGGAGAAGGCCATGAGGGCTCCACTGTAGGCCATGGCTGCAGTGACCATGGGCAGCTTAAGCTGGTAGAACTGGATGTCCAGCTGCTGGGCTTTCTCCCCATCGGCACCGTCAAAGCCACTGTAAGCCCCTCCGTACTGGTAGTAGTAAATGCCCCCCAGGCTGGTGATGCCTGTGTAGCCCCCTGTGGAATTGTAAGAGACAGAGCTGCAGGCCAGGATCAGCAAGTTTAGCAGAACCTCCAACATCTGGCAGCAGGCTGCAAGAAAAGGGTGTTACCGTTTCGAGATGCTGTTGCACACTGGGAGACTCTTCCACCTCAAGGCTCATCTTCCCCAGGAAAGCTCAGACCACTGGCTCTTTATTCTGCCCACTGTGGCCAGCCCAGGCTACTCAATGAGCTTTAGCGGGGAACAAGGACCTGTGGTCTCCAGAAATCATTCAGACTGCAAAGAGTAACTCTCAAAAAAGCCAAGCATGGACAACTCAGTCACTAAAGTGCTTGCCTGGTAAGCATGGGAACGTGAGTTTGATCCCTAGTGTCCACATAAAATGCCTAGCATGGTGGCACATGATTGTACTCTCAGCTTCGGGGGAGGTGGAGACAGGTGGACCCCTGGGGCTTGCAGGATGGCCAGTATAGCCTTTTAGGTGAGTTGTAGGAGGCGCTCAAAAAAAAGGTGAGGATGACACCCAAGGTTCTCCTACACACACACACACACACACAAACACACAGCCAAGCAGCCTGCCCAAGACAAGTCAGAAAGAGAGAACCCAGGTCAGTTAGAAAGGCATCCTAGAAGGGTGGGAACATTCTACACCTACCCCCAAACCTTCACCACCCTAAAGACTGAGAAAGATGGTCCCCTCTTTTTCTCTGTTTAATAGCTCCTTGAATGTGTAAGACATTTCTCCAAGCTGGAAAAAAAAATCATAGAACTTAAAAGAGAAGGTGAAGGTTTTATAAAGCATGGATGCTATTCATTAAAATGTTGACTATAGGTTTAACGGCATAGTTCAGTGGTAGGGTATGTGTTTAGTATGCATGAGGCTCTGGGTTCAATTCTAGCACCAAAACCAAAATAATCAAGAAAATAACAGTACAAACAAAATGATTGTCCTTTGAATGTATTAGGGACAGGAAAGATTGAGTTAATTAAACACATAATATTCACTTAATGAAAGAAACATACTTTTACTATTCTTAGATTTTCATTCAATTAGTTTAGGCTAAAGTCTAACTTTTTTTGTTTGTTTAATTTTCCTAAAGGTTTATCTGGATTAATGTTTTGGTTGTTAGCCTTAGCTGCACTATCCCTCCAGCCCAAGAGTTTATCTAGATTAAAATACTTTCTCAGAATCAGGAGTGGTGGCTCATGCCTGTTACCTCAGCACTCAGGAAGCTGAGGCAGGAGGATCACCATGAATTCCAGGCCAGCCTGGGCTACAGATACTGTTTCAAAAAAAAAAAAAAAAACCCAAAAACAAAGGGGTTGAGAGATGGCTCAGTGGTTAAGAGCACTGACTGCTCTTGCAGAGGATCTGGCCAGGTTCAGTTCCCAGCACCCACATGGCAGCTGACAACCACCTATAACCCCAGTTCCAGAGGATCCTATGCCCTCTTCTGGCCTCAGTGGGCATTTCATGCATATGGTATACTTATATACATACAAGCAAAACACTCATATACATAAAATAAAAATACGAAATATTTTTTAAAAAACAAACTAAAAAAAAATTCTTAGAGCTAGATTCTTTCCTAGTTCCTGGTTTTCTTATCCTGGACAAGGAAAACTGTGTGTTTCCCTTAAAATCAACTTTAGTGAAATATAATTTATATATAATAAAAGAGTCCACATTCAGCATATGACTTGTTGAGCTTGGACAAATATACATAGCATGTAACGTAATCAAGTTTTCAGCTTCTTCCTAGTCAACCACTAAGCTGCTTCCTCTCAGTAGAAGTTAGTGTGGAATTTTCTAGATGACATGGAAATGGAATCAGACAGTGATATATTGTTTTGAGTGTGGCTTCCGAACTGGGTACTGTACCTGATACCAGGGCTGCTGGGGCAAATGATTTGACAGTCTGCCTGTTCAACATGTCCCTGGCTACTGGGTGACCAGACCTTATGTCTATTTCCTGCTGGTCTGTTTCCTGTGTCACAGCTCTACACTGTCTAGCAGGAACAATGTTCTTCCAAGCACATCTTTACACTCTGTCCTGTCTGCAAATGCAAATGGTACCATTGCTTTCTCTTTTCTTATCTGTTCTCTCCACCCCCATCTCTCCCATCCCCTCTTTCCTTTATTTTTGAGGCATTCTATGTAGTCCAGGTTGTCCTCAAACTCACAATTCTGCCTTGGCCTCTCGAAGACTGCTGAGATTGCAGGTGTGAGCCGCCATGCCCAGCTGGATTGTTTTCTTTAATTATAACATGTATACTTATGTATGACATAAGAAAGGAATATAGAGAAAAAGAAACACTACATATAAATCTACCATATAACTTTAAATATTTATTTTAATTTTTATCACTTATGTGTGTCTGTGTCTGTGTGAGTGTGTACATGTATGTGTGTGTGTGTGTGTGTGTGTGTGTGTGTACACTTGAGAAGTCCAGAAGAGGGTGTTGGATCCCTTGGAGCTAGGGTTATGGGTGTTTGTAAGCTGCCCCACATGGCTGTTAAGATCCAAACTCTGGTCCTCTTCACCTTTGAACTATCTCTCCAGCCCTACTTCACAACTAAAGGATATATGGATCATTATAATTAGTTTAAAAAATTTTTGAAGCAGGGTTTCACCACGTAGCACAGGCTAGCCTAGAACTCTTGATTCTCTGCCTCAGCTTCCCAAGTGTGAGGCTTGTAGGTGTGTGCCACCATTTTACACATTGCAATTGCATTCCAGTGGGACAGAGGCATTTAGGCTTTTCCTAAGTATCACTATGTATGACAGCATTTTTGTGGTATGGGGTCACACATATTAGAAAACTGCTGTACCACTGAGCTATACCTCCAGCCAGGGAGACGTTCTTATTTTTCGTTTTTTGAGACAAGGTCTCCTTCTAGTCCCAGCTGGTCTGGAACTTGCTATGTAGACAAGGCTGGACTTGATCTCATAGAGATCTACCTGCCTCTGCCTCCTGAGTGCTAGGATTAAAGGCGTGCGCCACCATGCTCAAGGAGACTTTCTTAATAGAACGCTGAAAGAACTAGGGTCTTCACTGAACTCCTCCTTCCTCTCAGGCTTAGCAGAACCACAGAAGAACCACCAGGGCTGTGTAGACAGTCAATCACATCCTTAAAACAGTCCCTGAGGCTCACAAGCCTTTCCAGACTTCAGAAGCCCTCCCTGACCCTGCTCAGAGTCAGCCTAGGCCACTCTTTCCTCTGCCTCTGGCCAAGTCTCTAGACCCATCAATGAGTTAACACTCGTCAAGTCAGCTTCAGTTTGAAATCTTGACATAATCTCAGTCCAGACAGGTACTACATTAGGGCCTTAAGTATTAAAAAGGTGTGATTGAGCCGGGCGCGGTGGCACACGCCTTTAGGCAGGTGGATCTCTGTGAGTTTGAGGCTAGCCTGATCTACATAGTGAGTTCCAGGACAGCTGGGGCTACAAGGAGACCCTGTCTCAAAAAGACCCCCCCCCAAAAAAAAACAAAAAAAAACATGATTGAGAATGGAAATTAGAAAAAGACTACATACAGGTTTCTACCAGGACCCTTTTCAGGGCTCACAGATAAATGCTGCGGGCAGCTTGTCCACTGTCTGAATCTTTTGGCTGGGATGACATGATGGTCGATGGTGAGATAAGAGCAATTAAAGTAAGAGGAATAAAAGGAGACAGGCCTGCCAGTGGGCAAATTCCCCTGGCCCTGGCCCTGCCCCTCTCCTTCTGTCTCTGTTTCCTTGGCTACCAGGAGGTGAGGTGATCTGCTCCCAACTCCCTCCCTCCCACAATGGGACTTTGAAACTGGGAGTCCAAATAAATCATCTTCCTGTGGCCCCAGCTGTCTTGAAACTTGATATGTAGAGCAAGTTGGCCTCAATCTTACAGAGATCTGCCAGATTTAGGGCTGGGACTAAAGGAGTATGCCACCACACCTAGTTCTTTTATTTGGTTTTTGTTTTTAAATATATATATATTTTTAAATCATAGCAACAAGTTAACACACACAGACTGCACTGAAATCAATTTTCTCCTCAGGAAACTGCCCCTTTGAAATATAATTTCAAAACACTCAACGGTTACATATGAATGTTCTGAGTCAAAAGACCAGCACTCTCAACTATAGAAATTACAACCCAAGTGACTGGAGAGATGGCTAAGTAACATGCTTGCTGCAAATGCAAGTGGGTTTGGTGGCAAGCCCTTGTAAACCCAGCTCTGGGGAGATGGAGACAGTGGGATCCCTGGGGCTCAGTGGCCAGCCAGCCTAGCCTATTTGGCAAGTCTTGGGGCCAATGAGAAAGACCCTGGCTCAAAACACAAGGTGGACAGCCCCTGACAAATGATACCAGAGGTTGTCTTCTGGCCTCCATGTATCATGCATGTTCATACACACATGTTCAACCACACAAACATGCACTTGTGAATATACACACATAACCCCCTGCCCTGCCCCTGAACACACACAAATTACAATGGTAATTAATTGGGAGAATAATAAAACTTTTGTATTTGGGCTTTTATTTATTTATTTACTTATTTACTTATTTGTCTTTTTTGAGATAGGGTCTCCCTATAGCCCCAGCTGGCCTGGAACTCACTATGTAGACCTGGCTGACCTTGAACTCACAGAGATCCTCCTGCCTCGGGCCTCCCAAGTGCTGGGATCAAAGGCGTGCACCACCACACCTGGCTTTTTTTTTTTTAGACAGTGTCTTGCTGTGTATCCCTAGCTAACCTGAAACTTATAATAATTTTCCTGCCTCAGTCTCCTACGTACTAGGATTTCAAGTGTGTATCACCAGGCCCAGATTCTCTGTTTTCTTTTGAGAAAAGATCTTATTTTGTTGCCGTGCTGGATAGCTTTCGTTGTCAACTTGACACAGTTGGGTAGTGGGAACTTCAATTGGCCATGTGTGGGGACATTTTCTTGATTATTAAGTGATGTGGGAAGGGCCCAACCCACAGTGGGTGGTGCCACCCCTGGGCAGGTGGTCCTGTGTTGTATAAGAAAGCAGGCTGAACACAGGCCAGGGGAGCAAGCCAGTAAGCAGCATTCCTCATGGTCTATATTTAGGCTCCTGCCTGCAGGTTCTTGCCCTGATTTGCTGCTCTGATTTCCCTCAGTGATGAACTGTGACCTGTAAGATAAAATAAAAATAGACCCTTTCCTCCCCAAGTTGGTTTTGGTCAGTGTTTTTTTTTTGTTGTTGTTTTTTTTAAAAAAAAATATATATATATATATATTATTTATTATTTTTATGTGTATGCGTATATTGCCTGTATGTAGGTAAGTGCACCCATGTGGTGCAACGCCCTCAGAGGACAGAAGAAGCTGTTGGATCCCCTGGAACTGGAATTATGGACAGTTGTTAGCTGCCATGTGGGTGCTAGGATTCAAACCTGGGTCTTCTGCAAGAACAGCCAGGGTTCTTAACCGCTGAGCCATCTCTCCCACTCCTGGTCAGTGTTTTTATCACAGGGAGGGTAACTAGAATGGTTGCCTAGGTCTTGAAATCATGAACACAAATGATCTTCCTGCCTCACCTTTCCAGGTAGCTGGGACTGTAGGTTTGTACCTTCATGCCTGCCTGAAAAATTAAACTTTGAAAGGTGCTTTGCAGTAGTGATCAGAACCTATAAATAAGAACAAACCACTGTGATTTAAGCACTAAGCATCTAAGGGCAGGGCAGGGGGGACAGTAGAAGGGACGGGAGAATCCAGTTCACAAGCAAGCAGAGCTGGGACACACATCTTACCATGGAACTAACCCTAATACCTGTCCCTCCAAACAGTCACTGAGCAGCACCCACGCCTGCAGAGGATTCCCTGGAGGCCACAGGTGCTCATGTGGCATCGTTGTTTTATTTCAATCTGATCTTTATCTCCAGTCCCCAAAGATTTCCCTATCTGGCGACATCTTCCTTGCCAAAGTCAAGTTGGGGCTCCTCCCTTTTTGTTGAGCTCAGTGTTCCAATGAACTTTCAAGTGGCAAATCAAAGCCCAGTCTTCAGGGTGTCTCCAGAAAGCTACAGAGGGCCAGAGGGGGCTGGCACTGTTGCAGGTTTGCTGGGCATTTGTCGGGGAGGGGATTACAGGATTTTACTGACAAAAAGAAGCCACAAAGGAGTCAGTCTAATGTGGACCAAGCCTTGAGGTGACCTGCATCCAGGCTTCTCTCACTGCTCTGGGCGAGGTGCTGATGTACATGGCTGCTTCTCCCCACATAATGCCCCACTGTGTGGACACGTGAGGCTCTGTACATCAGTGTACATCACATTTGCTAGTTTCTGAGAACTGAACCATCCTTTCACTACCTTTACTTCAAAACGCAACCGCCAGGCTCAAAGCCAAACAGCCAGAAGCAATCAAAGCTAAATTGTGGTGTGTTTTGGTCCAAAGCCTAGGCCCTGCTTTTTCCTCTTGGTAAATCAATCACAGAAAGGAAAAAAAAAATCTCTAAGGAGAAAACCTGTTAGCCAGCTTCTGGCTTGTTCTGTTATTTCCAACATCAAGCAAAGAAGTTCAAGAAAGTAAACAGGTTGAGACCTTAGAATCAGGCTCCAAATTTCAATTCTAGCTCTTTTACTTGATACCTGTGTGATTTGGATAACTTTCTGTGCTTGTAGAGAGGCTTAACAGTAATGAGGGTGCACAGGTAAACCAGGTAGATCTTTGTACTCAGATGGCCTAGAGCCCTTTCATCTAAGTTCTTCATAATCCTATAACTGCCTACATCTTCCTAATCACCCTGAGACACATTTTCAACCAGGGACTCCTTGATTGTCCCCCTGTAGGCTGGGATGTCTCCTGCCTTAGTCTCAAGTAGCCTTGGTAGATTCAGTCATGTGTACCATGGAGTTCAGCCTGACAAACCAGATTTTCTTCATTGCTGGTGAGGCCAGGGTTGGGGCTAAGATGAAAACACTGGAGGCCATGTTGGGAGCTGGCGGGTGTAATGTAACGTTAGCTGAAAGTTATTCAGGTGCTCAGTAAGTTGATGTCTTTGGATTTGTTGTTTACTTTGAGACTCGGTCTCAGGTAGCTCAGGCTGGTCTCTGAACCCTTGATCCTCCGCCCCTACCTATGAAGTAAGGTCATGCCTGGCTTTTGTTTTTATTTTTATTTTTATTGTTTTTGAGACAGGGTCTTGCTATAGCCCCAGCTGGCCTAGAACTCCCTATGTAGACCAGGCTGGCCTGCATCTCACAGAGACCTGCCTGCCTCTGCCTCCTGTGTGCTGGGTTTAAAGGTGTGTACCACCATGCCCGGTTATTTTTTTCTTAATTTTAAATAATTTTTAAAAATGTATGTATTTTGCATGCATGCACATGACAGAGGTTAGAGGACAACTTCCTGGAGTGGGTTTTCTTCTTCCACCTGGGTCCTGGGGATTGAACTCAGATCCTCAGGTTTGGTAGGTGCCTTTAGTCACTGAGCCATCTCACTGGCTCCTGGCTTTTGTTTTTAAGGAAAAAGAAAATATCAATAACTTGGTGTGCGGAGGGTAAGCAGTTTCATGACATTTTTGTTTCTGTGTGTGATTTGTTTTGCTTGTTTTTTGAGACAGGATCTTGCTATGTAGCCCAGACTGGTCTCTAACTCAGGATAATCATTCTGCCTCATCTCCCTCAGCTGCGATTATAGGCACGTGGCACTGTGCCTGGCTGTAAATTTGGTCTTAATATAAAATGTAGTTCTTATGATGCATCTCAGTCAATGAAGTTTAAAAGCCATTGACTGGGGCCAGAGAGACAGCTCAGCAGTTAAGAGTGCTTACTGCTCTTGCAGAGGACCTGGGTTCTATTCCCTAGCACCCATGTCTGGTGGCTCACAACTGCCAGTAACTCCAGTTCCAGGGCATCTGACACTCCCTTCTGGCCTTTGTGCTCCCTACATGCTCATGGTATATATAAACTTTGTGCTCCCTACATGCTCATGGTATATATAAACGTACACAGGCAGACACATACACATTAAAAATAATAATAAATAAATCTTTAAAAGCCTTTGACTGACTACTTGGGTGTCAAGTCTTCAAGGAGACCATCTACTGTTGTCCACTTGGTTGAGTGGTAGCCTGGCTATCTGATTGGGTGGTGTTCCCTCTGTGAACTCAACTGCCATGCCAGAGGGGCTACCATGGGCAGCTCAGAGCCAGTTCTCTCCACAGCATAGTGAGGGCACCATGTTCCCCCTCGTGGCTGAGAGCCGGAAACGTGGCTGACAGGTACTCCATGCTAGGCATGTTGGAGAAGCATGGGGAGCCTGAAGCTCTGTTCAGACCTTCCCATCTTTTTGGAAAGCAAGAACCCCATGTGAACATGGAAATGAAAACACTAGGCACCCAACAGAGAAGTCTGAAGAGCTTTTGGCTTTACCAGCTTACCCCAGCACCACCCACCCTGCATTTCTCAAGTCATTTGCAATATAAATGGTCAGATGGGCTCCCCCAAGGCTCACCTCTCCCTGTGCACAAGTATCTGCATTTGTGGCACTCCAGGAGCCCCTCAGCTTCAGACTGGTAATATTTCTCTTCCTGTGGTCCAGGCCCAGAGTATGTGGACACATGTCTCCCTGAAGCAGGTTCACTGTAAACAAAGAGCACAAAGCCATGAGGAGTGGGCCTGATATTTGATGGTTTATTTAGGATTAGGATGCTCTCTTTAGACATGGTCTCTGTATGCAGCCAGGCTTGCCTCAAACTTATGCTCCTCCTGCCTCAGTCTCCCAAGGGCTGGGGTCACAGGCACATGCCACCATGCCTACTGGTAATAGGATGCTCAACTGCAGGACATAAATCAACTTTGCCACGGGATTTTAGACTCCAGAGAATTCTCTGGTTAATGGTCCCATGGACCAATGGAACTTGTGGCCCAAGTTTGCTAAGGACCCTGGCTGGCCTGGCAATCCTGCACATCCTAGTGGATGTGGGTTTGTCTGCTGGAGGTGGGCTCTGTCTCGATAGGTGGCTCTGAGCAGCCTTCTTTGAGGTTCTCCGTTCAACATGGACTCAGCTCTTCAATGCTAGTTTTCACAAGACTCGGGCTCAGGTTACCATTCTCTTCTGTCCTTTGTTACTCTGGAAAGAGCTCAGGCATCATTAATTCTCCAGGCAAATGGAAGCTACAGACTACTTTTTTCTTTTGAGGCAGAGTCCCATGTGACCCAAGCTGGCCTTGAACTCACTATGTAACCAAGAAACCAAGAATGGCCTTGGACCCCATAACCCTCTTGCTTCTACCTCCCAAGTGCTGGGATTACAGGCATGCACCCCCACACCCATACAGGATACTTCTGAGATCTTTCAGTCACCTCTCCCTGTCTACCCTTTCTTTCTAGCATAGGCTGAACTCTGCCCAAGATTCAATGAGAGGCTAGCATTCTACTTGGTAGACTCTAGGGATTTTCTAGAACATAGAAGCCATCCTGTCTTCTCTTCGATTTGAAATCCTTAACTCGTCAGTACACAGAAGGCCCTTGCTACATCTCTGCACTCACAACACAGACTCACAGACCCAGCCACAATGAGCTGTCCTTCACTCCCCAAATGACCCAGGCATGGGGGGGTCACTTAGGGAGCTGTTCTTCTTGGAGCACCAAATTCCTCTTCCATCTCCCATCCTTTTTCCTCTCTCTCTCCAGAACTCAGCTTGAGGTCACCTGCCCTGGGAAGCCAGCTCTATTCTTTCCAAATCCCAGTTTCTCCAGCAGAGGCCCATTTCACACTGGACTGCAATTGGCTGGTTTTCCTGTCATTCTCTTGTACCAGACTGAATTCTGACAGTAAGCCACTGTAGGCCTGCCCCCTTCATTCCCTCCATCAAATGAATGCTTAGATGAGAAAAGACTAGTTAGTGCTCTTTGACTTCAAACCTCTAACCGGCCAAGAGCAAACTAAGCAGCAAGCAAAAGTATTTCCTTCATTCACATTGGGATGGAGTGAAGCTGGGTGAGGGAACTGGGGCTCTGGTTTTTCAGGAAATCAAATGCACCTCTTGTTTCCTAGTCTTGGGCTGCAGAGCAAGATGCCAGAGTCATTCATGGAAACAATAGTGCTAGAGAATGAAAGCGCAGACTGTGTTTGGGTGCAGCTTTTGTCATGCTAGTTGGTTTTAGATAATGTAACATAAACTCAGGATAGCAGTTTCTTCATTGTGTGGACACAGCCCGGAGAAACTGAGCTCTGCCTCCAAATCCCACAGAGGCCAGGTGTCAAAGCAGAACCTGGTGTCAGCTAGAGGGAAGAGACTGCACACAGTTCTGACAACCTGTCAGACCATCTTGCAGAAGAGACTGGAGCCAAGGCAATGGTGAGTGGGAGTGTACTATGACCAGGACTGTTGGGCTAAGTACATCTTGCTCTCTATTTAAACTCAGGGCTGGAGAGATGGCTCAGCGATTCAGGGCACTGACTGTTCTTTCAGAGGACCTGGGTACAATTCCTAGCACCCACATGGGGGTTAACAACCATCTGTAACTCCAGTACCAGGGTATCTGACACGTGGCACTGATGTCTGTGGCACTGCATAGACAGGTGCACCTACCTATATGCAGGCAATACAGTTGTACACATAAAATAAAAATAAAAAATAGTTTAACTTAGACTTCATGTTAAGACTCTGATGATGGCCTTTGGGGACCTCTTTGGCCCATTGAATAAACTAACTCTCTCTCTCTCTCTCTCTCTCTCTCTCTCTCACACACACACACACACACACACACACACACACAAAGCAGTTTCACCCCCAAGACCTGCCTTTCTGTTGGAGCCAGCAGGACAATAGGCCATGCATGTATTCAGTCTGCAAAGCTGGGCATGTCCATACCACATCATGCCAGCTCCCTAGGAGGGGATGTGGGGACCAGGCCAACGTGGCCCTCCCTTCCATCCCCACTCTGAGCTAACAGCAGTTTCCAGAACAGAGATGCTTTCTATTCACAGGTGCTTAGAGGAATTCTGCAAGGCTACAGCGCACAGGTGGCAAAGTTCAAGCGTTCAGGAGGGTGGGACTGAAGCGTAGGATTTGAAAGAGGCTGCCTAGAAAGACGTCACTGACAGGGGGAAAAAGCTACGAGAATTTTCGGTAGACTAGTTCCCAGGTTCAAAGCGGAGCTTCTCCAGGGTCTGCTGTTGCATACAGCCTTGGCGGGGTTCAACTCAACCTTTAACTGTTCACTGAGCTGACAGTATTGAGTCCCAGAAGCCAGAGAGGTGTGGAGGTCTAACATGGGACCACCACTCAAGGGCGGGGGAAACCTAACTTAGTCACGTGACCACTTGGGTAGTGCTTCGAGCTAGCCCCACCCACCTAACCTTCCCTCGCTTTCTGGTTTCAGTCTAGGGGAGCTCCTTCTTCCCCTGATCCCGCGGCCCTGCCATTTTCTGCTATGGTCTTGGGGTCAAGCCCCAGGGTGGGGTCAAGCCCCAGGGTGCAGGTAGCCGGGGGTGCAGGTAGCTTGGGGTGCAGGCTGGCCGCGGCGCGGTCCGGGTCCCCGGCAGGTGCACCCCTCACCTCTCCAGCGTGCGGTGCCCGAAGCCCGGCTTCCTCCGAGGCTCTGGGGTTCCCCAGGGCGCGGGCCCGGGCGGCGGGGCTGCGTCCCAGCTCGGTGCCCAGGGTTCGGGCGGCGCGCGGCTTTGGCGGGACTCTTCCCAGGCTCTTTGTTCGGCTGCACGATGATGGCTGGTGTCCCGGGGTCTGTCCTGGCGGGGGTCTCGGTCCATCCTCCTGTCCCGGTCCCCTCGGCGGTTCCCGTCCCCTCGGCGGTCCCCATCCCTCCGCACTTCCCCGTTCCTCTCCCGGCGCTGGTTCCCGGCTCGGTCCCGGGTTCGGTCCCAGGCTTCGTCCCCCGTTCGGTCCCGCGGTCGCTCCACGTGGCGGTCTCGGTCCGGGCGGGGGCGCCGGTGCTGGTCTCTCTCTCTCGGTCGGGCCCGGGGTTCGCGAGTCCCCGTCTTATTTTCCATGGCCGGTTCCGTGTCTCCGCCCGGGAGCGACCAGAGGGCAACAGCCAACCACAAGTGTCCGGGCAGGTGGCCAAGTTTAGAGGCGGGGCCGCGGGCGCTCACCTGTGCGCACGCGCACTCCCTGGGCAGCGGTCTGGAGAGCTTGCACCTTGCCCCTGACCCGCAAGGGGCGCGGTGGATCCCGGGGTGGTGGTGATGGGGTCTTGCTGAGTGAGTTGTCAGTCTTTGGTGTTGTGTGGTTAACAAACATAGGTAGACCAGACAGCAGTTGAGGGGATGTGAAGTTAACTTAGCCTTCAAACCTTCAAACCCTACTCAGAAATAGCAGGAAGCCAGAGCCAATGTGGATTTATTTACTTACTTTTGTGTCCTGGGATTTTAAAAACATATTTATTATTTTTATTCATTTTATGTGTATGAGTGTATTGCCTTCATGTATGTAAGTACCTGTGTCGTGCAATGCCAGTGGAGGTCAGAAGAGGGCAGCTAGCAACCATCCTTAACTCCAGTTCCAGGGGAGCCCCTGCCGTGTGGGTGCTGGGAATTGAACCTGGGTCTTCTGCAAGAACAGTCAGTGCTCTTAACCTCTGAGCCATCTCTCCAGTCCCCTGTGTACTGAGATTTAAACCCAGGGCTTTTGCACTTTAAGTAAGTGTGTTGCCACTGAGTGACATCCCAGTATCAAACCAAGATCTTTAAACCCATCAAGACAGAGAGCAATGATGCACCATGGTTTAAAGAACAAAGTTAACCCCAGGGTGAACTTACTCTTATTTTGCTAAATGGATATAGTATCAAACTGCTCTCTAAATTGGTATCTCTCTACCCATAGATTAGTAACAGCTCTCAGACCTAATTAGAGACGTTTCTGTGGATGGAGATTAATGCAGAAAGACACAGCTTTTCAAAGTGCAGAGAATTGTGTGGAGTACTCAGTCCCAAATGGGACATCCATATCATAATCCTCCCTCTCCAAGGCTCAGGGACCATCACTTGCAGAGGTGGAGCAGGGAAAGATTGTAAGAGCCAGAGGTAGGGGAGGACAGGAGTGAAAATGTCTTCTGGACATGACAGGAATGCTGTGCTCAAGAAACCACAGCAGCTGTGGTCACTTGCACAAGACCTGCACAAGATCAAGCCAGTCAACATTCCAGCATGGAGTGGGAAGGGTTTCATAGCCCCCATCCCTACCTGAGGAACTATGGATAGGTGATGGCTTCTGGGGGAGGGAGAGTCAGTTTCTTTATGGGCATGGTTCCTGGTAAGTCGACCACCTTCTGGTGGATGGCCATGCACTCAGAAGTATACAGACAGCACAAATTAGTTACTGGAGAGAGAGAGAGACAGAGAGAGAGAGAGACAGAGAGAGAGAGAGAGAGAGAGAGAGAGAGAGAAAATGTGAAGTGGTTGTAGGGGGTAGGGAGGGCAAGATGGCTCTGAAAAGAGTTAAGAGGAGGAGTTGGTAGTGAATATAATCAAAATACAGTATTTGAACTTCCCAAAGAATCAAGTTTTTTAAAGAAGAACAAAGTTAGGAACTTGCCCAGATGACAAGGGGCACATTGCAGGTAGTGAGGGGCAAGGGCATGACTTGAAAACAAACAAACAAACAAACAGTAGAATGCCCTGTAGTGCCCTTGGTCTTACAGCATTCCGAAACTCATACCTGGGCCTGAAACCTAAGATACTAATGGACTAAGTGTCTTGTGAAGATCCTTGATGGAGATCATAGGTGCAGCTAAGACTCCCCTTCTGTATACTATGGCAGTATGAAGACCTGGTCCCTGTTACCCTATAGATGCTGTGTACCTTTTCATTTGTTTATTCAGCAAGTCCTTCCATCCCTGTGACTAAGCATAAGAGTAATGAACTTGGGGCTGGAGAGATGACTTAGCAGTTAAGCATGCTTGCTACTCCTCCAGAGGATCACAGTTTGGTTCCCAGCATCCATGCTGGGTAGTTCACAACTTCCTGTACTCCAGCTCCAGGAGATCTTATGCTGTCTTTTACCTTTCTTGGGTACCTACACACAGATGTCCTACATTCACATAGACACAAATACAAGTCAAAATAAACCTGAAAATAAAAGAGTAATGAGGCTTGTTTCATGCCACTGGACCTTGGTTTGATTCTTCTGTTAGAGAGCTTGACCATGGGAGGATTGTTGGTAACGTCACTGCCCTAAACTTGGGGTGGGAAGTTTTCCCTCAGTAAAGACAACAATGTCTATTTCCTGTGGTTCAACATACACAGCACCTTGGGTTGGCTTCCCTATAGTGTACCCACCCACTCACTTACCCATCCTTCTGCTCAGCTACACATCCATCCAGCTGCCCATTCACACATCCCCTCCACTTTCCTCTCCATCCTCTGTCCCTCTCTCCTTTCTTACCAAAGCTGTCTGGATGAGGACTTGAGGCCAATCCAACTATTACAATAGTCTCATACTTACAAAACATTTTTTAAAATGAAGAACCACACAGAATTGCCAGCTTTTTATTTTGCTAAGTAAGGATGTTTTAAGATATAGAAAAGTGGTCTACGTTAATGCTTTCAGCAAATGCATAGGAACTCTTGAGTCAGCAGATGATGGTGGTACAGTAGCATGGTCTATTTGTTTAGAGCTGATGTGCTAGTGTATGCAGAAACGCGACAAGAAAAACACAGAAACCTTAATGGGAGGGCAGGGTTCTCTATGCAGACAGAGAAAGCAGTGATTTAATGAGTTATTTTTAAATGGCGTTTTTTCAAGGTAATGGAGCTCTGAGGACATGCCTGCTGGGAGGCCCACTCTGTTGGACTGATCCCCCACCCCTAGGGATGTGAGTCTGGTGACTTCTGTGTCACCAGCCCCCACCATAGTACTTGGCAGTCAGCACTTGCTCCAACTGGGCCAAGGGAGATGCCTCTAGGGCAGGTCTAAAGAAGGCAATTCCTAGGTCGTGGCAGGAGGCAGTGTCCTTTGTGGGCCTTACATACAGGACTGTCTTGGCATTTCATTTCCCATGGCAGCTGGAAGTACAGTCCTCTGCGCTCCTGTCCATGGAGAATGGATGCTGGGAGCAGTCAGATACCCAGGACATATGTAAAGCTGGTTACAGTAGCTGGAGTCTGTAATCTAAAAGTTCCTACAATAATGAGAGGCAGAGATAGGGCATACCCAGAAGCTAGCCTGGTGTACTCAGTGGTGAACAGTGATCTTGTCTCAAAAAAGTTGGAAGGTTAAGAACCCACATCCAAGTTGTTCCCTGACTTAAGTGTGTTGTGCATGCACTCACACGTGAACACACACACACACACACACAGAACGAGAGAGGGAGAGAGAGAGAGAGAGAGAGAGAGAGAGAGAGAGAGAGAGATTGAGAGACCCAGGTTCAATTCCCAGCACCCACATTACTCCAGTTCCAAGGGATCCAACACCCTATTGTAGCCTCCTTAGGCACTGCACGCATGTGGTGCACTTACATACATGCAGGCAAAACCATCATACATATAAAAAAATAAAAAGACCAAAAAATAATCTAAAACCCAAAGTGTCAACCAAATGGGATACAATGAGACTGGAAGATGTTCATCATCCTGGATCAAATGCCCCTGGAGCTGTAAGACCATGAAATCAGTCACATACTCCTGAAATACTATGATGCGACAGGCACAGGACAGACCTTCCCATTGCAAAGTGAGAAGTGAAAAGAGGAAGCAACAGGTGAGGACCACATCCCAAGCTCAGCACAGCCCCATTCAGGTAGCTCGGCCCAAACGCGAGCTTCTCAGGCAGGCTTTCTGACTACTGTCTCTCTTCTCTCTACTCGTTTGTTTTCCTTTTCTTGTCAGAACTTAGTAGAGTAAGTTACATCCTTGTGTTTTATAACTGGGTCTCTTGTTTGGCTGTACTTTTCAGGGCAGGCTCCAACAGGATGTGGACTTAACTCTCTTCCTTGCTACATTCCCAGTGCCTAAAACACAGATGTTTCCTATGGCACTTTTTCAACAAATGAATGACACTGCTGGGTGGATGGGAGGAAGCTACATAGATGTACCAGCTCTGACTCCCCTCTGCTGAGGGGGCCTCACTCTCTTAAACATCCCCAGGAATTTGCTTGGGATGTCTTGGAACTTTGCTTTCTGCCTTCTCGCTTTCTTTCATTCCTACCATCACTGTTATCTCTACCACCTCCAGCCCGCTGAGGTCAGGGTCTGAGTCATTTGTGGATGGTCCACCAATGTGCACTCAATCAGGATTTGTTGGGTGGCCATGATGATGGATCACTACAGCCTTGTGCCTTTCTTAGTAGGGCTTTGTTGAGCAGGTAGGGTCTGAGAGTTCTTTGTGGGAGGCTGGGAGATTTTCAAAATTGGAGGAAAATTTGTGTGTGTGTGTGTGTGTGTGTGTGTGTGTGTGTGTGTGCGCGCGCGCGCAAGCTCATGTTGTATGTATGTGTGCTTGTGTGTGGAGGCTGGACAGAGGTCAGATAGCACTCCACATTATTTGTTGAGGCAGCATCTCTCACTCAACCTGAACCTCAATGATTTGGCTAGGCTGGCCAGTCAGTGAGCTTTAGGGATCTGTTTCTGTCCCCCTTCCCTCTCGCAACCCAGGGTCATGAGTACAAGCTACCATGCTTGGCTCTTATGTGGTTGCAGGGGATCTGAACTCAGGTCTTCATGCTTATGTGGCAAGCACTTTACTGACTGAGCCAACTCCTTGGCCCTTGAAAAGTCTTTTATTTATTTACTTAAAAATTGTTTTAGAGGGAGCTAGAGAGATGGCTCAGTGCTTAAGAGCACTGGCTGCTCTTGCAGAAGAACTGGGTTTGAAGCCCAGCACCCACATGGCAGCTAACAACCATCCATAACTCCAGTTCCAGGGGATCCAGCGCCCTCTTCTGACCTCCACAGGTGTTGCATGACATGGGTGCACTTACATACATGCAGGCAATACACTCATATACATAGAATAAAGAATAAATAAATAGAAAACATTGTTTTAGAGACAGGGTCTCATGTAACCCAGGATGACCTCAAATGTGCTATATAGGCAAGGATCATCTTGAACCTCTGATCCTCCATCCTGTACCTTGAGTGCTGGGATTACAGGCATGCACCACCGTGACTGACTTATGTAGCAGCACCAGGGATCAAACCCAGGGTTTTGTTTGTGCTAGACAAGTGCCCTACCAACGGAACTATATTCCAGCCCTAGTTTCGTTTCATTTATTAAACAATATTTATTTATATTTTGTGTGTATGAGTGTTTTGCTTGTATGTAAGTGCACCATATGTGTACAGTGCCTGTGGAGGCCAGAAGCAGGCATTGGATCCCATGGAACTGAAGCTATGGATTATTAGGTACCATGTGGGTGCTGGGAACCAAACTGAGTCCTTTGCAAGAACAGCCAGTGCTCTTAACCACTAAACCATCTCTCCAGCCTCTATTTATTTAGTTATTTTTATTATTTTGAATTTATTTCAACACACACACACACACACACACACACACACACATATATATATATATATATTGTATTTTTTGAGACAGGGTCTCCTTGTAGCCCAGCTGTCCTGGAACTCACTATGTAGACCAGGCTGGCCTCAAACTCACAAAGATCCACCTGTCTCTGCCTCCCAAGTGCTGGGATTAAAGGCGTGTGCCTGGCCTTCAACATATATTTTTCATTAAATTTTCGTGCATTTCATACAATATGTCTTAGTCATATTTAGATCCACTTCCCTTATCTGTACTCCTCCCTCACCAGATTTCATGCATTCTGTCATTATATGTTAAGGCTTATTTAATCAAATTTGTGTCTCCACATGTCCCTTGGTATGAGTTCATCTTCTGGAACCTGGTCAGCCTATCTAGCATCACTCCCTTAAAGAAAGCCAACTCTCCCTCGCCCAGCAGTGCTCAGCTGCCAATAGTTCCTCAGCTAAGGTTGGGGCCTCCTTAAGACAGGGTCTCATTCTGTAGTCTGGGTTGGTCTGAGAGTCCTTCTGCCTCAGTTTTCTGAGTGCTGGATTTCCAGCTGTGAACCTTTAGACCCATCATGGAAAACTTTCTAAAGGTCCAGTTATATCCTAACCTTTCTGTGAACTGTGACAGATGGTATTTTCTAAAGAAAAAAAAAAGCTGTGGCAGTGTTTCCAACCCTGTAAGGTCTTTCATGATCTGACTCCTGTCTCACTAAGAAGAGAGCTTGATGTTCTCACCCTGTGAGCCTGGGCACCCCTTGGGAGTTTCCAGACAGACAGAATCAGGGCTGGCTGCCGAAGTGTTGGGGCCAGTGCCAAATGCAAATGGAGTTTCCTTGTTCAAATATCAAGAATTTCAGAATGGTGACCAGAAAGGATTAAATCAATCATAGGTTCCTTTTAAACGTTTTCATTTATTTATTCTTTTGGCATTTCATGCATGTATACAACATATTATGACCATATCCATCCCTGTTTCCTCTCCATCTCTCTCAGGACCTCTGTCCAACAAAAGATGCTTTTATCCATTGATCTCAAAATCTGAAAGTGGTGTGTGTTCCTCTTTCTAGACTATCACCTCCCAGGGACTTTATCTCTGCAGTGATGCATGGCACACAGTAGGTATGCTCAATAAACAATCATTGGGCAAGTAACTTGTTTTATAGACCAATTCTATGTAATAAGGAATATGGCAGAGACCATCTGTTTTCTTTTTTTAAAATATTGTATTTATTATTTTTATTTTATGTGTATGAGTATATTGCCTGCATGTATGTGAGTGCACCTGTGTCGTGCAACGCCATGGAGGGCAGAAGAGGGCTTCGGATTCGCCTGGAACAGGAGTTAAGGATGGTTCATAGCTGCCATGTGGGTGCTAGGAATCGAACCCGGGTACTCTGCAAGAGAAATCAGTGCTCAACCACTGAGCCATCTCTCCAGCCCCTCCATCTGTTTTTTATAATATCTTGCATCAATGTTAGGTGCATTAAAAGTAAAACAATCTGGCGACTAGTGAGATGTCTCAGTGGGTGAAGGCACCTGCTACTAAGCCCAGTGATCTGAGTTCAATCCCCAGGACTCACATGGTGGGTGAAAGAACAGGAAGGAGAGAGCCAGCTTCTGAAAGTTGTCCTCTGATCTCCACATACCATGGCATAGGTGTGCACTCCACCCTCAGAAATATACACACTAAAGAAATAAATAAAACTAAAAAAAGTAGAACGATCCTAGTATGTTTAAGATTCAATAAATTGTCAGCTGCACAAGGAAAACGTAAGAATGTTTGGGAGTTTAGAGTCTAACCAAAATCTGATGGGTTTCTTTTTAGTTTCTGGTATTTATTTGTAGAAGAGAAGGTTAGGAACAAATACCCTGCTGTCTCCTTTGCTTTAATTAAAAATACAACACTTTTTGGTCACCCCTGTATTCTCCAAGAACTCGTGGTCAGCTATTTTGCATAAGGTGGAGGATACAGCGCAGGCAGGAAATCTTCACTTACAACCTTCTGAGTAAGCTCCAATCAAAGCAGAGTTAAGAGAAAAAGAAAGTATTTGCCATTGTTATGTTCAAGATAACTTAAAGGTTTATTATTATTTTTTATGTGTGTGTTTGCTTGCAGGTATGTGTACCATGTGAATGTAGTGCCCACAAATGCCAGAAGAGGGCATCAGATCCCCTGAACTCTAGTTATAGAAGGTTGTAAGCCACCATGTGGATGCTGCGAACCAAACCTGGGTCCTCCACAAGAGCAGTAAGTGCTCTTAACAGCTGAGCCATCTCTCCAGACCCTTCAAGAAGATTTTTAAAAAAGAAAGAAAAAATAAAATAAAATAAAATTGGACATGTACTCAAGACTTAACAATCATTTAGGGAAATAGGCAGATATAGCAATAGTTTCAAAAGGACTATGAAGAACAGACTCATTTATAGGTCAGGGATAATGAAATGAGTAATCAATTGCTTTTGCTTTTCCAAAGGAAAATCAACTCCATAGCTATAAGCCACACCATAATTTGCATATTTATAGACAAGAACTTTCTTTAACATTGCTATCAATTACCTACAATTCATAAGAGTTGTGAAATATCCCAAAGTCAATAAAAGGCATGCATCAGATAACCAGAGTTTCTTCCATACAGAGCACTGTTTCCCACTGAAGCAGCTTCAGCCAGGAAAGTGGGATGCTCAATGCTCTTAGAGCTGCTGAGTCAGGGAACTCTCCCCGCCCCCCCCCCCCCCCCCCCCTTTTTTTTTTTTTTTTTTTTTTTTTAACAGGGTCTCCTTGTAGTCCCAACTGGCCTAGAACTCACTATATAGACCAGGCTGGCCTTGAACTCACAGAGATCCACCTGCCTCTGCCTCCCGAGTGCTGGGATATCTGGACTATTAAAAAAAAACTTTTATCGGAGAGAGTTTCTGGAAATCCTCCCATTTACAATAGCCTCAAAAGAAAACTAGGAATAAATGTAACCAAAGACATTAAAGGTCTCCACAATAAAAATTTTAAATATTTGAAGAGAGAAATTGAGGAAGGTGCCAGGTGATGGAAAGACCACCCATATCATGAATTGGTAGAATTGCTATTGTGAAAATGACCATCCTACCAAAAGTGATTTATAGATTTAATGCAATGCCAATCAAAATACCCATGACATTCTTCACAGAATTAGAAAAAAAAAATCCAAAATTTATATGGAATCACAAAAGACCCCAGATAGTCAAAGCAATCTTGAGCACAAAGAGCAATGCTGGGGGAAATTACCATACTAGATCTCAAACTATACCATATCTCAGAGCTAAAGTCATAAAAAACAACATGGTACTGGCACCAAAACAGACACATAGTTCAGTGGAACATAATAGAAGATCCAAACATGTGTGCATGCAATTTCAGCCACCTGCTATTTGACAAAGGGGCCAAGAACACACACCAGAGGAAGGACGGCATCTTTAAGAAACGATGCTGGAAACACTGGATCTCCACCTCTAGAACAATGAAATTAGACCCTTATCTTTCAACCTGCACAAAAGTCAACTCCAAATGGATCAAAGACCTCAATTTGGAACCTGAAACTCTAAAATTGTTAGAAGAAAACATTGGCAGTACCCTACAAGATATATGTGCAGGAAAGGACTTCCTAAATCGGACATCAGTTGCTCAGCAATCGACAAGTGGAACCTCATTAAACTAAAAAACTTCTGTACAGCAAAAGAAACAACCAAGAAAGTGAAGAGGAAACCCACTGAGTGGGAGAAAATCTTCACCAGCTACACATTCGACAGAGGATTAATATCTAGAATATATGAAGAACTCAAAAGTACAAAGAATTGAGAAACAAAATGACCCAATTAAAATGAGCTAAAGATCTAAACAG
>NW_008340065.1:2507414-2524764 GCF_000622305.1 Nannospalax galili
ATCCAAAACATTTTAGATTTGGATTTAAAATCTACAGTATAAAAATCCCAAGAAAGTGAAGAGGAAACCCACTGAGTGGGAGAAAATCTTCACCAGTGACACATCTGACAGATGATTAATATACAGACTATAAAAAGAACTAAAAAAAAATAAAGAAAACAAAGAACCCAATTAAAAGATGGACTATGGAACCAAACACAGAGTTCTCAAACAAAGAAATAAAAATGGCTAAGAAACACCTTAAAAAGTCTTTAGTAATTAGGGAAATGAAAATTGCAACCACTTAAAGATTTTTTCATCTTACCCAGACAGACTGGCTAAAATCAAGAGAACAAATGGTACCAAATTATGGTGAGGATGGAAAAGGGGAAAGCTCATTCACTGCTGGGGGGATTGCAAACCCATACAGTCACTATGGGACGCAATGTGGAGAACTCTTAAAAAACGAACCTACCATATGATCTGGTTATACCACTCCTTGGCATATGCCCAAAGAACTCATCCTACTGTAGAGATACTTATACATCCATGTTTGTTGCTGCTCTTTCACAATACCTAAGAAATGGAAACGACCTCAGTTTCCATCAACTGATGAATGGATAATGAAAACGTGGTATGTTTACACAATGGAGTTCTACTCAGTAGTCAGAAAGATGAAATTATGAAATTTGCAGGTAAATAGATTGAACTGGAGACTGTTTTACTTAAGTGAAGTAACACAGAAAAACAAGAGACGTGGGTTCTCTCTCATTTGTGGATCTTAGCACCAAATCCTTATATGTTTGTACATATCCTGATGTTACAGCAAGAGCCAGGAGATGGAAAAGAACCATGGAGATAAAGATAAAGAAAGAGCTCAAGAGAGGGGGATAGGAGACAGATGTTTACCAAGGGAAAAAATGGGGATATTTAACTGGGAAGGGAGGAGGGAAGCATATATAAAGAATCATGGGGGTAAAGGGGAAGAAGGAGCTCAAGGGGGAACAGGTATTATTAAGGGGAAATAGGGGTACTTTAGGGAAGTAGGTTTAGAAAGGGAGAGAAATGATATATAAATAACGCTTAGGTGGTGTGAAAAACCAGAGGGAAATATATTGGTTCAAAAGCCCACTGAAAACCACACATACGCTATCTGTACATGAGTGCAGGTGTGTAACTGAAGACTATAAAATAAGAAACAACGCCAGACAGGAGAAACTTCCCTTAAGTTGTTGGCCAGGGTGGTCCAAGAGACTCCCCAAATAAGGTATTGCCACACCCTTGATTATCTCCAAGAACTTGAAGGCAAGACCCTATCACTGATGATAAAACATATCTTGGACATGGAACTTGGAGAAATGGAGCTGAAACTGACCTGGAAACGTCCTCTCTGAAGACCAGGCCTCATAGTTTTAGAGGATACTATGCAATCAGCTAAGGGAGAAAAATCAATCAATAGTCCAATCCCAGTTTTTTTTAATTCCTTAAAAAAAGTTATTTAGCCCTTTGCATCCCTGGGCAGAACAGCCACCAGCTTCATGAGGCCAGCATCTTTCCTGGGTATGTTCAGTGGCACCCACTGTGCCTTGGCTCCCTCAGCCTCATTCACCCTCCCAGCTCCCCTGCCCTACCACTCCTCCTAGCCTGGGCACTGGCCCATTTCTTGTCTTGGCAGCCCAGACTTCTGGACTGACTTCTTGGCTCAGACTCACCACTGCTTCCAATCTTTTGCATCGAGACCAACCCAATTCCCCTCTGTACTACCTGGGAGCCCTTGGGGCCCCTTCCTGCCCCACCTCCCTTTGCATCCCTGGGCTGATGCTTCCTGGGGCCAGCATCTTTCCTGGAGGGATCCAGAGCTTAGGAGAAAGCCTGAGAACATCTGATCCTCATCCAACTTGGGCTTCTGTGGGAACTCCTGGAGACAAAAGCAATTTGGCCACTCCAATATAAAATAAAAGGAGAGAACCTGAAGCCTAGACCAACAGCTTTTCATGTCCAACAAGTAAACCACAAAGGCACAAAAAGCTTACAAAAAGAAGCAGACCTAAACTCAACAAAGGAAGGCTTGAGTCTCACACAAGAATCAGAAACTACAAAAGAAATCCACATCAAAGTCACAGCGAAAAAATAGTAACATGAAAAACCCAAATAATATACCTCCACCAAGTACCAACAGTCCTGTAGAGGAGTACAATGAGAACCCCCTAGAGATAACACAGGACGTGGAATCAAAAGAACAATTATAAACATAATAAAAGAATTCAGTGAGTTTAAAGAGCACACAAATAAATCAAGGAACTGAAAGAAGACAGGGATAAACTTCTGAATGAATTCAGAAAAGAGTTACATTGAAGAAAACTCAGGCAGAAATGAAGGACGAAGTGCAACACTCAATAAGCCAACTTGAAACAACGAGGGAAAGCCTCACTGCTAGAATGAATGAAATGGAAAACAGAATTTCAACCCTGGAGGATAAAGTTGAAGAACTGGACCACTCAAGCAAAGATTATGAAAAATTTAAAAAAAACAGGATGGAATATGCAAGATATGTGGGACACCACGAAAAGGCCAAATCTATGTAAGGATCATAGGAATAGAGGAAGGAGAAGAATTTCAGGTTAATGGTGTTGACCAAATCTTAAACAGGATTGTAGAAGAGAACTTCCTGAAATTAAGGAAAGACAGCCTCATACAAATACAGGAAGCACATAGAAAACCAAATAGGATCATAAAAGAAATTCCCCACAACATATCACAGTAAAAACACTAAATGTACAGAACAAAGAGAGAATACTGAAAGCAGCAAAAGAAAAACAACAAGTCACATACAAAGGAAAGCCCATCAGAATTACAGATGACTTATCAGTGCAAACTATGAAAGCCAGAAGAACCTGGACCAAGGTATTTTCAGATCTACATGACAATAGATGCCAGCCCAGAATACTTTATACCAACAGATGCCAACCCAGTTTACTTTACCCAACCAAAATGTCTATTATAGTCGAAGGGGAAAGAAAAATTTCCCATGACATAAATAGGCTGAAAGAATTCATATCCACAAAACCAGCCTTTCAGAGAGTTCTTGAAGCAATACAAAGAGCTGAAGAAAGGGACGATTATACCCAAGGGGTTACAGAAAGAAACTTAATGAAGGTACAACTATGGAAAGGCACAGCTACACCAAGACTGTGAACAGAAAACAAACAAACAAAAAATGATGGGAATCAATACACATCTTTCATTAATAACTTTAAATATCAATGGACTGAACTCCCAGTCAAAAGACACAAACTCGTCGAATGGATTAAGAAACAAAACCCATCTTCTTGTTGTCTGCAAGAAACTCATCTCACTTCCAAGGACAGGCACTACTTTAAGGTGAAAGGATGGAAAAAAATATACCAAGTGAATGGCACTAAGAAAAAAGCAGACGTTGCAATCCTAATGTCTGAAAAAATAGACTTCAAACTAAAACTAATCAGAAGAGATAAAGAGGGCCACTTCATTCTGAACAAAGGAACAATTAAGAAGATATTAAAATCATGAACATATATTCATCAAATTCTGGTGTACCCAACTTCATAAAATCAGTACTACAGGACTTTAAGACCCAGACTAATCCAACTCATTAATAGTAGGGGACTTCAGGGACTGGAGAGATGGCTCAGCTGTTAAGAGCACTGACTGCTCTTGCAGAGGACCCGGGTTCAATTCCAGCACCCACATGGCAGCTACAAACCATTCTTAACTCCAGTTCCAGGGGAATCTGAAGCCCTCTTCTGACCTCTGAGACATTGCACGACACAGGTGCACTCATATACATGCAGGCAATACACTCATACGCATAAAATAAAAATAATAAAAAAATTAAAAAAAATAGTGGGGGACTTCAATACCCCATTGTCCCCATTAGATAGGTCAACAGGACAGAGAATTAACAGAGAGACATCTGAATTAAACAATACCATACATTAAACGGGCCTAACAGACATTATCGAATATTCTACTAAAGAATATACTTTCTATTCAGTGCCCCCTGTAACTTTCTCCAAAATTGACCATCTACTAGGGCAGAATACAAGCCTCAACAAATACAAAAAGATTGAAATAATTCCATGCATTCTATGAGAAATTAAAAAAAATAGTGGGGGACTTCAATACCCCATTGTCCCCATTAGATAGGTCAACAGGACAGAGATGGAGATAGGTCAATAGGACAGTATGAAAACATGGAGATTAAATAACACATACTGAATGATGAATGAGTCAAAGGAGAAATTAAGAAAGAAATAAAAGTATCCCTGGAACTTAATGAAAAGGACAATACAACACAACAAAACCTCTGGGACACGTTGAAAGCAGTCCTTAGAGGGAAGTTTATAACTCCAAGTGTCTAAATCAGAAAGATCACAAATAAACGACTTAACATTGCAACTCAAGACACTTGAAAAGCAACAACAGATGAAACCCAAACCTGGCAGACAAGAAGAAATAACAAAAATCAGAGCAGAAATTAATGAAATTGAAACAAAGAAAACAATACAAAGAATCAACGAATCCAAGAGCTGGTTCTTTGAAAAGATAAACAAGACTGACAGACCTTGACAGACTGCCAACCCAGTTAACCTAAAAGAAAGAAAAGCACCTCCAAATCAAAAAAAATCAGAGATGAAAGGGGAAACATCACCACAGACACCAAAAAGATCCAGAACATTATAAAGGAATACTTTAAAAAACATATACACTACCATATTTGAAAACCTAAAACAAATGGATGGGTATCTAAAAGCATGAGAACCACCAAAACTAAACCAAAAAGAGATCAACAGCTTAAACAGAACCCTAACACATGAGGAAATTGAAAGAGTAATACAAAACCTCCCAGCTAAAAATACCCCAGGACCAGATGGATTTACAGCAGAATTCTACCACACAGTTAAAGAAGATCTATATGCAATACTACTGAATTTATTCAAAAAGAGAGAAATGGAGGGAGAAGTTCCAAATTCCTTCTGTGCAGCCAGCATCACTCTAATACCAAAGCCAGGTAAAGATACAACCAAAAAAGAAAAATATAGACCCATATCCGTGATCAACACTGATGCAAAAATTCTCAGCAAAATACTTGCACAACGCATACAGACACAGATCAAAAAGATCATCCACCACGATCAAGTGGGCCTTATGGCCTCATTCCAGAGATGCATTGATGGTTCAATATACGCAAGTCAATAAACGTCATAAATCATATAAATGGACTCAAAGACAAGAACCACATGGTCATCTCAATAGATGCAGAGAAGGCCTTTGACAAAATTCAACATGCATTAATGTTCAAAGTCCTAGAGGAGGCAACATACCGCAAACATATGTTTAAAGCTATATACAACAAACCCACAGCCAACATCATTCTAAATGGAGAAAAACTGGAAGCATTCCCATTAAAATCAGGAACAAGACAAGGCTGTCCAGTATCTCCACTCCTTTTTAACACAGTGCCAAAACTCTTTCAAGGGCAATAACACAAGAGAAGGAAATTAAAGGGGTAATAACTGGAGAAGAGTAGTTCAATATTTCCCTTTTTGCAGATGATATGCTATTATATCTCAATCAACAAAAATTCCACCAGAAAACTCCGAGAAATGATTAACACTTTCAGTAAACTGGCAGGTTACAAAATTAACAACAAAATGTCTGTGGGCTTTCTACATACCAATAACAGGAAATCAGACAAACAGTACATGGAAACACTCCCTTTCACAATAGCCGCAAAAAAATATAAGAAAGAAAATATTTAAATCTTTAAAGAAAGAGATTGAGGAAGACATCAGAAAATGGAAGGACCTCCCATGCTCATGGTTTGGAAGGATTAATATTGTGAAAAAGACCATCCTACCAAAAGCCATTTATAGATTTAATGCAATGCCAATCAAAATCCCCATGACATTCTTCACAGAGCTGGAAAAAACCATCCTAAGATTCATATGGAAGCATAAAAGACCTCAGGTAGCCAAAGCAACCCTGAGCACTAAGAGCAATGCTGGAGGGATTACTATAGCAGACTTTAAACTGTATTACAGAGGTATAGTCATAAAAACAACATGGTACTGGCACAAAAATAGACCTGTAGATCAACGGAACAAATTTGAATTTCCAAATATGAGTACATCCAATTTCAGCCACCTGATATTTGACAAATGGGCTAAAAACATTCACTGGAGGAAAAGACAGCATGTTCAGCAAATGGTGCTGTCAAAACTGGATCTGCACCTGTAGAAGAATGAAACTAAACTCCTATTTTTCACCTTGCACAAAAGTCAACTCCAGATGGTTCAAATACCTCAATGTAAAGCCTGAAACCCTGAAACTGTTAGAAGAAAACATTGGGAAAAACCTTTTCTAAACCAGACATCAATTGCTCAGGAAACAAGGTCAAGAATCAACAAATGGGACCTCATTAAACTAAAAAGCTTCTGTACATCAAAAGAAGCAACCAAGGAAGTGAAGGGAAAACCCACAGAATAGGAGAAAATCTTTACTAGCAACACATCTGACAGAGGTTTAATATCCAGAATATATAACGAACTCGAAAAACAAGGAATCAAGAAAGGAAGTAACCTAATTAAAAGATGGGCTAAGGAGCTGAACAGAGAGTTCTCAAAAGAAGAAATAACGATGGCTAAGAGGCATCTTAAAAGGTGTAATTAGGGAAATGCAAATTAAAACCACTTTAAGATCTTGTCTTACCCCAGTCAGACTGGCTAAGATCAAGAGAACAAATGATACCAAATTTTGGAGAGGATGTGGGGAAAAGGGAACACTCATCCAGTGTTGGTGGGGCTGCAAACTGGTTAAACCCCTATGGAAAGCAATGTGGAGAACTCCTAAAAAACTACAAATAAACCTACCATTTGACCCAGTTATACCACTCCTTGGCATATACCCAATGAACTCATCCTATTGCAGAGACACTTGTACATCCATGTTTGTTGCTGCTCTTTTCACAATAGCTAAGAGATGGAAGCAACCTAAGTGTCCCTTAATTGATGAGTGGATAATGAAAATGTAGTTCATTTATATGATGGAGTTCTACCCAAAGAACTCATCCTATTGCAGAGACACTTGTACATCCATGTTTGTTGCTGCTCTTTTCACAATAGCTAACAGATGGAAGCAACCTCAGTGTCCCTCAGTTGACGAGCGGATAATGAAAATGTGGTTCATTTATACGATGGAGTTTTACTCAGCAGTAAAGAAAGATGAAATCACGAAATTTGCAGGTAAATGGTTGGAACTAGAAACTGTTATACTAAGTGAAGTAACACAATCTCAGAAAAAAAAATGACGTATGTTCTCCCTCATATGTGGATCCTAGCACCAAACCCTGATAAGTGAGTATGTACCCAGACATAACTACAGGAACCAGGATAATGAAAAGAAACCAGGGAGGTAAAGGAAAGGAAAGAATCTGAAAGAGAAGAACAGTAGGAAACAGATGTTAATGAGGGAGATATGGATAAAAATGGGGTTACTTTAAGGGGAGCGGGGTGGGAGGGTTATACAAGGAACCGTGAGGATAAAGGGAAAGAAGGCGCTCAAGAGAGGTCGGACCATAGGAGAAGGGTATTACTAAGGGAGAAATGGGAAAAAATTGGGACACTTTAAATGGGGAAACTGTGGTGGAAGGGTTAGACAATGTGAGAGATAAATAATGCCTAGCTAGTTTTTTTTTTATGAAAAAACAGAGGGAACCATATTAGTCCAACAATCTACTGACAAATTATACATACCACTAGCTCAAGGAACATAATATATGTCTAGTCAAGGTTTTTCTGAGAACATTTGGTCTTTGCCCAAGCTTTTTCTGCATAGCACATGGTAATTAAAAGTACCAGACTGGTGGAACTAACCTTCTTGACTGTATAACAGCCATACTTTGAGGCCTATACTAATTTGGTCAGAGGGACTTAGAGGACGGTTTTTCCCTCCTTGCCCTCTAAGGTCAACTAAGTTCCAGGGGACTATGAGCATCTCTCAAACTGTCCTGTAACTGTGGTGAGTCACCTCTCCTCTTGATCAAGTGGGCCATGGAGACCTCACCAGATGGACTTGAATCCGTGTCCAGTCTACAAAGAGGAGGGTCAACACAGAGGAAACATTTCCTCCATGCTTCCAAGTGAAGCCATCTACAGTCGAGCACGACCTTTGACATCTTCACATAGATGTAACTGGTAAAAGAAAGGAGCCAGGGGATCCTCTCAAGCCCACATGACCCCTGAGGAACAGATCCTCAAATGACCTTAAGAGTAAAAATAAATTGGTTAATCTGGGCCAACTGCATGGTCTTAAAAACCCAAAAGGAAAGTATAGCCAAAGATTAAAGGGATCAATATAATTCTTTAAGAGTCCATGTGTATAGCTAAAGACTAGATAACAAGAAATAATGGCAGACAGGAGATACCTTCCTTTGAGTTATTGGCCAGGGTGGCCCAATAGACTCCCAGGCAGTAACCCAGCATAGAACTGGGAAAATGAACAGCAGACCCCAATCTTATCTAAAGGAATATTGACAACTGCTTGCTGCTAGATGAGGAACAGCTGATCTTCCTAAAACAAGGAACTCGAGATAGGCTGACTAGACTCAGTGGATGCACAAACACTGGGGAGTGGCTGGGAGCACTGACAACACAGTGGACAGTAACAGGGATGACAGAGTATATGGGCTCCAGTGGAGGGGGGGCACTATGGGAGGGTGCCACTTTGGATGTGGGTATATAGATGGATAAGATTGTTTGGGATGTTCTGTATGAAATGTACACACAAAAATTTTTTAAAACTGAGTTATATTCAAGGAAGCATAAAAATTTGCTTCATGTTAATTAGTAGATGTGAAAAACATTACCACTGAAATCCACCTGATGAGTTTATGTCCATACTCAGGTGCCAAGGATCTCAGAAAGTAACTGACTGTGAGTAGTAATAATCAGATATATAGAGATTAGAGACACATGTGCAAACATCTAAGCGTTAGTTGCATTAAAAATGAGTTTTTCTGTATGAAACTGTATTTTTTTATTTTTATTTTTTGGTCTTTTTGATACAGGGTCTCCCTGTAGCTCCAGCTGGCCTGGAACTTGCTATGTAGACCAGGCTTGCTTCAAACTCACAGAGATCCACCTGCCTCTGCCTCCCAAGTGCTGGGATTAAAGGCGTGCGCCACCACACCCGGCTGAAACAGTATATTTTAAAATAAAATGGAGATCTTTTTTAAAGGTTAAAACCTCATGCAATTTTATGTCTTATAGGGTTTATACTGAGTATAATATTGTATAACTGTATTAATTCAGCTGTAAAACTAAAAATTTACAATAAATTTTGAAAGAGATGCATCTTAGCTCTGGAAATCATTATTGAATATTTCAATGCTTTTGTAATGAAATGCTTCTTCTAATTATGTGGTTATTAAATAAATAAAAAAATTATTTATAGCCGGGCGTGGTGGCACACATCTTTAATTCCCGCACTCAGGCAGATCTCTGTGAGTTCAAGGCCAGCCTGGTGTACATAGCAAGTTCCAGGCCAGCTGGGGTACAAGGAGACCCTATCTCAAAAAAGACAAAAAATTATTTATTTACTTTGTTTTAGGTGTATGAGTGTATTGCCTGCATGTGTGTAAGTGCACCCATGTCGTGCAGTGCTGGAGGAGGTCCAAAGAAGGTGTCGGCTTCCCCTGGAATTGGAGTTATGGACAACTGCTAGCCACCATGTGGGTGCTGGGAATTGAACCCAGGTCCTCTGCAAGAATAGCCAGTTCTCTTAACCACTGAGCCATCTCTCCACCCTGGTCCAACTCCAGCTTTAAAGCCTAATAACCACAATGACTGGCACAGCAAGCTATATCAGTGCTGTAGTGACACTTTTATCTTGGGGTAAACAAGAGTTATCTAATTTGAATTGAAGTCCTCTCAATGGGAGGTAACTCATGTGTGGCACTATAGACATAACCAAATATACATGGCTGGAGAGGTCATAAATCCTAAAGAAAACCCTATGTCTGTCTCATCTCTAGACAAATGCACTTTGCTACTGTATGCTAAATATGGGTCCTTACATTTACAGACAAGTATACAAGTATGCTCATCAAAGAAGCTTCTTTTTGCAACAGATGGAGAAGTTTACAGAGTTCTACAACTGGTCAAACACAGAGAATAAGTGTCTGTGAGATGCTCAACTATAAGTGATACATCTACAATGCAACCTCGACACTTAAGGCTCATGGAACATAGTGGAACTGGGGGTAGAGAGAACACTACCGCATCTCTCAACTCTCACCAAGAAGCTTCCTCATGCAACAGTGGGCGATGAATATAGAAGGTCACAACTGGTCAAAGTGTAGAGAATAAGAGACTGTAGAGTGCACGTCCCTGGAAAGGACTCCTATATTAACCCTCACCTATCCAGAGCTCAGGGACCATTGAGGAAGAGGGGGTGGAAACATTGCAAAAGCCAGGGGTGGTGTTCATGTTAACTTACAGCAATGGTGACAGCATGCACAAGACACATGCAAACTCAATCAGACAGAAACCCAGCTTAGAACTGGGGAAAAGGGCAGGAGACCCTGATCTTAGGTGAAGAGCTATTGGTAACTGATCACTGCTGGGTAAGGGAGAGTTGATCTGTTTTGAGGGAGTGACATTAGATAGACTGAACAGGCTCCAGTGGATGAATTCACACTGAGGAGCATCTGGGTACATGAAGTTGACTTGATCGGCCTTAACACATGTGACAGGATGCATAAAATCTGTGGGTTGGCTATGGGGGGTACAGATAGGGAAAGAGTATAACTATGATTAAGGTTTATTGCAAGAAATACACAAAAATTCAATTAAAATGTACAATAAAAATAAAATAAATTTGTTAGAATGTTAAAATTCTTTTCTATTTGTTGTTGGTGGTGTTGGTGATGGGGTGTGTGTGTGTTTGTATATGTGTGTATGTGTATGTGTGTGTGTGTGTATGTGTGTGTGTGTAAAGAGAGCAGAGGCTATTATCAGGATGTCTTTCTCTATCACTATTCACCTCATTTTCAGAGACAGTCTCTTCACTGAACATGAAGCTTGTAGGCAGGCAGCAGGCCCCAGGAATCTATGTTACTATCTCCCTAGCGCTGGGGTTACAGGTGTGCACCACCGCACCTGTGAGTGTTGGGAATCCAAACTCAGGTCCTTATGCTTGTAAAACACTTTATCCACTGAGCTATCTCTGATATCCATACTTTTAAATGGTTCCATAAGGCACCTATTTGAGAATCAGTGTGTGAATATGTGTCCTGATCCCTTTGTGATGCTGTAATAAAATACCCAAAGCTTGGAAATTTATGAAGAAGAGTGATTCATTTAGATCACAGTCCTGGAGGTTCAAGAACATGGTGCTGGTGTCTGCTCAGTGGAACTTGAAGCAAAAGACCAGGGAGAGGCCAGCTTTGTTCTATTTGCATCAGTCTGCTCTCATGGGAACTAACCCATGCCTACTAGACCTGCATCAGTATCCAAGGAGGTGGAACCTGGTTACCTTCCTCTAGACCATAGGTCTTAGATTCCTCCACCAACACTGCTATACTTCAGACCAAGCTTCTAGCAGACGAATCTTTGGGAGCTCAATCCGAACCACAGTGATAAATTAACATGCAATGAAGAATCCAAATACTCAAATAATTTTTTCTTTCAAAAGCAGGTATTTCTCACACAGGGCATAGTGGCGCACACCTTTAATCCAAGCCCTCACTCGGGAAGCAGAGGCAGGCCAATCTCTGTGAGATCAAGGCCAGCCCTGGTCTACATAGTGAGCTCCAGGTGAACTGGGGCTACAGGAGACTCTGTCAAAAACAAAACAAAACAAACAAAAACTGCACCAAAACTAGATATTTCTCTTGGTTTTGGTGCATTTAGGGGCAAAGAGTTAACTCTTCTAATTTGATTCTTTGGGCACTTTCACCCTCTGAGGGAGACAATGTTTCAAGTATGTGGATCAAGGGGGATCTTTGGTTCTGTCATATTCCCATATGATCTAGTTAGCTCTTTTTAAAAAAATATTTTATTAATTTTTTATGTGTATGTGTGTATTGCCTGCATGTAGGTAAGTGCACTCGTGTCGTGCAATGCCCGCGGAAGTCAGAGAGACTGTCAGATCCCCTGGAACTGGACAGTTGTTACCTGCCATGTGGGTGCTAGGATTTGAACCCGTATCTTCTGCAAAAACAGTCGGTGTTCTTAACCGCTGAGCCAGGTCTCCAGCCCCATGATCTACTAATTCTTATCCCCTTAGAACACCCTGTGCTTGTTATCAGATCCCAGACTCAAACCGTAAAGGTGGAAGGGACTTCTGGCTGGCTGCCTTAGTCTCCACGCAAAGCTCTAGCAGGGGATAGATAGGAAGCGGCAAGAAGGCAGAGGCTGGCCAGCAGAGGGCAGTGCAGCCTCTGGCCGGCAGAGGGTGCCCAGTACACCCTACACCCTACATCCTTCAGGACCAGCACCACTGGGTCTCCACCTGGGTGTATAGATCTATCATCACAAGCATTCTAGAACACCTGAAATTCCAGTTCGTACAAAATTTCCTGAACTTCATAGAGTACATAAGTAAGCTTGGGAAGTTATACCCAATGTCTCTGTAACCAACTATCCTCATTTACAAAATAGAGATAATTGGACCAACTTCACAGGTCTAAATAAGTAAAATAAACCCTTTAAGTTGCTTTTGTCAGAGTATTTTTGCCACGGCAGCAGGAAAGGAAACTGGGACAAGTTTCAAGTACAGTGTGTGGTGTATAGAACACTCTAAAAGTATTCACTCTTGTTCTGTTTATTAGGCACTGTGGGCAGAATTACGACATGAAGGTGAGTAAGACACTCCTGTGAGACTTCAGAGTTCACAGACTCAGCAGGGATCCCGGCAGATAAGGAAATCCTGAAATGTCAAAGACGGACGTGGGGAATGGATGGAGTGTGGCGGTAGAAGTAACTCAAAGCAGCTTCCCGAAGAGAAAGGTGGTTAAGGAGGACTTTGAAGGATAAAATGGACAGATGCTGGGGCCTGGGGAACCAAGGAGGGGCAGGAAATTCAAATAAAGAGAACAGCAATTCGAAATCAGGTAGCTTTGGGGACCTCCAAGTCTAAACACCTCTCTTTGGACCTTAGCAAGGGAAGCAAGGGAAGAAAAGGGAAAAGAGACCAACCAGCAGTGCAGGGCCAGATGGGGCGAAGCATCCAGCCAGGAATCTGCTCTGGGATATATTGCCGAGGTCTGTGCACACACTTTCCAGTGTGTTAGCACTTTTATTCAACCTGTGAATGCTATCTGTTCGTCTGAATCCAATTTATAGTGTAAATGACGTGCTAGTATGGTGGTGTGTGTATAGAATCTGTCAGACAGTGTTTGCATCTTGGGTTGCATGCTGGTTTGAGGGTATAGGTACATCTCTGGTGTGGAGCCACCAGAGATGATTTTTGTTTTGTTTTGAGTCAGGGTCTCACCATGTAGTCCTGACTGGCCTGAAATTCACTATGTAGACTAGGGTGGTCTCAAACTCACAGAAATCTACTGCCTTTGCTTCCTGAGTACTGGGATTAAAGGCATGGGCCACTGTACCTGTCTTCAGAGATGACTTTTTTTTTTTTGGTCTTTTTGAAACAGGGTCTCCCTGTAGCCCCAGCTGTCCTGGAACTCACTATGTAGACCAGGCTGGCCTTGAACTCACAGAGATCCGCCTGCCTCTGCCTCCTGAGTGCTGGGATTAAAGTGTGCACCACCACGCCTGGCCAGAGATGACTTTTAAAAAATCAAATTTTATTTATTGTCATTGTGTGTGTGTACATGTGGTTTGTGTGTGTGTGTGTGTGTGTGTGTGTGTGTGTGTGTGTGTGTGTATACATGTGTGGCGCCTCAGAGGGCAATTTCTGTTTGACAATATACTCTGGGGTTCACACTCACGCCATAACGCTTATATATAGCGAGAGCCTCAGAGGTCAATTTCTGGTTGACAATAAACTCTGGGGTTCAAACTCAGGTCATCAGGCTTATATAGCAAGAGCTTTTACCCATTGAACCATCTTGCTTTCCTGAGATTACTTTTAATGAGGGAAGTACCTTAAATTTGTTATAAAAAAATTCCAGAGTATTCTGGAAGGATGTTAGACCCAAGCCAATTAAAAAGTCTGGTATTGGGAATGGAGAAAGTGGACTTGAGAGATGCTGAGGGACGAGCCTGTTGTCAGCAGTATCAATGTTGGAGAACAAACTATCTGACTCAGGGTCATTCATACCCAGTGAGTTCAACCACTCACAATGCTCAGAGAGTGTCAGGTGCCCAATGTCAGACCCTGCTAGCAATTTTTAAAAAATTAAGAATAATTTATTTCTTAAAGAACTGATTGTGGAATCTCTTAAACCAGGCAGCTCAGACAGGTCCCTGTGGTGTGGATGTAGCTGCCCAATGTGGGAGGCCTGAGGGAAGTTACCTTCTCATGGGAATGTGTTTGAACAAGGCCAGAGACATTAAGGGGGACAACGTCTTGCAATTGCATTTCTCTACCACTAGATGATATGCGTGTGTAAGCAAGGCAAAGATCTTCCGCCATAGCTGCTCCTCAGTGGCTACAGTGATGGATGGACAAGGTATCCAGAATTTAGCTATAGATGTTCTTAGGAAAGATAGGCAAAAGGTGACCAGGAACTGTCAGTACTGATTTGAATAAAACTATAATAAATCTGTTGAACACTTATTGCTTAATCCAGGTTTTTTAGTTAGGCTTCCTTTGCTGTGATAAATATTACAGCCAAAAGTAACTTGGGAAGGAAGGGTTTATTTGACTTACACTCCCATGTCACCATTTATCACTGGGGGAAGTCAGGTGGGAACACAAGGCAGGGGCCTGGAGGCAAGAACTGAAGCAGAGACCATGGAGAGGGGTGCTTCCAGGTTTGCTTCCCCTGGCTTGCTCAGCTACTTTTTTGGGGGGTCATTTTGAATCAAGGTCTCCTAGTAGCCCAGCTGGCCTGGAACTCACTGTGTAGACCAGGCTGGCCTTGAACGCACAGAAACCGCCTGCCTCTGCTGGGATTAAAGGTGTGTGCCACCATGCCTGGCTGTTAAATAGCTCAGGTCTATCTGCCCAGGCATGGTACCACCCACAGTGGGTTGGGCCCTCTTCATCAATTAGCAATTAAGAAAATGCCTCACAGACATGGCCACAGGCCAGTCTGATGGAGGAAATTCCTCAATTGAAGCTTCCTCTTCCTAGGTGACTCTAATTTCTATCAAGTTGACAAAAACTAACCATTATACAGAGAGGGAGGGTGGCTTTAGATCACTGTCTTTGGGCCAAATTCAACTTACCACCTGTTTTTCTGCATGAAGTTTTACTGGAACATGGTGACATTCATTCACCTGTAGTTGATTTTTCTCAGCTGTCAAAGAGATGAACAGCCAGGAAAGAGACTGTATGAACTACAATGCCTGCAATTTTTTTTTTAAAAAATCTGATCCTTAATAGAAAAAGTTTTCCAGGACCAAGTCTAGGCATATAAGGTCACACTGACTCATCCAATCCATACAATTTAATGATACATGGCATATACTATTTTTAAATTAAATTTATTATTTGACAATTTCATACATGTATATATCATGTAAGGTAACCACCCCTATCTTACCCCTGGCAATCCCTTCTCCTCTCAACAATTCCCACTCCCATTTAAAATATTTATTTTTATTTTACATATTTGTGTGTGTGTGTGTGTGTGTGTGTGTGTGTGTGTGTGTGCTACATGTGTGTGGGTGCCTGTGGAGGCCAAAAGAAGGCATTGGATCCCTGAAACTGGAGTTACAGGTGGTTGTGAGCCCATCAATGTGGGTGCTGGGAATTGAATTCAGATCCTCTGTAAGAGCAATAGGCACTCTTTACTACCAAGCCATCTCTCTGGCTCCCCCCAACTCCTGTTTAAAAAAATATTTTCATATATGCTATAAATTTCCAATATGTGGTTACTGTTTCTTTTTATTTATTACTTTTTAGTTATTTTATGTGTAGATGTGTTTTGCCTGCGTGTATGTAAGTGCACCTGTTTCATGCAATGCCATAAAGGTCCTAAGAGGACATTAGATTCCCCTGGAAACCTGCCATGTGGATGCTGAAAACTGAACCCAGGTCCTCTGCAAGAGCAGTCAGTACTCTTAAGTGCTAAATCATCTCTCCAGGTCTCGGCCTCCCAAGTGCTGGGATTAAAGGCATGTGCCACCATGCCTGGCTTTATTTATTTATTTTTTACTGTAGGAAGCTCAAGATTGGAAAGTGTCAATTGTGTCTGGAGGTTATTGATGACTTTAACTGGATCAGTTTCAGAAGATTGCTCATCAGGCAGGGCCATTGCCAGGAGGGGTGGACAATAGAGGGAGTTCATTCCTTCAGAAGAAAGACTTCAGCATAAACTGCAAGCTCAAGATAAAAAAGAGGCAGAGGGGCTGGAGAGAGGGCTCAGTGGTTAAGAGCACTGACTGCTCTTGCAAAGGACCCGGGTTCGATTCCCAGCACACACATGGCGGCTACAGACCGTCCTTAACTCCAGTTCCAGGGGAATCCAAAGCCCTCTTCTGACCTCTGCAGCATTGCATGACACAGGTGCACTCACATACATGTAGGCAATACACTCATACACATAAAATAAAAATAATAAGGACCCGAAGGCCTCTCTCCAGGGAGCACTGCTTCTGGGCCTGGCCCCCACCTTCCTCTGCTTCCCTGGGCCTGCACCACCCGCCAGCCTCATTCCTGGATGCAGGGGCTGACCTTTCCTTTTCCTGATCCTTTGCATCCAGACTAACACAGCTCCTCAGTGCAGTCCGCAGGAGTCCTTGGGGCCGCTTCCTGCCCCCATCTGCCTTTGCATCTCCAGGTGGGATGGCCACCAGCTGCCTTAGACCAGCATCTTTCCTGGGCCCTGCTCCCAGGCCAGTCCAACCCCCAAATTCCTGAGGCCAAAATCTTTCCTGGAGGGATCCAGCCCTTAGGAGAAAGCCTGAGAGCGCCTGATCCTCATCTGACTTGGGCCTCTGTGGGAACTCCTGAAGACAAAAGCCATCTGGCCACTCCAATATAAAATCAAAAGAGAGAACTGGAAACTTAGAGGAAACAGCCTTTCATGCCCAAAAAGTAATCCACAAAGACACATAAAGTTCACAAAAAGAAGCAGACCTAAACTTGAAGGCCTGAGTCTCACACAAGAATCAGAAACTGCAAAAGAAATTCACATGTCAAAATCACAGAGAAAAAAATAATAACATGAAAAACTAAAATAATATATCCTTAACAA
>NW_008340065.1:2525517-2525664 GCF_000622305.1 Nannospalax galili
CTCATGACACAAATAGGCTGAAGGAATTCATGTCCACAAAACAAGCCCTTCGGAGAGTTCTTGAAGCAATACAAACAGTTGAAGAAAGGAATGACCATACCCAAGGGGTTGCGGAAAGAAATCCAATGAAGGTATAACTGTGGAAAA
>NW_008340065.1:2528109-2529852 GCF_000622305.1 Nannospalax galili
ACATCAGAAGATGGAAGGACCTCCCATGCTCATGGATTGGAAGAATTAATATTGTGAAAATGACCATCCTACCAGAAGTCATTTATAGATTCAAGGCAATGCCAATCAAAATCCCCATGACATTTTTCACAGAATTGGAAAAAGCTATCCTAAGATTCATATGGAAGCACAAAATACCTCGGATAGCTAAGACAACCCTGAGCATTAAGAGCAATGCTGGGGGATTACTATACCAGAATTTAAGCTGTATTACAGAGATATAGTCATAAAAACAACATGGTACTGGCAGAAAAATAGACCCATAGATCAATGGAACAAAAATGAAGACCCAAACATGAGTTGTTGAGGCCCCTGGTTTTAAACCTCTGTATACAGAGGCGAGTAGCAGGCTCGGGTTTCGAGGGTGAGGAGGTGGGCACACTTCTGGTCCGGAAGGGCTGCGAGGGGTTTTGGGGCCTTGGGCGGCCACCCGTCCTGTTCAAGCCTGGCGTCCGTGGGACCGGGAGAGGAAACTGACGACCGAAGTTGGGGCTGTACCCTAACCTGCCACGGTGATCAAACGCATCTCACTTCTGCCTGCAGAAGGTTGTTCATGCGGAAGTTATCTGGACTGCTTTTAGGCCAAGTTCATATATACCAAATAAAACTACTTGTCAGTAGTTACTTTTGCCTCCAAGCTGCCCCACCCTTGGGGACTGGCAGTCTCTCTTCTTTTTCCACCTTTTATTTTCGGTCTGAGTCTTCGTGTGGGACCGTTAAAGACAAAGAAGCAACTGAGGCTTTCTGGTCAAGGCTACTCCTTGATGCTAGCTGAAGGCTCTGTGTCCTCTTAATGGACCCCGACTGCCTGCATGGGTGTAGACAAAGACCTCCTATCTATACATCTTTCTAATACAAAAAAATGGGTAATGCAACGGCCAGTTAAATGCTCTTAGAGTGGCCGCCGATCTCTTAAACTTGTGGGAAGGCTTGCGCTGTGGACTGAGTGGAATCACCTGAGATTTTGATCCCAGGCATGTTCCCTTAGAAATCAGCGTTTCACCCCACTTTCCTTTCCTATCTTAACACCCCTAGAAACAAAAATCCCCAAAGTTCTAAGGGATCTTCGCATAAGCCTTAAAGTCAACTTCTAAAATAAACTCCCCTAATCTGTTTTGTTATCTTGCCCCTGGGGTATTCAAGCCAAAGCTAAAACCAGTTAGGTGAGAATTTAAATTAACTAGCCCCTGTGGAGCACTTAAAAATTCAAGGTGGCTTGCGCCATACAAACAAACAAACAAGCAAAAATTTTTAAAAAGCCATTTTTCTCCTGTAAACCTTCTCTTGGGGAAGGGGCTCATCAGAGGACCACCCCATCTCTCTCTCTTTGCTTTATCTCGGTTATTGCCTTCGCGAGGGTCTGGATAAGGGTTGTGGGCAACTGAAGCCTCTTGGTCAGGGCGACTCCCTGATATTGGCTGAAGTCCCCCTGCCCTCTTTCTGGACCCCGAGAGCCCGACTGGGTGTAGGCAGTAACCTTCACAACTATCATAAAAATTGGTAACGCAGCAACCAGTTGAAAGTCACAAGGACGGTTGCCAGTCCCTTAAATCTGCGGCTAGGCTTGTGTTCATCAGAACGTATCAATCCCCTGGTGGCAGACTGCCCCAGGCACATTGAACACCACTGACCACACTTCTTTTCTATAATGGGTAATTCAGCATCATGCCAAAAAACCCTCCAAATTCGCTCCCTTAGAGCCCT
>NW_008340065.1:2529893-2530683 GCF_000622305.1 Nannospalax galili
TAATAATATACCCAAATGTTAGCAGATACAAAACTAACGAATATGTTTGCTTCCCTTTCTGACAGACAGATCCATCATGCCTCAAGGAAGTTGATACCTATGGGGGCTGCCACTATTTCAATCCTTGTAGGTTGGAACAAGGATTCACTGGGAGATATCAAGGCATAACAGGACAGAGAAGACCCATCTACCTAAAGGATAATAAGTATTTGCTAATATATATTGCAGATCCATGGGACGATCACTGGCGCAATGGAGTAATAGTAAAATTCTACTCAGGTGCATTCGCTAGGTACCCTACAGCTGACTTTCATATCTCTCGACAGCTTGTACCTGCAGCTAAGTCTGTGCTAACTCATCATAATATTATTCTACAGGAAAAACAAACAGAGGACCAGATAAGATCAACTATGTCCTGGAGCAAGTACATTCAATATGTTGCTGACTTTCTTCCTTTCACCACCCACCCCAATGCCTCTAACTTCTTCTTTTGTGCATCCAGCAATAGACCTTTACTGACAGCAGTACCAGTTAACACCACCCTTCTTTACCCAGAAACAAAAAAGGATTTCACTGACTCTCATCTAATGGATATTCCCTTATTTGAACAACTGGCTAACTATCCAATTTGCATTTCCAGCAAGAGTAAGCCTACTCATTACAAATGCCTCACTAACATTACTCTCTCCAGTGTAGCATGCATCACCCCTCTTTTCCTATGGTGCGAAGGAAAAGCCCAACACTGTGTTAATTCCTCTTTGTCCACCTTTTGTATACCGGTAATGATTAC
>NW_008340065.1:2530844-2531336 GCF_000622305.1 Nannospalax galili
GAGACAAGCTGGACCAGGCAATGGCATCCACAACTGTCAGCACTGAGTCTCTCCAATGACAAATGGACTCTTTTGCCGGGGTTGTGCTCCAAAACAGAAGAGCACTGGACTTAATAACTGCTGAACATGGGGGGACGTGTGTGGTATTGGGAGAGGAATGCTCTTTTTTTGTAAATGAATCAAATGTTGTTGAAACCAATGTTAACACCCTCAAAAAACTTTGTAATGATCTATTTTCAAGATTTCAACCCACTGAACAATTAGGTTGGTTTAATAACCCCTTGTTTTCATGGCTCCTACACTTTGTTAGCCCCTTGATCATGCTATGTGTCATTTTGATGCTTGCTCCCTGTTTCATACAATTTCTTCGCTGACAAATTACTACCATTGCAAAAATTACTACCAAACAGGTCATGGTCAATTATCAAACTTTGGATTCTCCCGAGATAGATGAGTTGGCTCTTAAGGCTTGTGATGACACTTCTCCATTTC
>NW_008340065.1:2531380-2532026 GCF_000622305.1 Nannospalax galili
ACCTGGAAAGTGCCACCAAGCACGGAACAGATGCCTTATCTGAAACATGACCTTTGGCATAGTTACCTGGAGTAAAAACTACTCCCAGGTTTTTTCTATATGATAATCAGGCATTGTCTGATAGTCTGGAAGATAGGAGCCCACTGCCACATGTAAATAAAGCATACTATGAGCACCTATCAACTGAGGCTTTTGCTACTGCCTCCACACTATAAATTCTCTAGTTTTCCCACTAATAAACGGAGCTGTTCTCATTGTGCCTGGAGCTGTTTTCACTGTGTCTGGAGCTGTATCACTGCTGTTCACTGCACCTGTGACCAGTTTCCCCGGAAGGGCTGTCTTCCGTCAGCACCCACTGGCTGTTCTGACCCCGTTCGCCACTTCTGCTCTCCCTATCCTCGTGGGCCGGTGGCCAACGACCTGCGAAGAAAGGGAGAGCCCCTGCAGCTGGCCCCCAGAGCCTCCCGCATGAGTAAATGCAATTTCAGCCACCTGATATTTGACAAAGGGGCCAGGAATATTCACTGGAGGAAAGACAGCATGTTCAGCAAATGGTGCTGACCAAACTAGATCTCCACCTGTAGAAGAATGAAACTAAACCCCTCTCTTTCACCCTGCACAAAAGTCAATTCCAAGTGGCTCAAAG
>NW_008340065.1:2534102-2534750 GCF_000622305.1 Nannospalax galili
GATGGCCAAAGGGACTCCAAGACAGTAACCCAGCATAGAACTGGAAAAATGAACAGCAGACCCCAATCTTATCTAAAAGAATACTGACAACTGATTCCTGCTAGATGAGGAACAGCTGACCCTCCTAAAACAAAGACCTCTAGATAGGCTGACTAGATTCACCAGAAGGGCAAGTAGTGGGGAATGGCTGGGGGTGCCGACAACTCAGTGGACAGTAGCAGGATATCAGAGTATAAGGGCTCTAGTGGGGGGAGGGATGCTATGGGAGTGTGCCATCTGGGAAGTGGGTGTATTGTCAAAGGAGATGGTTTGGAGTGTTCTGTGAGATACACACACACACACACACACACACACACACACACAGTCAACAAATTTTTTAAAAAAATGTATTATGTTTGGGGAGGAAGCATGGAAATTTACATCATGCTAATTAGCAGAGGTGATAAACAATTCCATTGAAATCTGTCTGATGACTTTATAGACATACACAGGCACCAAGGATCTCAGAAAGTAACAGACTGTAACTAGTAATAATCAGATACATAGAGATTAGAGACACATGTGCAAATGTCTAAGTGTTAGTAGCATTAAAAATGTAGGAAACAGCATATCTTAAAATGAAATGGAGATCATCTTTAAAGGGTAGAA
>NW_008340065.1:2534925-2539231 GCF_000622305.1 Nannospalax galili
TTAGTAGATGTGAAAAACATTACCATTGAAATCTACCTGATGACTTTATATCCATGCTCAGATGCCTAGAAGCTCAGAAAGTAACCTACTGTGACTAGTAATAATCAGATATATAGAGATTAGAAACACATGTGCATCGTAGTGTCAATTGTATTAAAATGAAGTTTTCTGCATGAATCTGTATTTTAATAATGAAATGGAGATCTTTTTTAAAGGTTAAAACCTCATTTAATTTTCTGTCTTATAGGGTTTATACTGAATATGATATTGTATAACTGTAATAATTCAACTGTAAACCTAAAAATGTTCAGACAATTTTGTAAGAGATGCAGCCTAGCTCAGAAAATTGTTATTGAATATGTCAATGCTGATGTAATGAAATGCTTCCTCTAAGTATGTGGCTATTAAATAATTAAAAAATTTAAAAAAAAAGAGGCAGAAAAGCCAGGCATGGTGGCTCACGCCTTTACTCCCAGCACTCAGGAGGCAGAGGCAGGCAGATCTCTGAGTTCAAGGCCAGCCTGGTCTACATAGTGAGACCCTGTCTCAAAAAGACCAAAAAAATAAAAAATAAAACAAAGAGGTAGAAAAACAGAAGCATCTGTACCCCTTTCACCAGAGGAACCCTTGCTTTTATCAAAACATTAACATAAAATATGTAAATTGATGACTTTTCACAAGTATAAAGTGACTCAGAGTCAATGATCTAGAGTTCATTATTAGAAGAACAGCTGTATAGTAAATGGCTCACAGGCATGTGGAGAAACCCAAGTGGGTCTGGTCAGGAAAAGGCTAAATGCTAAGGGGGTGGTTTAGTTCCCAAGCTGATTGTTGCCTTCCTTGCAGATAGCATGGCTAACAGCTGCCTCTTTTGTCCAGAAGGACCCAAAAAGGAGTTCAAAGGCACTTGTGAGGTGGAGACTTGGGAAGCATAAACACTTCTTTGGAAGGGACTGGAATGAATTAATTGCTACATGGTAATGGGACCCAGGGACAGTCCTTGTCTCCGACTTTGAAGATTGATGTCAAGTTAGGCACTTGGAGATTTTTGTTCTGGAATGTTAAGTTGATTGACAGAGGAGGATGGAAGTCTAAGGAGTAAGTAGACAAATGTACAGATCTAATGGAAAGGCTGAGGCAATTTCTGATGGGTTTGATCTGTTCTTGAAAGTCATGACGAATAATGATGCAGTAGTATGTATTGCTGGGTAACAAATTGTCCCTAAATTTAGAACTTAAAACAGTAATAATCCACCTCACGGTTTTTGTATCAGTTTTCTGTTGCTGCTCTATATAACCAATTACCACAGAATTGCTGGCTTAAAAACTATTTCCTAAGGGCAACTCAGAGGTGGAGTGCTTACCTAGCACACACAAGTCCCAGAATTTGATTTCCAGTATCAAAAAAGGTCACAGTTCTGGAGATGAGAAGTCTGAATTGGATCTATGCAGTGAAATGGTTGGCAGAGGACATTTCCTCTGGAGTCTCCAGGGGAGAATTCATTCCTCCCAGTTTCCTGGGGCTGCCCACATCCCAGTGTTCCTGGCCATTCAGACCTTTGCTTCAGTCAATGTTATATTAAACCCAATATTTTATACAGTTAATATTTTAAAAAAATTTTATTATTTTTTATTTTATGTGTATGAGTGTATTGCCTGCATGTATGTAAGTGCACCCATGACATGCAATGCCTTCGGAGGGCAGAAGAGGGTGTGAATCCCCCTGGGACTGGAGTTACAGATGATTGTTAGCCACCATGTGGGTGCTAGGAACTGAACCTGGGTTCTCTGCAAGAGGAGTCAGTTGCTGAGCCATCTCTCCAATCCCCAGTTAATATTTTAATACAGTAATGCTAAAGACAATTACAAGCCCATCAATAGACTAATACATTGATGAGATCAGAGGCTTTGAGATCCAATCATTTCTCCAAAAGTCCACCTCTGAACTTGCTGTACTAGGGAACCAAACCTTGAACACAGACTTGGGCGGGGGGGGCATTCCAGACCCAGACCCAACTGTTAGGTTGGTGGTACTTTCTTACAGCACCTCTAGCAAACGAATACAGTTACTTTCCCCAGACTGGAGATAGCCTTTAGAATATGGTTATAATGTGTATACACACCTCTGAGTCAATGTTATCACACTCTATGTAGCTGCTCCTCAGGTCTAGACATTTAGAATGTCTCATGTTTATTGTCTGAACTGTATTAGCAACCTGACCCAAGTTACTCCATTTTGCCCAGATTGGCTATTTCAACAGTAACTTCTGTTCCACTTATGGGAAATACCCAGAAGGGGAGCAACCTTGAGTCCTGAGAAAATGGCCTAACCACAAAACTGCGAAATATGTTGATCTGGGACATTCTGCATCTGGCTGACTGCTTGTTTTGCTTCTGTAACTTGCTTGCTATTTCAGGTCACCTTGACATGCAGTATGAGACCACCCTGTTATTCAGTGACCATCTGGTAACTGCTGATTTTGACTTCTTTTACAATGCTTATTATGACTAGGTAGTTGACTAATTTTAAAATTGCCAAGTTGTACACTTGCCTCACTTGCCCACGTAGTAACAGACTGTTGATTGGTAAGTTCAAATTCTGCTATGTTGTACAAACCTGATTGGCTCACAGATGTTCTGTTTAAACTATGCTTTCTGTAATCCTATAAAAACCCTAAACGGCTAATGTTTGGGGGCTGCTTCTACTCCTGAGATAGACAGCCCACTGGTTGTAATAAAATTTTACCTTGCTATGTTCTACTGAAATGGTGTTGGTGATTTTTTACAAACTCCGACCTGCAACATTATCATGTGGAAGAAAGCACAGCCTTGACCCTTCTTACCTATGGGATCCAGATGAGTGGATTCAAACAATATGGATCATTTTTTTCTAATGTAATTTAATTTTAAAAATTATTTTTATTTATGTGCATGTTGGATGTGTGTTTCTGTATGTGTGTATACCATGTGTATGCAGATGCCCATGGACTTCAGAAGAGGGTGTTGGATCCCCTGGAGCTAGAGTTATAGGCCATTGTGAGCTGCCCAACATGGGTGCTAGGAACTTAACTCAGGTTGTCAAGAGCAGGAAGCACTTTTAACCATTGAGCCAGCTCTCTAGTCCATAACTTTATTTTTATTTTTGTGGCACTGGGGGATTGAACTCAGGTCCTCCAGCTTGCAAGGCAAGCACTGTACCAACTAAGTTATGTCTCCAGCTTCCCCCCACCAACCCTGCATGAACAAATTTGCATCTGTACTATATATGTATAATTTTTAAAAATATTTCTTTATTTTTATTTTGTGTGTTTGAGTGTTTTGCCTGCATGTATGCAAGTGTACTGCATGCACCATAGGGACAGGTACTGAGCTCAAACCCTGGATTTCTGTAATATTCAAGTCCATGGTTTTAACCACTACAAGGCGTAGCTCTCCCTCTTCCTGTTTATTTCTTCAGGATGTGAATCTCAGGTGTGGGATTCTTAGACTGGAGAACATGCATCTTTTTGTGTCTTCATGTCCCCAGTGTGCCTTGTTACTTTGTTTTCCCAAACGAAGGGAACTCTGGTGGCCTGTGTCTGAAACATGACCATGACTAATCCAAGTCCTGAGTAATTATTTGTCTGTGTTCTGGGCCTTTTCAGGACTTCACACTCTTCCCATTGTCCTCTGAGCATCAGGGTCTTTCCCATCCTAGCCTCCAGCGATGAGGTGCTGAAGGTGCTAGAGAAAACTGGCAGTTCTCTAAAGGAGCCTTCCAGTGTCAGGAGTGACACATGTACAGCAGCCCCAAGCACCTCCTCCAGCTTCTCGACTCTGTAAATATCCCGTCTGCTGCCTTGAAAGGTGACTCAGAGTGCTCCAGTCCCTGCTAGGAAGCAGTGTCTGCATCAACTGATCTGTGTGGGCCAGTGTGGCTTTCTCTACACTGGCATCAGCTGTATGCCTCAGGCTGTGCTCAACCCTACCAGGACCAGAGGTCCCTGGTGGTGGTGATTTGAAGCTGAAGTTTTACAGTGTCCCAGGGGAGGTGATTAAATACAAGAGAGAAACTTGGACTAAGGAGAGTGGAACTCTGACTTCAAGAACAAGCCTCTGGTCAAATGTAGACACAAAGTGGGATCTGAAGTAAGGAATCTCTCCATCCCACGTTGTTTCCTTCTTTGGGGGTACATGATCCCCCCAGCAGGCTGCAAGTACTACCCTCTTCATCCCCTGTTCACAAAAACCTCTCAAAGGAAACCTTGACACAAAGAGACAAATAATCTACTTTAATAACGTCACTTCTATGAGAAGTTTTATATAT
>NW_008340065.1:2539264-2543171 GCF_000622305.1 Nannospalax galili
ATATATATGTATGTATCACTATGTGTGTGTGTGTGCAACAATGGGATAAACTCATTTTCTTTGAAAATTAACATGGGCAGGGGAGATGGCTCTGTTGGTAAAGTTCTTGCCTTGTAAGCAAGGAAGACCAGAGTTCAATCCCCCAGAATCCACGTAAAAAAGCCTGGCACAGTACCACATGCCTGTACTCTAGTTTTGGAGAGAAGATAGGAGGACTCTGGGCCTTGTTGGCCAGTCAGTGTAGCCAAAAAGATGACCTCCAGGTTCAGGGAGACAACTTGTCTAAAAAAATAAGCTGGACAGCAATTGAGGAAGACACTCAACATTGGTTTCTGGCTTCCACATGCATGTGTACACCCATGTATAGGCATACACATGTGCAAATGAGAAACCACACCCATGTGCATTCACACAATTCAGTATTTTAATCTGAATTTTGGATTATCAATAGTATTACTTATTTTTATTTTTTATTTTTTTGATCTTTTTGGTACAGGGTCTCCCTGTAGCACCAGCTGGTCTGGAACTTACTATGTAGACCAGGCTGGCCTTGAACTCACAGAGGTCCGACTGCCTTGGCCTCCTGAGTGCTGGGACTAAAGGTGTGTGCCACCAAGCCCGGCCTTCAATAGTGTTACTTCTAAAGAAATTTCCAAAAATAGAGAAAACTGGAGAAGAAATTAAAGTCACCTATCAAGGACCACTCATAAAACTCCCACATCTTATTTCAAATAATATTAATTTTTCCCAGTAACTTTGACTTTCAGTCTATACATTTGCTATTATGAAAGTGCTTTAAGATAATATAAAGTGAAAAATTTAAAAAAATTATAATTTCCTAAAACAAGCCCTCTGGGCAGTCCTCATGTGTTCTTGTGCCCAGCTGTTTCAGTGCCGGATGGCCACCTGCTATTGTTTACATTACCATCAGAAAGGGCAGCGTTATCTTAGGATATGGTGAACTTTGCAAAACCAAATTAATTTTTAAAAGTAGATCTATGTCTGGCAGTTCCTGAAGCTGGCAGAGGAGGTGATTACAGTGTCACAACACCAAAAACAAGCAAAATCTGTTACATGTTGCAACTCCAAAAAGGCCAAGAAGGGTCCCAGGCTTGAGGTAGTGTCACCATATGACACTGTGTGAGGGTAGGCCGACTAGCAACCAGATCCTAGGACCCCGCTCCTTCTGTGATGAAACTTTCTAGACCACAGTCCTCTTAAAAAGATCTGTCTTTGTTTCGTGTTGCTGAGTCAAAGTCTTAAACTGGGTAATATAAAAATAGATTTATTTGGCTCACAATTCTGGTGGCTCAAAAGTCCAGAAAGCGTGGTGCCAGCCCTGGTGAGCCCCTCCCCTCCCCAGCAAGGTGGCCACATGGTGGAGAAGCAGGAAATGACCATGCACAGAAAGGCAAAGCCTGTGAGATGGCGTCACTCTGCAATAACTTGCTTCCATGGGAAAAAAACTCAGTCCTATGCAGAACTACATTAATCCTCTCTGAGTGAAGTCATCCATGACCTGATTACCTCCCACAGGCCCCACCTCTTAAAGGTCCCATTATTTGGCACCATTCCACTGGGGGCCAGCTTTCCAACACACAAATCATTGGAAGACACATTCAAATTGTATTCAAACCATAGCAACAGCATTTCTTGAGATTTTCAAAAACCTTTTTTCCATATATCTATATACATATATATTTAGTGTCTATGTGGGAGTGTGTGTGTGTGCACATACTTGTGCTCATGTGCATACCACAACACAGGGGTAGAGGTCAGAGGACAACTCAAACTGGCTTGTTCTCTCTTTCCATCATGTGGTTCTCAAGGATCAAACACAGGTCATCAGTTTGGTGGCTAGTGCCTTTACCTGCTGAGCCATATTCCTGGCCTGAGTTTTTGTTGGAGACCAAGCCTTAAGTGTACCCCTGCCCCAGTTTGAAACAACCAGGTCGCCTTGTAAAAACATATTTTTCTTGCCCTGATTCTGTTCTACATTTTACTTCCTTATCTTGTGAAACCACCAGGGCTCATGACTGTAGTAGAAATTCCCCAGCAGGGCCTTGCTGCCTTCCACTCCCCCCCTCCCCCCGCCTTCTCTCCGCCCTTTACCTTCCCCCACCCTCCGCTTTACTATATTAACACTGTGTGATTGCTCAATAAATGAGACTTGATCAGAATACTGTCTTGTCTCCATTTTTTCATGCCCCCTATCTATTCATTCCTCCAGGTTCAGTCTCGGTGCCCCACGCTGTTGCTCCGAGGGTCGGGGCATTCCTGGCACCCAACGTGGGGCTCAAGGAAGACCACCGAGAGGAATGTCAACCACAGAGAGCCTGCGCAGGCACCCCCCACGAACCCCCGAGATCACCACGGAATGACCGCCGTGAGACAGATCGTTAGAAGAGAAGGTAAGGTTGACGCACCCAATATATAGGTATTATTAGTGCTTGAGATTCTCAGTCCCACAATAGGGAGGGACCCCAGCTCCTGAGAAATTGCCAGCTTGCTTGGAGTAGGAGGAGCGGTGTACTTGTTCCTTCTAAGCCATCCACCGAAGATCTACGGTTACTAACAGGCGACCGGGTCTGTCGGGTGTGTGTCAGTACTTATACTGGCCGGCGAGGCTCACGCAAGGGCGATTCTCAGACAGCATGAGCAACTCTTTGGATTCTCAGGGACAATTTCTTCAGGGACTCAAGGAGTCCCTCAGAGCACGAGGGATTAAGGTTTCAGGAAAAGATCTTAAACAATTTTTCTCCTTTATTCATGATACATGCCCTTGGTTCCCCCTGGAAGGGACAATCAACCAAAAAAGATGAAAAAGAGAAGGCAATGCACTTCAGGATTATTATCGGACCTTTGGACCTGAGAAGGTTCCCGTAACTGCCTTTTCTTATTGGAACCTTAAGAACCCGAACAGACCAACATTGGCCTCTCTGAGAAAACTGAAATCGAGCCATCTGAGGGCCCAGGGCCCTGTGATGAATGTTACAAAAGAGGGAACATCTGCAACAGGCTGCCTTTCCCCAGGAGATCATTAAAAGGGGAGAAGAAGTCCTCAAGGATGGAGCATGCGTAACAACGCCGTGCGAGGAACTGCCCCCCGGGAGCGAGAGCCCACCCGAATCACAAGTAGTAGAAGAGAAGAACAACTTCCCAGTCCTTGAACCCAAACAGACCAACATTAATAGGGACTCCCCCACACAGGAGGGAATCTACCCCAACCTTGCTCCTTACCAAAATTCAGAACTAAAAGAACCTTCTGAAGGCTCTAGGCCACCACCTTATAATTATAACTTCCCCCTTTCAAAAACACCACACTCAGATCCCCTTCGTCGGGCCAAAGTTTCCCTTACCCAAGATGTTTCCTCTCTTCGTAATATTCTTGAACAAAAGAGGGAACATCTGCAACTAGTCAAGGAAATACAGGCTCTTGACGCAGAGCTACTCACCCTGACCATTTCTCCTAGAGAGAGAGACAAATTAAAAACTGAGAAACAAAAACATAAAAGGCTCAAGGCTCCTATTTTAACCTTTCCTGTTACCCGGAGCCGCTACAAAAACAAAACTGGCCTCTCCGAGGAAACTGAAATTGAGCCATCTGAGGGCCCAGGGCCCTGTGATGAATGTTCTGGCTCTGAGGGAAGCGGGTCAGATAGTGATGAGGAATTTAAGACCCCCTCCACCCGAAGTAAACACAGCCCATTGAGACTTAAAGAATTAAAGGAGCTGAAATCGGCCGTGACAAGCTACGGGCCTACTGCCCCATACACACTAGCCCTCCTTGAAAATATAAGTGAAAACTGGCTCACGCCCAACGATTGGCTTTCCCTGGTGCGGGCCACCTTGTCAGAAGGGGATTATGTTTTATGGCGCACAGACTTTGTGGAAAACTGTAGGGACA
>NW_008340065.1:2543489-2566449 GCF_000622305.1 Nannospalax galili
CTTGCCCAAGACCATTTGCCCTAGGTGCAAAAAGGGGCGCCATTGGGCCAATGAATGCTGCTCTAAAACTGATAATGAAGGAAAAACCCTAGCCCCTAGGCAGGGAAACTTCTCACGGGGCCAGCCCCTGGCCCCATCAAAGGGATTGAACCCTGGGGCTATCAGGTTCACCCCACCAGCACAGATCAGGAATTTAGCTCCCTCCTCAGAGTTATCCCTGGGAGTACTGGATTGGACCTCTGTGCCTCCACCTCTACAATATTAATTCCAGAACTAGGGTTTCAACTCATATCCACAGATATTTTTGGGCCATTTCCACCTGAATTGACAGGATATGTAATAGGCAGAGGAGGCATGCTCTTGGAAGGTCTCCAAATAGCCCCAGGAATAATAAATAATAGCTTCATTGGACAACTTGCACTTTTAGCCCTTTCCACTCTTGGGCCCATAAAAATTAATCAGGGGGACTGGATTGCATACCTCCTACTACTCCCTGCCAATACAGATGCCCATTCTAGTACTCCCCCCCCTCTGGGCCTCCTGGGCCTTCAGAGATATATTGGGCACAACAAGTTACTGAAGATAGGCCTATGCTCACCCTGTGGCTAGATGATAAGCCCTTTAGGGCACTCATTGATACTGCGGCCGATGCTACAATTGTCTCTGAGTGACACTGGCCTAAGGAGTGGCCATGCACGGTTTCCATGACTCATCTAAAAGGAATAGGCCAGACCTCCCACCCTAAGCAGAGTTCTAAGATCCTTACTTGGAAGGATGAGGAAGGAAATACAGGCCAAGTTAAGCCTTACATCATACCAGGGCTGCCCCTTAACCTGTGGGGTCGTGATATTCTATCTCAGATAAAACTTCTGATGTGCAGCCCCAATGAGATAATCACTTGTCAAATGCTAAAACAGGGATTCTTGCCTGGACAGGGACTAGGCAGGAACTCTCAGGGAATAAGAGACCCTATACAGCCCTGTTCCCCTAACCCTACCCAAGGACTAGGATATCCAAATTTATAGCCATGGCCGTTGATCTTCCTGTACCCCATGCAGACAAGATAAAATGGAAAACAAATGAGCCTGTGTGGGTAGATCAATGGCCCCTAACAAGGGAAAAATCGGCTGAGGCTACAAAGTTAGTACAGGAACAGCTGGCTACTGGAACTACAGGCTTAGGGATGGCCACCCACACCTACTATAAACTCTCCCAGCAATTAATTGATGATGTTCAACTTCTCTCAGAAACCATAATAGAGATCCAGACACAACTTGATAGCCTGGCTGAGGTAGTCCTTCAAAACAGAAGAGGTCTAGACTTGTTAACTGCCGAAAAGGGAGGCATCTGCTTGTTTTTACAGGAGAAGTGCTGTTTCTACGCCAACAAATATGGCATAGTTCGAGATAAGATCAAAAATCTCCAAGAACAATTAGAAAAGCGACGTCGAGAACTACAAGATAACCCCTTCTGGACCGGACTTGGCGGACTCATGCCCTACCTCCTTCCCCTCCTTGGCCCCCTCCTCGGCCTTCTGATAGTAATTTCCCTTGGGCCCTGGGCATTCAATAGGATCACAAAATTTATCAAACAACAGGTTGATTCAATTTTATCTAAGCCCATTCAAATCCACTACCAACGCTTAGAGATGACTGAGCCCGTGGAAACTGAATATGACAGACCCTTGAGGTCTCCTGGTACCTTAACCTTGGACTTATAACATAACTCCCTAACATCTATAACCAGACTAGCATGAGGTTGGTACATTCACCTTTGCCCGCCGAGCTTGACTGGCAGCCAGAGACGGGTAAGAGAAGTGGCCCCCTCATTAAAACACCTAAGACAGGAGGGCCGCCAAAGCTGCGGCCTCATCCCATTACGGGTGTATGATTTGGGGGAGATCCCTTCCAACCTAAGACAGGCGCAGTCACCCGGGCAGGGACCCAAGGGCCCCTCACTGCTCTGCTTCGCCTCCCCAAAAGTACCAAGAGCAAAACTGTGAGAACTATAGCCTCTCACGGGAGGAGTCTGGATTACCTTTATTAAAGCAGAAGGGAGGAGATGTTGGAGGCTAAGTCTTAAGTGTACCCCTGCCCCAGTTTGAAACAACCAGGTGGCCTTGTAAAAACATGTTTTTCTTGCCCTGATTTTTTTCTACATTTTACTTCCTTATCTTGTGAAACCAACAAGGCTCATGACTGTAGTAGAAATTCCCCAGCAGGGCCTTGCCGCCTTCCACTCCCCCCGCCTTCTCTCCGCCCTTTACCTTCCCCCACCCTCTGCTTTACTATATTAACACTGTGTGATTGCTCAATAAAAGAGACTTGATCAGAATACTGCCTTGTCTCCATTTCTTCATGCCCCCTATCTATTCATTCCTCCAGGTTCAGTCTCGGTGCCCCACGCTGTTGCTCCGCGGGTTGGGGCAAGTTTTTTGTTTGTTTTATTTTTAGGCTCAAGGACAATTTTATTAGAGTTTAAAATAAAAATCCCTCATGGCCAGGTGTGCTGGTACATGTCTTTAATTAAAGCACTCGGGAGGCAGAGGCGGGTGAATCTCTGTGAGAGTGAGGCCAGCCTGGTCTAACATAGTGAGTTCCAGGCCAGGTGGAAATGAAATGAAATAAAAGTTTTTTGTTTGTTTTATTTTTAGGCTCAAGGACAATTTTATTAGAGTTTAAAATAAAAATCCCTCATGGCCAGGTGTGCTGGTACATGTCTTTAATTAAAGCACTCGGGAGGCAGAGGCGGGTGAATCTCTGTGAGAGTGAGGCCAGCCTGGTCTAACATAGTGAGTTCCAGGCCAGGTGGAAATGAAATGAAATAAAAATAAAATAAAATAAAATAAAAACCCCAGTGCAGGCAAGCTTTTAATCTTGGCAGCTACCCAGAGGAGGAGAATGGAGAAGAGATGGAAGAACGCCATGACGTTTGAGTTAAGCCAGTTTGGAGGTCAGCCAAATGGTAGGGAGGGGGGCTTTAGAGAAAGAGTAAGGAAGCCCAAAGTACCAGAAAAAGCATACTTGGGTTCTGGCCAGCATCCAGCTTAGGATCTAGCCAGCATCTGAGAAAGGAAAAGTTGTACCTTTCTCGGTCAGGACCTCATGGCAGCTTGTAGGGTCTGCCAAAACTTGTTTTAAAAGACAGGATCTTACTATGTAGCACTGGCTGGCCTGAAACTTGCTGTGTAGATCAGGCTGGATTTGAACTCATAGAGACTGACCTGCCTCTGCATCCTGAATGCTGAATCTAAAGGCATGTACCACCACACCCCACTCTGAGATTTTTTTTCTTAAAGTCAATAATCTAATTTAAAGCTTTGTGTCTTAAGTCTTTTCACAGAAGTTCTATTTCAAGAGCAAAGGACTGGAGAGAAACTGATGGCATTTGTAGGAGCCCCTTATTTTGTGGATAAGGACACCCCCAGTCTGCTCAAGGTCAACAGAGACTGGGGTTTCTTCCCATGCTACCATACAAAACTGCTGTTTGCTCTGAGGTATGGGTTGAATTGCATCTTCTCAAATTCATATTTACAGTCTTAGTTCCCTGTACCTTAGAATGTGACCTTATTTAGAAATAGGGTGGTGGCAGTTGTAACTACTTGATATGAGATTCCCACGGAAGTAGATAAAGTCACTAATCCAATCTACATCCTTATGACCAGGATCCTTACAAAAAAAGGGGAAATTTGGACATAGAATTACACATAAGGAGAACCATGTTAAGATGAAGACAAAAGCCAAGCTGCTGCACTTCCACATCAAGGCACATCAAGGATCTCTGTGCTGCTTACTTTTTGCCAACTTGACACAAACTAGAGACAGCTGGAAAGAGGGAGCTTCAACTGAGCAATTTCCTTAATCAGACTGGCCAGTAGCCATGTCTGCGAGACAATTTCTTGCTTAGTAAATGATGTAGGAGGGCCCAGCCCCCTGTGGACAGTGCCATCCCTAGATAGGTGGGCAAAGGCACTTGAAAAAGGTAGCTGTGCAAGCCAGAGGAAGCAGACTAATAAGCAGCGTTCCTCCACGGTCTGTGCTTCAGCTCCTGCCTCCAGGTTCCTGCTTGAGCTCCTGCCCTGGTTTCTCTTGATGATGGATGATAACCTGTAAGCTAAAATAAAGTGTTCCCTTCCCCAGTTGCCTTTGGTCAGTTCTTCATCACAGCAACAAAAAGCAAACTAGGATGCCAGCAAACCAGCAGAAGTCAATGGAGAGGCAAGGACTGGATTCTTCCTCCTAGGCCTCAGAAGGAACCAAGGCTGTTGCCTTGATCTGGGACATCTAACCTCCTGGGCTAGGAGACAGTGTATTTCTATTGTTGAAGTTGTCTAGTTTTGAACACTTTGTCCTAGAAAACTAATATACTCCCCCTTGTATAACCTGTGGAAGTCACAGATCTTGGGAAAGGAATGATCTCCTTGGTGTTTGGGGGTCTCTTTGGTCATCACAGCTTCTCATTACGTGGTAGTGCTTAGGCAGAGCTAAAGTTTTCGAAGCACAGAGTTAATAGTGTGACACTATGGAAGACACAGAAATTCAGATTAAAGTGGAATATGAACATATAAGATGACAAGTTGGTAAGTGGAGCACGCCATCAGATTACATCTGTGCAAATTACATTTCATATATTCAAAGGCTCTTATACCAATTACATCTGTTGGGGCTGGAGAGATGGCTTAGTGGTTAAGACCATGTACCGCTTTTGCAGAGTTTGGTTCTCAGCATACATGTCGGGCAGCTCACAACTACCTATAACTCCAACTCCAGGGGATCCAGTGCCTTCTTCTGGTCTCCACAGGCACCTGCACACACATAGCATGTACCACACCTGTAACTCTAGCTCAAGTGATCCACTGCCCTCTTCTGACCCCCACAGGCACCTGCATTCACATGCACCCCACATACTCATAATTAAAAATAAAATATTAAAAAACCAAATTGTATATGTGTATGTGCAAATACAAATATTGCATCCATGTCTATATATAGAAAAAGGATAAAGAGCCATTTTTGTGTGATATAAAATGTTTTTTTTATTTGTTTTTGTGAATAAAAGAAAATATATGACCAGTGCCCTAAGATAGGAGGGAAAAAGATGCAATTCTAGAAGACAGAGAAAGCCAGTGAGTCAAGAAAAGGAAGTTAGAGAGGTGGCAGTCAGACAGCAGAGATCTGCTCTATCTTTTTGCTCATTATCTTTTAAAAATTTTTATTTATTATATGTATGAATTTATTGCCTGTATGCATGTGTTTTCACCCATGTAAGCAATGCCTGTGGAGCTCAGTAAAGGGTGTCAGATCCCTTGGAACTAGAGTTATGGATAGTTGTTAGCACTATTTGGGTGCTGGGAACCAAACCTGGGTCCTCTGCAAGAGCAGCCAGTGCTCTTAATGGCCGAGCCATCTCTCCAGCCCTATTTATTGTTCATTATCTTAAAAGAAACTGGAAGTAAGTGAAATATTTTAAGTAGAGAGATGGAGAGAAGGTGTGACATGATCGGAAAATATCTTTGGTCAATATTGCTCTGGCTGTAATGATGGAAAACAGGTTAAGATTAGAAGACTACTAAGGAGATAATTAGGAATACCTTAACCAAGACATGATGGTAAGCAGGGTTAGGAAGAGGCAGAGATATGGCGGCTGCGAGCCATCCTTAACTCCAGTTCCAGGGGAATCTGAAGCCTTCTTCTGACCTCCATGGCATTGCACAATGCGGGTACACTCACTTACATGCAAGCAATACATTCATACACATAAAATAAGAATAATAAATAAAATATTAAAAATATAAAGAGAAGGGAATGGATACCAGAGATGTGTAGAAAGTAAATTTGATGGAACTGGGCAGGGGGTTGGATACAAACATAAAGTGGGTGGGACTTTGGGAACGCAGAACTGAGGAGTTTGAAAACTCCTTTCCTCCAAAGCAGTAGATACCATTTTAGGATTCTAGAACTTGACCAAAGGGTATAACCAAATTAAGAAGTGTCTATTTGGAGGCTGGTGAGATGGCTCAGTAGGTAAGAACCCTTGCTACACAGGCATGAGGACTTGAGTTCAAATCCCCAGCACCCTTTTTAGCTGCGTGAGGTAGGTCATAAGTTTGAAATCTCAGCATTGGAGGGCATAGTGTGGAGGATGGGGACAGGAGGATCACTGCGGCCTGCTTCATGACTGTCAACTGAGCTCAAATTTCAATGGGAGGCCCTTTCTCAAGGGAATAAGGTAGAGAGTATAGAACTGGACACTTGACATCCTCTGCATGTGCATGGACCCCCCCATATACACATATACCACACACATATACACACAAAATTTTTGAAAAAGTGTTTATTTGGGGAAAAAAATATACTTACTCTCAGGTGTTATCAGGGACAGGTCATGACAGTCTTACTGAGCCCAGTTTCCTCCCATCATCCTTGGCTGATAATTTCACCAGAGTAAGCCAAAGGTGAACATCGGTTCCCCTGCTGGAGGGGGCTAATTTGGTTTAGAACAAAGCAGGGGGAACATCCTATGCCTGGGAATGTGAGAAAAGAACGTAGTGATTGCAGTAACAAACATGAAGAAAGATGGTATCATAGTTATCCTGAGGGCTGGAAAGAGAAACACATCAGCAGATTAGGAAGAATTTATTAAGGAAGTCAGGAAACAAGACAGTCACAAGGCACTCGATGAGCTAGGTATATCATCGTGGTCTGTGTGCAGGAGCTACTAGCTATTTGTCTCTGGCTGATGTGAAGTTTTGGTACATGCAGAAGAGACATGAAAAGGCTTAGACAGGGCTGAGGAGATGGATCAGTGGCCAAAGTGCTTGCTGTGCAAGCCTGAGGACGGAGTTTTGACTCTAAAACCCTCATAAATGCTAGGTTTGTATAGCAGCCTGTCGGGACTCAGGTTTCCTACAGCAACCTACTGTAATCCTAGAGAATGGAACTAGGCAATCCCCTGAGGAAGCTGGCTAATATAGCCATTCTGATGAGCCCTGGGTTTGATTGAGAGACCCTGTCTCAATGAGTAAGGTAGAAAAGTGGTTAAAGATGATTCCCGACATTAACCTCAGGCCTCCACATGCATGGACATATATGTGCTCATGCACTGACACACTTGTGTCCCCAATAATGAAAACATGCATACATACATATGCACACACATACATACACACATACACATGCACACGTGAACAAGAGAGAGAGAGGCCTTGAAGAAAGTTGGACTAGATTTGAACTTTGAAAATGTTCCCTGACTCAAACAGAAGCTATTGGTAAGGTAAGGGATAGAAATCTCAGTGGTTCAAAGTGCCTGAGCTACCACTGTTTGAGCATGAAGCTCAGCGGATCAAGGGACAGCCTATAGGAAATCAGATTCAGGGAGAAGCATTAGCATAGGTATCAGAGGCTGCACTATGTAGGGTCGACAAGACTAAATTTAATTAGTTCAGCCAAGTCACTGAACAAATGAAAACCAGCGAAATAAAAATACCTGGAAGGAAAAGCATCAAAATTGGGACTCACTACCATATATTATCTGAAATAGCGACTTTTCAACAAGAATTTATAAGACATGCAAATAAAGAAGTAAGTGTGGCCTTAAGCAGTTAATGGAAACTATTTGTAAGAGTCACAGATGCTGGACGTAGCAGACAAAGATTTCAAAGAAATCATATTAAGTATGTTACAAAATACAAAGGACATCATACTTAAAGAATTAAAGGGAAACATGACGACAACGACTATAATGGTTAATTTCGCTTCTCAGGTTGGTTGGGCTATGGGGTACCCAATTATTTGGTCAACATTAATCCTGGATGTTTCTGAATTAGATGAGCCTCTGAAATGGTAGATTTGGTAAAGCAGACCACTGTCCACACTGTGGGTGGGATTCATCCAATCAGTTGAAGGCATGATTAGAACAAAATACTGACTCCGGTGAGTAAGGAAGAATTCCTCTGCCCCAACAGATTTGATCTGAGGCATCAGGTCTTTTTGTGACTTTTGAACTTGATCTGAAAAAGCTTTGTTTGTGTATTGAATTTACAGGACTTTGGGGTAGAATTATATCATCATTGAGCTCTCTCCAGCCCTAAGAGAAGATTTTCTTTAAAAAATTTATTTATTGTGTTTTAAAAATTATGTGTATATGTGTGGCTGCATGTGTATGTGTAGGTCTGTGCTCATAAGGTCTGTGAGTGCCTTTGGAAGCAAGAGGGTGTCAGATTTTCTGGAGTGGAGTTACAGACACTTGTGTGCTACCTGAGGTGGGTACTGGGGAACCAAGCTCAGTTCCCCTGCAAGAGCAGTGTGTGCTTTGAACTGCTGAGTTATCTCTCACCCCACCCCAAACAGAAGATTTGAGCTGACAGAAGAATCAGAAATTTTGAGTAAAGAGAACAAAAGGAATAGATAAAAATAAACAGAGACTCAAGCATTTGAAACAATATTGAGGTGGATCAATGTAGTGAGAGTCATAGAAGAGGAGGCAGAGAAAGAGGCAAGAAATTTTTGACAAAGTGGTCAAATGGTCTCAAATTTGATAAAAAAATCAATCTATACAATCAAATGTTACATAAGATAAACATCTATGCACATCATGGTCAAGCTTTTGAAGACCAAAAAGAATGAAAAAATCTTGAAGATGCTAGAGAAAAAGGACATATCAAGTGCAGGAAATAATGATAAAGGCAACAGCTGACCTTTCATTCAGAGCAATGAAAGCTGCCAGACAATGGGTGCCATCTTGGAAGTACTAAATGGAGAAAGATCAGTCAAGAATTCTGTCTAGCAAAACTAGTCTTCAAAGATGAAAGTCAAGACTCTCATAATCCTCCTGCCTCAGTCTTTTGAGAGCTGTGATTACAGGCAAGTACCTCCATAGCCAGTGGTTAAAATATTTTTGCTAACAATTTTGCCTTATAAGAAACACCAAAGTAAACTCTTCAGATGGAAAGGAAGAGGCTAGTCAGGTACAGTGATGTGTTCTTAGACCCAGCTATCTGGGAGGCTGAAGTAGGATGATCACTTGAATCCAGAAGTTCAAGGCCAGCTTGGGAAACATGAGACCTTGTCTCACAAAAGCAAATGGTTGTTCTGTCTTCATATTTGCTCTGTTTTCTCTACTTCCACTCTCTCAAGATCAGGGTATCATTGAAACTCCATATTGAAAATGGAAGAATCACAGTGTTATGGTTGGGGTATGAAATGTCCCCTACAGGCTTGAGTATTGAATGTTTGATTCCCAGTTGGTGGTGCTGTTTAGAGAGCTTCTGGAAGTTTCAAGAGATTGGGCCTAGTTGGAGGAAATAAGTTTGTAGGGGCATGCCTTTGAAGATTATGCCTGGTCTCCAATTCCTTTCTCCCTCTTTATTTCCTCCATCACAAGGTAAAGAACCTTCCCATAGTACATGCTCATATAACTTTCTGCCCAAGCACATGGGGCCAAGCAACCATTGGTTGAATCCTATCAAACCATGAGTAAAATAAATCCTTCCTCCTTTGAGATCATCTCTCAGGTTACTTTGTTCATAGCTACTCAAAAGTAAGAGATACACACAGCATAAAAGGGGCCTGAGTTCTCTGAATCACGGCTTAGAAGAAAGTCTTGCAGGAGAATACTCATGAATATCTGCTCTTGATTGTGTGTGACTTAGAAATAAGCATTAATTCAATTAAGCCATTGATACTGGAGACTTACATTAGCTAATGCTAATTAGCTTGACCAATGGGGATAGGCTAAGCAATGTTACTTAAAAAAACCTAGGGGCTGCATAGATGGCTCAGAGGTTAAGAACACTGGTTGCTTTTGTAGGGAACCTGGATTCATTTCCTAGCACCCACATGGCAACTGACAACCATCTATTACTCCAGCTCCAGGGTATCCGATGCCCTCTTCTGGCTGCTGCAGGCATTGTCAGAATGGGTGTACTTATATGCATGCAAAACATTCATACACATTAAAATACAAAGATAATAACATTAAACATTTTTATTTGTCTATCCTTTGAGAATTTCACACATATATACAATGTATTTTGATCAGATCCATCCCCTACGCCCCCACAACTTCTCCCAGGCCTCCCTCATTCCTTCACAACTTCATATCCTCTTCTTAGATTTTTTCTTTATAACCCTCTGAATCTAGTTGGTGGTGCCTATTTGTGCATGGGTATAGGGCCATCCACTAGAACATGGGCAACCCACAACAGGTCATACCCCTTAATTAAACAGACTCTCCCTTCCCCAGCAACCACCAACTGCCAATAGCTCTCAACTCAGGTAGGACCTCATGAAACCTCCCCCTTCCATGCTGGAATGGTGACTGGCTTGATCTTGTGCAAGGCCTTCTGTGCAACCATAGCTGCTATGAGTTTGAGTGCAACAGGCATGTCACCTCCAGAAGGCACTATTTTGCAGCAGTCTTCTGGCCCTTGAAATCTTTCTGGGCCTGATATTCCTTTGATGAAATAAAGTTTTTCTTCATTGACATTGGGCGTAATAATCAAATGGACTTCATACACTGGCTATAAGAATTAAATGATTAACCTACTTAAAGCATTTGACTTGGGACTGGTGTGTAAATTCTGTTCCTGTGAGACACCACTTCCATTTCCTTTGTGTCACTTTACATCTTGAGTCTCTCATGTTTTGCATGGGAGGGAAAAGCACAGCATGGAAAAAATGTATTTTCATTTAATTGGCCTAATGCAATTACTGTTTATTTCTCAATTATGCAAAGCTGAAAGCAGGAGGTGTCCTAAGAAGAAGGGAATGTCATGATGGAGAAGGACCACTGAAGGTTGAAGTACTACTGCTGTGCTGGAAATTCTCTCTCTCTCTCTCTCTCTCTCTCTCTCTCTCTCTCTCTCTCTGCTGCTGTGTGGGAGATTCTCTCTCTCTCTCTCTCTCTCTCTCTCTCTCTCTCTCTCTCTCTCTCTCCTCTCTCTCTCTCTCCATTCAGGTATGTGTGCATGCGTATACCTGTGGAGGCCAGAAGATAACTTCTCTCACTGATCTGGAGCTCACCAAGTAGGCTAGGCTGGCTGGCCAGAGAGCCCCAGGGATCTACTTGTCTCCACATCTCCAGCGTGGCATCACCAGACCACACCGCTACGCCCAATTTTGTTTTTTTAAAAATGTGTGTTCTGAGGATTGAGCGCAGGTCCTCATGTTTGCAAGGCGAGCACTTTACTGATTGAGTTATCTCTCTAGCCCTGTGCTATTTCCTTGGCTATCCCTACAGCATATTCAAATCAAGTCTGTAGTTGAGAGTTGTTATTCAATGCCAAAATGCTATTTTTAATCAGGTAGGCTGTATATTTTCGTTGGATTATTTGACACAAATCAACATTACAAGATTGTTAGATATTTGTTTTCTGATTAAAAAATGACATGTGATATGTTTGCATTTTAACCCTGTCTGGGAAATAACATCTACCTCTTGAGTAAATGTGATAATTTAAGTGCCTCTTAGTGTATAGCGTTGTTTAACACTGTAAAAAAACTGTATAAATATGACCCGTGTCCTCAGAAATGCACAAACACGAAATGAAGCAGATTTTCACTTTGCCTGAGTCCTCACTTTGGCCAAAGCACAAGGCAGGAACAGTGATCAAATATTTACAAGGACCGTAAGCATCACAGTTAATAATTTTCATGTTAGGACTTACTGACATGTAAGTAGCAGTTAGATCAATAGAGCAGCAAAAATCAGCAACTTTTGTAAATAAAAATGTACCAATCATTTTGGTAGATGGATCATATATAAAATTTCTTTAGAAAACACAGATCTATGTATGTGCCTATTTCTGTAACAATTATTTTATTTGGTGCTTCTTCAAGGGAAGGATGCAGAAGAGACGCCAGGAGAGCTGGTGTGTCTGTTTCTTGGAGTTACTGATGGCTGCTCTGACATCAGCCTGTATTCTGTCATCATCTGTGTGTACTCTGTGCACAGGGAACTGTGTCCCTGAGAGTCCCCTAATATCTTTGCTTTTCATTTCCTGGGACTTCAGTCTTGCCTCAGCCACCTGATGTTCATCTGTTGGGGGTAAGGTGGGGAAGGTGAAGGGAACTGGTCCATTCCTACAACACACGCAATAAACTGCAACAGGGAAGTCACCGAACTGGACATTTCTCAATATTTGTTCTGGCAGAGGGAGGGAGGGAGCTAGAGCCAGTCTTTGGAACGACAGGGGAGTGCACAGTCAGAGTCAGATCTTGAGGGCAGGAGGTCTGCAGGGCAGCATGTCCAGCCTTGCTCCTGTGCTGAGATTTCTCCTTTAAGCGTCAGCTCTTCTTCTGGTCCCATCCTAACGACCTATAGAGTTCTGAGATGACGAACATTGAGATGCCAGCTTCTCACCTGTGTATCTCGAACACCTGCCTCACGGGTTCATCCCCAGCACCCAGAGGGATAGTGTCACAAGGACACCCAATTAGTGTGGACAGAATGGAGCCAACTGGAGAAGGGAGGATCTGAGTTCCACTTTTTTCTATTATTGTATTTTATTTGCTTTTATTATTTTATTTATTTTAATTTTATTTTATCATATATATGTATGTGTGTGTATGTGTGTGTACATAGTCTTTTTTTGAGACAGGATCTCCCTGTAGCCACAGCTGTCCTGGAACTCACTAGGTAGACCAGACTGGCCTCGAACTCACAGAAATTCACCTGCTTCTGCCTCCCAAGTGCTGGGATTAAAGGTGTGCGCCACCACACCCGGCCCTTATCATATCTTTTTGAGACAGGGTCTTGTTCTGTAGCCCAGATTGGCCTCAGACTTGGGTTTCTTTTGCCTTAGCTTTCCCAGCACTGAGATTTGCCTTCCTTCAAAAAAATTTTTTTGATTGATTTTTATTTTATGTATGTGAGTGCTATGCCTGTATCTAAATGCATCATGTGCCCACAATGTCCTGGGAGGCCAGAAGAGGGTGTCAGATCCCCTGGAACAGGAGTTTCAGAGGGTTGTTAGTTGCCACGTGGGTGTTGGGAACAGAACCCGGGTCCTCTTGCAAGAGCAACAAGATCTCTTATCCACTGAGCCATCTCTCTGGTCTCCTGTCTTTTTAAATTAGTGTATATTAGTTGTGTAGAAAAATGGGTTTCATTCTGAAGTTTTCATAGACCCTTATAATATAGCTCTTTTTGCAGTACTGGGGATTGAACCCAGGGCATGTGCATGCTAGGCAAGTTCTCTACCATTGAGCTAAGTCCCCAGTCCCATATAACACACTGGGATCATATTTAACCCTCATTACCTTCTCTTGTGCCCTGGCCCCAGCAACCCTCTTTCTCTCCTCAGATAGCTCCCTGTCTACTTTCATGTCTTTTCTTTTCTTTTTTTTTTTAAATCTAGATTCTGCATATAAGAGACAATGTGGGATATTCATCTTCCTAAGTCTGGGCTTATTTTACATAATAAAATGTTCCATCTGTTTTCCTGTAAGTGGCATAGGTCCATTCTTCTGGATGCCTGGAAAGAATTCCCCTGTGTATGTGCGTCTCATGTTCTCTCTCCATTCATCCCTTGATGGGCACTGAGGCTGATTCTGTAAATCAGCTGTTAGGGTTACCAGGCCATGAACACAGATGTTCAGGTATCTCTGAACATCTTGGATTCCTTCAGACACATAGCTGTTTTGAGTTTACATATATCCCATCTAAATATATTTTATTTTAAACATTTTATTAGCATTGCTTTCTTTTTGTTTTTTTGAGGAAACTCCATACTGATTTCCATGTGGCTATACTAATTTGCACCCCTACAAACAGTGTATGAATCTTCCTTTTCCCTTGCGTCTCCCCACACCCCCCATGCCTGAAGCATGCTAGGCAAGTGCTGTTTACCACTGAGCCAACATTTCTAGCCCAGCTTTGACTTTCTTGATGATGCTCTTCTGTCTGAATGAGACGACATCTCAGTGTAGTTTTGATCGACATTTCTCCATTCTGTCTTCCCTTTGCCTCTTGATGTTTATCAGCCAGACAACTGAATAGCTTAATTATAGAAAGGATCCCCAGTTATAAAAGTTAATGATTCTGTTTGCTTTATTGATTTCTTAAGTACCAGTGAAGTAAACACAGGGTAGCATGTTTTATTACCTATGAGGGAGTAACCCACTGGTTGAGAACACATTTTAAAGTGAGCCACCTTGGCCTGAGTTTTGACTCTGCTGTGTGACCTTTGGCAAATTAGTTAACCTTCCTGTGCTTGAGTTTCCTCATTTGTCAAATGAGGCTTATGGTAGTTTCTATCACATGATGAGGATTAGGTGAGGCAGTGTATGCTGGGAGCTTGCAAAGGTGCCAAGAACACGGAAACACCCAGTCAAAATTTATTGTTGAATAAAATTAATTCTAAATTTTTAGTTTATTGTTTAAGATGATTTTTTTTCTTCTTCTTTCAGTTGCTTATGTTCTGGTTGGTCAAGGTCCAGAAAAGTGTCACTTTCAATTTATGGTAAATTTCCATTCTCATTAAATATTTAACACCATTCAAAGAGTTAATACAAGAGCTTTGAATGGTGCCCAACACAAACCCCCACCAAATATTAGCTATATTATATTGTCAGTCATTTATTCACTCAACAAATATATTTTGAGCATCTTCTATATGCTAGGTAGCAAGGATGAATCATGAACAAAGGTTAATAATCACACTCCCATGGGCTCAATATTCTAATAGGGCAAATAGACAATAAATAGGCTACCTGTCATCTATGAATGCTTTCCAATAGGTAGGTGCTAGGAACCTGGTCTGAGACCAAGAGAAAGACTGTCTTCTGTTTAACCAATAGCCCTAGTTCATCCACTGGACATTCTGATGATCACACACAGAACATTTGCCCTTCTAATCCCACACCTTGTTTTCTTTTGCTTTATAGCAGTGATAGGCTTCTTGAGTCATTGATTATCTTCATCCTCAGGAATGCCAGCAGTGGGAGGGTTCACTGTTGAACCCCAGTACTAGAGAACAGCCGGGCTCATAAACACTTGTCCAGTGAGTTCACTGATGAACACTGGAGGCAGAACTCTTGCTGTGGAAGAGCTTAAGGATCAAGTAGACAGAGCTCCACCCTCCCAGGTTGGACTCGGCTCAAATCTGAGTCTTCTTTCCCTATCTCACTTCTTTTTCATTCTTTACCCATCCTCTAACTGAAAGAGGCACAAGTTCCATGCGTGTCTTCTCAAACCCCAGACACCCCATTGCATCCCATCTTTGTTTTGCTTATGGTCCTGTGGTTGGGAACTTGATGTTCCAGACTTGGGTAATTCACTGTGGGTTGGGCCCCCTCAATGGTCCTGTCCCCTTTGTAGATCTCAATAGTGAGTCTGGATAAAGGTTGTTGAATTGCACAACCTCTGGAATTTGTTTCCAGGTAGAGTGGGGAATGAGTGACCTTGAAGCCTCACTGGGGGAGGACAGTGGCAAATCTTTGGAGCAGTCTACGCTTCTTGGCTCAGTGTATGCTTCAGAACTACAGACCATGGAGATAGACCCTGAACTTTCTGCAGCAAGAAGTCAGGCTCAGCACCTGACCTGGTCTGGAAGGCAGACCCTGTATTACCCACTAAGGCACAAGTGTGTGGATGCTCACATTTGCTATGGTACCACCAGAGGATCTTCCTCATGGATAGTTCTGCCTTATGGCTCAGAGTTCTCACTAGAGGGGGAAATGTAAGTTGGAGTACAAAGCTAAAGGCTGGGACACATGAGCAAGAGAGAGCGAGAAGGGTTGTATTTCATGCCATCAGCATTTAAGCCATCCTCTTGTTTGAGTGTTCAGAGATCCATCTTGATGGGAGGAGAATTTTTCTATTGTTCTTTTTCATCTCATATACAATCTATCTATCTATCTATCTATCTATCTATCTATCTATCTATCTATCATCTATCTATCTATCTATCTATCTATCTATCAATTATCTATCTATCTATCTATCTATCTATCTATCTATCTATCTATCTATCTATCTATCATCTATCTATCATATATCTGCCTATATCCTTCCCTTATTTACAGACCTAGTTAGACCTTTACAAGAGGATCTGGGCTCAATTTTGAATGCCAACATCCATGCCTTCTTTGAGGAAGGACGAAGGATAAAAAGCATGACCAATTGCAGGACCTTTGAGGAAACCACCAAAAAACTTTTACTTACTTTGTCTTAAAAAGACAAACTCAGGTAATCACCCTTGGCAGCAAGCACCATCTTGCCAGCCCATGAGGTCCTATGTTGAGGACAGGGTGGAGAGAGTGCCATACATGCAGCATGATTTCCAGCTGATAGCTTTCTCACAGATTCTGGAACCCAAGTTAAAATTTAGAGGCGGGAGTCTGGTTCTCGTCACTTTGGATTGTGATCTTTGGGTCCCAGGAGAAAACAGATGGTGGGGGCAAACTAGGCAATTTGAATTCACTTCTCAAAAGGAACACATAGGAAGACATTCTAGCATAAAATGATTTATCTGTGACCACTTGTGCTTCTGAGTGATGACTGGGGATAATTACATGGACCTCACTTGGAAGCTATAGTCAGTCACAGCCATCTTGGACCAGTGTGAACTACAGGCTCCGTTGGACTGGCCATCCTAGGTGGCTTCTTTACCTGGCCCACCAGGGATTCTCTCTGTGTTCCCTCTCTATAGTAAAATGGAAGCTTAGGGCCCCAGGAGGAGGCTGGTAGACCAACTTGGCCTGTGTTCAGAACAGTGTTACTTCCTCTGACTCTGGTAGGTCAGCCCAGTGAAGGTGCATTTCCTGCTGAATGCTAACATGAGTGTGGAAGGATGAGGGTGGGATTTTGGATGCAGATGCAGCAATAAATGAAGGAATGCCAAGTTCCACCTGGAGAGAAATGGCCGAGTTAAGAGCCAGGGCTGCCGTGGTTATGCAAAACGCAGAACAAATAGGGTGGTGTTATTTGCTAAACCCCATGAAAGGAACAGCCAGGAGGCACCTCAGTCCGCAAACAGATGAAGATTTTATTTCATTTTTAACCTTTTGAACTCTGAAGTAGAAAAAGAAGCCACAGATTTTTTTTTTTTTTTTTTTTTTTTTTTTTTTTTTTTTTTAAAAAAAAAAAAAAAAAAAAAAAAAAAAGAGGACGATAAATCTTGTCCTTTTGAGACAGGGTCTCCTTGTATCTCCAGCTGGCCTGGAACTCACCATGTGACCAGGCTGGCCTCAGTCTCACAGTCCACCTGCCTCTGCCTCCCCAGTGCTGGGGGTAAAGGCATGTGCCACCACACCCAGCCAAAGAGCCACAAGCTTTAAAACCTGAAGCAGTCCTTCCACAACCCAGAATCTCTTCTAACCAGGAGAAAAACACCAGACAAACCGAATTTGAGGACTATTTTACATTAAAACTGTGAAAGCCATGGAAAACAAGGAAAACCTAAGAGGAGATTGTCTCAGAGCAACGGCGACTTAAGGAGACAGGACCACTAAATGGGAGGTGGTCCTGGATGGAACCTGGAACAGAAAAAGGATACTAATTTGATGGTTTTTCTATTAGCATTTTGTTAGTGAAATCTAAATAAAGTGTGACCTTCCATTCACGTGACTGGGCCAACGTTTGTTTCTTAGTTGTGGCTAAAATGGTGTGAATATAAAATGTTAAAAAGTAGGGAAAAGTGATATATGGGAGCTCTGTGCTATCTTTGTAACTTTTCTATAAACCTAAAACTATTCTACAATAAGAATCAATTAAAACGAGAAATTTCAACCAGTCTCATTTCTTCTATTTCAGTTCTCTCTCTCTCTCTCTCTCTCTCTCTCTCTCTCTTTTTCTCTCTCTCTTGTGTATATGTTTGTCTCTCTGTGTTTGAGAGAGGGAGAAAAATTCCACATGATGATGGAGATAAAGAATTTGAGGTCAAACCACAAAGCTCTCTATAAATGAAATGTATTATAAGTTAACAGGGTCCAATTTACCTCCTAATCCCACTCAAATAACTCACTCTATCCACCTTCTATAAAGACACAAGGACTCTGCTTTCTCCTCTGACCACTCCTTCCATCCTTACTTCCCTTCCTGTTTATGTGCTGTTTAGTGTCAACTGGTGAGCACGTTCTGAGTGTGGCTTATGTAAAGTGCCACCGTGTGGGACATGAAGGAGGACATGGGGAGGACAAATAATTGCAATTCCAGTCTAGTAAGGAAGTAGAAACGTATGTCTTCCTTTGAAGGCAATAACTGAGTGATGCTGGTGATGATTCAGGATGGAAAGATGCAAAGAAACTAATAAGGAACCAAAAAAGCAGGTGGATGTTCACTGCATGATCCAGGGAGGTGGTTCATTGTTTTCCGTAGGTTTCCCAGGTTGGTTCTCACTTTGGGATTTCCTTTTTCTGCCTTCCAGAAGGAGGAAGGAGCTATGCTTCTCTGCCCCCTTTGTCTTCTAATGAGAGGCAGATTTTAGTTTGTGTGGTGAGGTCTGGAGCCAGGTTCTGAGACTTGGGCTCCAACTCAATCATTGATGACCCGTGAGGCTTAGCTTTGGTCCAGTAAGGCTGGAGACCAGACCAACTGTGTTTTGGGATGGATGTGAAGATTGGTGGAGTTGAGTCAGCTCCTATGAATCCACCAGTGCTTTGTATGGGAAGGTTGTCCAACTTGTACTGATAGAGGAAAAGGTGTGGGGATAGGTTTATAAGATGGCTTATATAATGGTAGTAGGCGATGATTAAAAAACAGGTTAGTGGCTGGGTGTGGAGGCACATGCCTTTAATTCTAGCACTGAGAAGCCTGAGGCAGGTGGCTCTCTGTGAGATGGAGGTCAGCCTGGTCTACAAAGTGAGTTCCAGGCCAGCTAGGGGTACAGAAAGACCCTGCCTCAAAAAAACACAAGAAGCAAAACAACAAAAAAGAGTTCAAGGTTATTCTAAGCTAACATAGTGAGTTTGAGGTTAACGAGGGATACATGGGACCCTGTCTCTAAACGAAAAGAAAGAGAAAAACAAAACAAAACAAAATGTTAATTTTTTATCTCTCTTTTTTTTGACACTCCAGACTGTATTTTGGGTTTTCAATGAAAGGTCTTCACTGTGGCTGTTGGTGTAGCTTTTTATGAGTGTCTACACTTGCTGGGCTTGACTCACAGTTAAGTGTACCTGATGTCACAGAAACTGCCTAAGTAGATAGAGTTGTGTCCTCTCATTTCCCCGGTTGATGGAAAACATTGACTACCAAAGGCAGGGAATACGAAGTTTGTTCTGCCTGTTTTCCCTTCTGACCTCGGTTCAGATGTTGGTGCCCTGAGCACAGCTGAAGGTGTGTCCATGACGACGACCCATGCAGCCCTTTGCACACCTCCTTTGCTCTGCAGCCTCTGCGTCAGCACCGGTATTTGCAGGACCACCTGCCAAAACCTGTGCTGCCCTGTTGCTCTTTGATCTGTAAACCTGAACTCCAGCCAGCCAGGTTGAAACAACCCGGCCATTGATCCCAAAGGCGCTGTTCCGTGGCCTTGCAGCTACCTCTTAGGCCAAGGTCTCACCGAAGAAGGAGAGGAGTCTCTCTCTCTACAAAGACAGGTGAGGGGCATGAACAGATACTTCACGAAGTACAAGGGATGAAGAAGCATCAGCAGTGACCATCCTTGAGAAAATGGTCAGGACAGAAATGACAGCTTTAGTCATTTATTCCAAAAAGATTTTTAGACCATTCCTGATAGGAAGGCAGTTGGCCTCTCTGAAAATAACCCAGCAAAGCGTTATCATGGACAGTAAAATCAGGGCGTGATGGCTCATGGGAGATGGAGATAAGGAGGATGGTGAGTTGGAGGCCAGATTGGGCTACTTAGTGAGATAATCAAAACAGACTGTAAGATAAAAAGCCACGCTCTGGTATAGAATAGTCTAGAACAGAGACTGTCATAAATTGATTTAGGAATAGATAAGCATTTAGTACAAAGTGAAGCAATTTTTAAAATTAGTAAGGGGCAAGATGTTAGATAGAATCATCTAAGGCTCCTCAAACAGGGTGGGGACAGGTCATCAGGCCAACAGGCTGCCTGCGTGTATGGGAGTGGGAAGTGGACCCCAGTCTCCTGAGCGTCCTTAAAATCTCTTCTTCCTATTATCTGTCATTGTTCAAGTCGGGAGAGCAATTGGTGTCTGGAATGTGTTTTTACTTCTAGGAAACTGTGCCACAAACAACAGGAAATGTAAATTTTACCAATTGATGCTGTACAGAATGTTCTGTCTGCTTTGTTTGCAATAAAAAAATCTTGGAAGTTTCCCTATGTCCCATGAGACTAGGACAGGTAAACAAATACCATCTAGTTGTCAAAAGGAGTAACATTGCTGGGTGTGGTGGTGCACACCTGTAAACCCTGGAGGCTGAGGCAGGAGGGTTGGGAACTCAAGATCAGCCTGGTCTACACAGAAAGAACCTGTCTCAAAAATAAAAATAAGTGAATAATAGAGGAATAAAGCTGATCTTTATAATAATAGAAAATATCCATACCACATATTAAGATTTTTCTTAAAAACAAGCCATAGAACAGCCCTGTCTAATAGAAACAGAATGCATATCACACAGTAATTTCAAATTTTCTAGAAGGAATGATTATTTTATTTTTTATTATTTTTTAAAAAATTTATGTGTATGAGTGTTATGCCTACATGTGTGTGAGTGAGCTCATGTTGTGCAGTGCCCAAGGAGGACAGAAGAGGGTACAGGACCCACTGGAACTGGAGTCACAGATGGTTGTTAGCCGCCATGTGGGTGCTGGGATTCAAATCCAGGTCCTCTGCAAGAACAACCTGTGCCCTAACTGTTGAGCCATCTCTCCAGTTCCCAGAAGAAATAATTTTGAGATAAAGGAACATCAAAAGAAAGGTGAAATTCATTTTTATAGTTTAAATCAGAAATGTCAAAAATTCTTTAAATATGTAAATCAACATAAAATTAATAAAATAATTGATATTTTAAACATGAAATCTTCAAAACTGGATAACTATTTTACACCAACCACACGTCTCATTTTAGGCCAGCTATATTTCAAGAATCAAAAGCCACTGATGAATACTGGTTGCTATGTTTGATGGTACAAGCATAAAACAAGAACATCACATATGTGTCTATTTGAACGACCCCAAACAACTGTATAAACCCAGGGACACGTGGAAGAACACACAAGGAATGACTAACGGTGGTTACCTCAAATGAGTGAGACTATGGGAAGGGAAGGCAACCAGAGTTCAGTTTATGTTCTGTTTTTGTTTCTCTTTTGAGATAGAGTTTTGTCACATAGCCCGGGTTGGCCTGAGACTCGAGCTGTCCTTGCTTCAGCCTCGTTGCCTAGAATTACTGGGGTGCATCACCATGCCTGGTAGGAGTCAGTTCATGAAAATACCTATTTGTATTATATAAGAACATGTCAAACATAACATAAAAAAGTAAAAGGGCCTGGAGAGAGGGCTCAGCAGTTAAGAACACGTGCTATTCTTCTAGAGGACCCAGGTTTGATTCCCAGCACCCACATGGCAGCTAACAACTGTCCATAACTCCAGTTCAGGGGATCCAACACACTCTTCTGGTTTCTTCAGGGTCTTAACACACATATGGTATACTTGCATGCATGTAGGCAAAACACTCATACACATAAAATAATAAATAAAATATTTTAAAAAGTAAAAGAAAAATCATTTGTCTTCTTCAATACAGTATGTCAATATAGAAATCATCTTAAGAAAATAACAAAATAAGTACCAACATTTATGTGTAAGGATGCACTTGGCACTGTTACTCGTAATGATAAAAAGTACACCCTGTGGGGGACAATTCCTGCTTATGAGAGCATTGTGGGAAGCACTCTTGCCCACCATGGTTCAGCAAGGAGCACCCCATCCACAAAAGCACTGTGAGGAACATTCTGGTCCATGAGGGCCCTGTGGGGAGCACCCCGTCCATAAGAGCCTCGTAGGGGAGCACTCTTGTCATGAAGGCACTATAAGTCAATGAGGGGAGTACTCCTGTCCATGGGAGCTCTGTGAGGAGTACTGGGCACTGTGAGGAGTACTGGGTACTATGGGGAGTACTCTTGTCTATAAGGACACTTTTGGCATAAGATGACAAATAGCAAAGATATTTAGACCTGTCCATCCCTCATGTCTTTGGACATTTCAGAGACAGGGCTATGTTGAGTGTGTGCATGTATGTGTTCCTGTGTGTGTGTGTGTGTGTGCAAGTGCACACTGTACATGCATATCTACCAGAGATCAATACTCAGTGTCTCTCTCAATCTCTCACTATCTTATTTGTTGAGACAGGATCTTTCACCAATCCTGAGCTCACCAACTGAGCTAGAATGACTGACCAGCAAGCCCAGGGTTCTGCCTGTTCTTACCTCCCCAGTGCTTGGGCTCTCAACATTGTGCCCTGGCACCTGACTTCTTAGGTGGCGTTGAGAATCTGAACTCAGGTCCTCAGGTTTGTCCAGTGGCAACTACTTTATCATCTGAGCTGTCTCCCCAGCCCCACATTCTACTTTTGAGAGAGCAGCCTTGGTTATTGAACTGAGGGCTTCTAGCATTAGAAGAAAGACTCTTTGAGTGAAAAGGGTTGGAAGCCTGCCTTCACCGCGTGCTTTTGCTTCTCCACTGGAAAGATGACACGATAAACACTTTCCTCATTGCAGAAGGAGGTGGATGATTAGACATGTTCTAGAAAGTGCTGAGAGGTGGTAGGTACAGAAAAACAAGACTGCTCATCACTCCTGGGAGTACTGAATACTGAAAACTAAATGGAGAAGACAGAAGTTGTTCAGCAACTCTATGTGTCCTAATAACAAATGGATCTGTGCCCAGGGAGTCACTGAGCTTTAATGTTTGAATGGGTGACGTTTTTTTCATAAATGTGTGGGGGGATGTTTTGGGAGTCCTGCTATGAACCTTCGGCTTTACTTGTGTGTGTGTGTGTGTGTGTGTGTGTGTGTGTGTGTGTGTGT
>NW_008340065.1:2566474-2577963 GCF_000622305.1 Nannospalax galili
TAGGTATCTTCCTCACTCTCTAACTTTTTTTTTTCCAGTGCAGGGGATCGAACCTAGGGCCTCTATGTCTGAGCTACCACCAGCTCTTCTACCTTATTTTTTTCAGACTGTCACTGAACCTGGAGCTCATCAACTGGGCTAGACTGGCTGGCCAGCGACTCCCAGATCTCCTTCTCCCCAACACTTGGAATATAGGCACACTTCGCCAGCCTGATTTTATGTGAGTTCTGGGGATCTGAACTCGGGTCCTCATGCTTGCACAGCAGGTACTTTTCAGATCCAGCTATCTCCACAATCCCTGCTTTACTTCTGTGTAACAGTCATCTGACCTGATTTCTTAGTAACTCTACAGGAGGTAAAGGAGAGAGCTTTTGTTACCTGAGACTTAGACCAATACTTTGATTCTTGGGTGAGGTGACTAAGGTTGGGAGGCCTCTCCAGGTAGAGAAAAGGCAGAGACCACATGAAAAATAAACCATCTTTTAATGAAAGTAGAACATATGTTATAGAGAGGCAAGGCAGGCGAACTTAGAACAAATCAGTTGGTTGCTCGGAGCCTTTGGTTCGATGTAGCTTTTGTTGAGGGTTATGGTGGTGTGGGCTTTGGAGTGCAACAACTGTGCCCAGGGTGTTAGGAGCTTCATGTATCAAAACTCTCCACCCTTTTCAGACTCATGACTCTTTTGTATTTCTCAGGAAGAAGTTATAAGCTGGTGCTGTGCAGTGGTTGAAATACTGTCTCATGTACAGAGAGGCTAATGGACCTATACCAGCCCAGCACCTCCTGTGGAAGGTGGTATATCTGTTGTCTGCACCTGTTGGGGTAGCAGGGAGCACATGTGGTCCAGGAACCACAATATGTGCTTTAGTTCAAGTGAGATACCCAATGGCTATTGCTGTTGGTTCATTTGTTAATTTTGTGGTCAGTTGCAAACTGTTTTGGGAATTTCCCATTGTTTAATGGGAAAAAAAACTCCCAGTATTTGGAAACGTATTTCTCTCTCGGATTCTCAAACACCCTGCATACGCCAACAATTTCATACACCTAATAAAGATAAAGTTGCAGCAATTTTGGCAACTGTGTTTGTTGATTGGCCCTTAATTTGATTGCCTGATTTGTTCTAATTGGAGTCTAAAACTCTGTGGTCTGATCAATAAATGGGTTCAAGGTGAAGGAAATAATAATAGTAACAATAATAAAACACATTGCCGAACAAGCTGTCTGACGTGAGCCTTTCTGTGTTTGGAAATTTTATAAAATTCTTTGTATTTGCCTCTATCCATCTATCTGCCTATCTATCTATCTATCTATCTATCTATCTATCTATCTATCTATCTATCTATCTATCTATCTATCTATCTATCTATCTATCCTATCTATCTATCTATCTATCTATCTATCTATCTATCTATCTATCTATCTATCTACTTTGGTGCATGATAGAACTTTTATTTGCTTTTACTTAGAGCCTGGTTGAATTTTTGTGACGATCAAGAGTTGTACATGGCAAACCCTATATACAGTAGATTCACCCAAATCCTTATTATTGCTATGCCTGGGAGTGAAACAGAGTGTCCAAAGAAAGAGGTGTCAGGAAGGTCTGTCACTTTCTAGTGCATTTCTGTACTGTTAACACAATAGGTTGTTCCATAGCAAAAAAGACAAAAGTACTCTCTGCAATCCTAACTGCCCTCCAACTGTATTCTCAGACATCTCACCAAGTGACCAGGAAGAGTTAACACAGAGAATTCCAGATGCTTGAAGTGAGAACAAATTCCCAATTGGAGGGTGGCACAGGGTTGGGGAGTGGAGAGAGGGGGAGGAAGGAGGTTCAGGGGAGGCCTTAGTTCTCATCCACCAACCAATAGTATAAAAGTCTGAGGTCCAACCCCCATTGGTGGGACTATTTTAGAAGTCAGGTTTGCATCTGAGTTCACTGTCACAGGACTTGTCAGAGAGAACTTTTAGATTTGGCTGTGTGGAGGCCACTTCTCCTTCACGTGGAAGGTAAGCCCCAAACCCCATTGGTCCTTGATGGTGAGTGGGACATATTTGGTTTTCTTTCTAATGTGGTGACTTCTTTTTATGCCCAGGGCCAGGATGCTTATTCCACATGACTTTGTTTTTTACTAGCAATAATGTTCATGCTGCATTCTTTTTTAAATTTAAATTTTATTTTATGTGCATGAGTATAGTGCCTGCATGTATGTAAGTGCACCTATGTTGTGCAATGCCTGTGGAGGTTAGAAGAGAGCATCAGATTCCCTGAAACTGGAGTTCTGGACAGTTCCCAGACTCCATGTGGATGCTGGGAACTGAACCTGGGTCCTCTGTAAGAGCGGCCGGTGCTCTCAGCTGCTGAGCTCTCTCTAGCTCCTTCTTTTTTCTTTTTATTTAATGGCACTAGGGATTGAACCTAGGGTCTCATACATGCTGGGCAAGTGCTGTAGCACTGAGCTATATCCCTAGTTTCACGAAGTTTTTGATATAGGGTCTTGCTAAGTTGCTCAGGTCAAAGTATTAGGGACCACCTTTCTGGGGTCTCTGTGTGGACAGTAACACATCTGCACTGACGAACAACTTCTTGTCATTTTTTCCTCTTGGTTTTATTTAGAATTTGAGGATTACAGTTACATATAGAAAATCCCACTTAGAGGATTGTGGAGATGGCTCAGTGGGTAAAGCCCTTGTTAATCAAGTGTTAGGATCTCAGTTCAGATCCCAGAACCCATGAAAAGTTGAATGTTACAGTACATATCTGCAATCCCAGTGTACCTACAGAGAGATGGAAGGCAGAGACTCTGTCTCAAACTAGGTGAAAGGTGAGGACTGATAATCCAAATTTGTCCTCTGATCTCCACACATGTGCAGTGGTTCATGCATGCCCTCACTCACAGGAACAGGCACATACCCCATACACATGAACACATACACAAAAGATAAGAAAAAGAAAATCCCACTTACAGTTGATATTCAATCAAATGCTTTCTGCTAATATTGTAAAACAGATTTTCACTATATTTTCCATCTCAGCAGAAAGTTCTTAAAACTCCCCTTATTCATAACAAAGCTACTTGACAAGTAAAAGTAGAGGGAAGAATTTAAGAGACACAACCTGTGAAGTTATGCCTGTTCAGGTCCAAACGTAGCCCCCCACCCAATGGTACACTGTTGTAGACATCACAGGGGATCCACTTCCTTTCCTTGTAGACTTTACCAGCAATGGACTCCTACGTGATTCAGATGAATGACAGCAACAGCCCGCCTGCAGTTTTGGATGTGCATGTCAGCATGAGTGGGAGAAGCTCGGTGCCAGGAAAAATGAAAGGCAGGAAAGCCAGGTGGTCTGTGAAACCTTCTGACATGTCCAATAAAACCTTTAACCCCATCCGGGCCATTGTGGACAGCATGAAGGTGAAGCCCAATCCAGTCAAGACCATGATTTCTCTGTCAATTGGTGAGTTGGGGACAACTCGACAGAAAGGCAGCATTGTCCACCGACCTCCCATCCTCTCAGGCTGCCTGGGGAAGATGGGAGGAGATGAGACTTGGACCTGGAATGTAACCTCTCGGCTCTTTTGCTTTTCCTCTTCCATGAACAGGAGACCCTACTGTGTTTGGAAACCTGCCTACCGACCCCGAAGTTACCCAAGCAATGAAGGATGCTCTGGACTCGGGGAAATACAATGGTTATGCTCCATCCATCGGTAAGCTTCCCCAGAGATGACCCCTACTGTCTTCAAATTTTACCGGCTTTTGCTTGTTTTGTTGTTTGGGGTTGTTGACATCCTCAAACTACAATAGTCTATTCTGGTCAGAAACTTGTGATCCTCCTGCCTCGTATTTCTGAGACTTGGGATTATAGGCATGCACTATGGCATCTGCCTTTTAATGCTCTTTAAAAATTACATTTATTGCCAAGCGTGATGGTGCATGCCTTTAGTCCTGGCACTTGGGAAGCAGAGGCAAGTGGATCTCTCTGAGTTCAAGGTCAGCCTGGTCTACATAGCAAGTTCCAGGCCAGCTGAGGCTACAGGGACACCCTGTCTCAAAAAGGCCAAAAAAATAATAATAAAAAATTACATTATTTTGTGTGTGTGTGTGTGTGTGTGTGTGTGTGTGTGTGTGTGTGTGCGTGTGTGTGTGTCTATGGGCAGGCATGCATGCCAAAGTTAGAGGATAGTTCTGGAAGTTGGTTCTCTCTTTCTTTTGGTTCCCCAGGATTGAACTCACCTGTTGGGCTTGGTGGCAAGCTCCTTTACATGCTGAGCCATCTCACTGACCGTCTTTAATGCTTTAAAATATTTTTATTGTTTTTATTTTATGTGTATGAGTGTATTGCCTGCATATAAGTAAGTGCACCTGTGCTGTCCCATGGAACTGGAGTTACTGACAGTTGTTAGCCACCATATCAGTGCTGGGAATCAAACCCAGGTCCTGTACAAGAGCAGCCAGTGCTCTTAACTGCTGAGTCATCTTTCCAGCCAATGCTTTTTAATAGATCTAAATCTATAGTAATTTTCCTTGCTTTCCTGATGCAAAATTTTGAAGAAGAGGCTAAGATTAAACAGCCTTTTGCGTTTGGGGAAGGGGCTTCAGTCTGAATGCTTAAGGACAGCTAGTGGCGTCTAATTTCTTTTCTGATTGCATTTGCATCCTGGCACCTCCTAGTGGTTCCCAAACACAGTTATTCCTCCGACAGTGCTTTTGCCCCATCATTACTAATTATACTAGGCTTTGAGCCTGCTGAACTGTTTGCTCACTCAGTCCTCCTGGCCTCACGTTTATTTACCTATTTACTTGCTGCCCCTATGAATAGCTCCTTTACTTTATTTCCTTCTGGATTGAAGACCTGTTTTCATTCTGGCCTTGATTCCATTGAAATGCATTTATAACGATTGAAGAAAGAGATCATCAGCAAAGAATGGACTGTTACCTTGAGGAACAGAGGCTGTTTCTGATAATAAGACATTATTCCTATAGGGGAAACTCCATATGTCAAGAATATCTCCCCTAAAGATTTTGGTAAAATAAGTAATCCATTGACTTTATTTTCATGTTGCATGTCTGCCCTATGTATTGCATATATGGAATATTCTTTTTTATATTTTATTTATTTATTTTTATATTTTTATGTGTATGAGTGTATTACTTGCATGCATGTAAGTGCATCTGTGTCATGCAGGGCCTGTGGAGGTCAGAAGAGGGCATCCAATCCCTTAGAACTGGAGTTATAGATAGTTGTTGGCCACCATGTGGGCACTGAGAATCAAAGCTGGGTCCTTGGCAAGAGCAGCCAGTGATCTTAACCGCTGAGCCATCTCTCCAGTCACCCTATGTGGTAACATTCTTTTTTTTTTTTTTTTTTTGGTCTTTTTGAGACAGGGTCTTGCTGTAGCCCCAGCTGTTCTGGAACTCACTATGTAGACCAGGCTGGCCTTGAACTCACAGAGATCCACCTGCCTCTGCCTCCCAAGTGCTGGGATTAAAGGCTTGCGCCACCATGCCTGGCATGTGGTAACATTCTTAATGCAGAATGAGAAACCTAGTTTTTCAGGTGTGGTGGTGCACATCTTTAATCTTAGCACTTGAGAAACAGAGGCAGGTGGATTCCTAGTCTACATCGCAAGTCCTAGGAGGCAGGTGGATTCCTAGTCTACATCGCAAGTCCTAGGTCAGCCAGGGACCCTATCTCAAAACAAGGACAATATCCAACAAACAAAAACCCAGTTTCATGCTAATATCAGGTTGACAAACGTTTCAAAGAGGTATGAGAGACAGGGTTTTTAGATGATTACTTATATCTCAGAAAGTTTCATACAACAAAAATCAAATTCAAGACCCAAAATTAGGCCATAATTTTGTAATGGTGGGCTAGCTCAGCAGGTGAATATGCCTGCCATCAAGTCTGATGATCTAAATTTGATCCCTGGGATCCACATGGTAGAAGGAGAGAAACGACTACTGTAAATTGTCTTCCTTTAGGCTACCTATCCAGTCGGGAGGAGGTCGCTTCCTACTACCACTGTCCAGAGGCACCACTGGAAGCTAAGGTGAGCCTTCTACAAGGAACCAGCTCAGGAGCAGTTTAGGGCAAAGGGTAACCTGCTTCTTGCTTCTGTTCCACAAGGAGTAATGCTTTTGGGAAATGAGTAATGGTTTAATCATCTGATTAAATCATTCTAGCACTTCTTTTTAAATTAAAAAAATTATTTTATGTACATGAGTGTATTACCTGCAAATATATAAGTTCACCTGTGTTGTGCAATGCTCATGGAAGTCAGATGAAGGTTTGGATTCCCTGGAACTGGAGTTATGGATGGTTATTAGCTGCCATGTGGATGCTGGGAATCAAACCTGGGTCCTCTGCAAAAGCAGCCAGTGCTCTTAAATTCTGAGCCATCTCTCCAGCTCCCTGAGTACTTCTTAAATAGTTGGGGGTCACTCATCAATGATGTGTTCACTGTCATTACAGTATAAGGGTGTCTCCCATAGCTACCATAATGTCTGTTGCAGGATTCTCAAAGGACCTCCAGGTCACCCTAGATTTGACTTTCTGCCAAAGATCATTGAAAACCCACTTCACAAACCACAATTTAATTTAGTTAAAAATGTATTAGTAGGATGTGTGTATCTGTGTAGTTTCCCTCACTCACTGTAGGACAGAGACTGACTTCATGGCATACGGAGTGGTGGTAGTGCCAAGTTTAGATGTTCCCTTCCCTTCAGAGTCTCCGTCCTAACTCAGGTGATGTCTTTCATCTGCATTTCAGAGAAAAGCCAGGCTCCAAATTTCTGGTTAAAAGTAAATAAATAACCCAGTAGAAAACAGTCCAAGGTCAATCCAAGGTCCCTCATGAGAGTTGGTTGAGTCATGGCCAACTCAACCTTCCAAAGTGATTTGTTTATTTCTTTTAAGTGGTCAATATTTTCAACAGCATTTAGATACAGTTAGATAGACAGACAGATAGATAGATAAATAGCTGATAGATACATAGATAGGTAGGTAGATAGATAGACGGCAGACAGATAGAAAGGTAGAGAATAGATGACAGGTTTGGTTCTGGCGTAGCAATCCTTCCTATTACTTAGAACTTATAAATAAGCTCATTATTGCGTCTAGCGCACGTGCCTGACAAGCTCTTTTCTCCTGAGTGCCCTTTTCCTCTCTTTACAGGATGTCATTCTGACAAGTGGCTGCAGTCAGGCCATTGAGCTTTGTTTAGCTGTGCTGGCTAATCCTGGACAAAACATCCTGATCCCAAGACCCGGTTTTTCCCTCTATAGGACTTTGGCTGAATCTATGGGAATTGAGGTCAAGCTCTACAATCTATTGGTAATTGACTTGATTTTTGACTCAAGTGCTCAGTTACTACCCTGTAAAAAGCATGACCATTACCCTGCCGAGAAAGGTCTGCAGGTGGATAGTTAAAGCCAAAGACAGATTTTATTACTTTTTAAAAACTTACATTTATTTATTAAATTTTGTGTGTAGGAGGGGGGACTGTGCATGCCATGGCACATGTGTGGAAGTCAGAGGACAAATTTCAGGATTCAGTTTTCTCCTTCTAACATGTGGGACCTGGGGATGGAACTCAGGTCATCATTCTTAGTGGCATGCATTATCCACTGAGCCATCTCACTGGCCCCAGATCATGTCCCCCTCCTCCTCCTCCTCCTCTTCCTCGTCCTCCTCCTCCTCCTCGTCCTCCTCCTCGTCCTCGTCCTCCTCGTCCTCCTCCTCGTCCTCCTTGTCCTCCTCATCCTCACCCTCCTCGTCCTCGTCCTTGTCATCCTCCTCCTCCTCCCCCTCCTCCTCCTCTTCCTCCCCCCCACTCCTCCTCCTCCTCTTTCTTCTTTGTTGAGACAGGGCCACATTATGCAGTCCTGGCTGGCCTAGACCAGGCTGGCTTCAGACTCACAGGTATCCACTTGCCTCTGCCTCCTGAGTGCTGGAATCAAAGGCATGTGCCATGCCAGCCTGCAGATTTTATTCTTTAAGCAAAGCCTAGACTTGAGTATTCCCCCTAAACTTTGCAGAATCATCTTAGTCTTATCCTTTCTTTCTCCTCAGCCTGAGAAGTCTTGGGAAATTGATTTGAAACAACTGGAGTCTCTGATTGATGAAAAAACAGCTTGTCTGATCATCAATAATCCATCAAATCCCTGTGGCTCAGTGTTTAAGAAGAGTCACCTTCAGAAGATTTTGGCAGGTAAGTCCCAAAGAGTCACTACACAAGGAGGGAGGGAAGGAAGTGGGAGCAGAATCCTTCGGCTGCTTCCTGAGTGACGGGGTCCTCCCCTAAGTCTCAAGCCTGGGATGGAGGTAGAGAGGTACCACTACCATCTCTAGTCAATGATGTGCCATTGGACTGCCAGGACTTGTCTAGAAGGAGAAGGGAGACACACAGACAGCATTACTAATCAAAAAATCAGAAACAGTCCACTTTGGTGCATTTGGATTTTCAGATTAGAAACATTCAAGTGGCAAGTTTACATACATAATCCAAAATCTTTTTTCAAAAAACCTCAAGCAAAGCAGAAAATAAAACACTGAAATCCGAAATACCTCTGATCCCAGGCACTTTGGATAAGAAATGCTTAATCCGTACTTGTCTTTACTACTCTTATCATGTGGAAGACAGGGTTTAAAATATGGTTTAAATAGCAAATTTCAGCCTGCATCCTTGGAAGAATATTGGCAGTATTTAGCTCTTAAAGAAGATCAGGCACGCAGACCTTGCTTTGAGTATGAAACACAAATCACCGCAAGACGACAGAATAGGAAATGCAAAGACAACCTGGACTAAAAATGATTGCAGCGTGCTTTCTTTCTTTCCAGTGGCTGCAAGACATTGTGTCCCCATCTTAGCTGATGAGATCTATGGTGACATGGTGAGTGTGGATCAGGTTATAACATTCCAACGGTCTTGATACCGTACTGTTTTATGGGACCTCTGGAGTTGGCCTAATAGAATCACCAGAAGTAATTCTTTGTCATCAACTACATGACTCCTAAACCAGTTTTTTGAAATTCAAAAAGCTAGGAAAACCCAAAGATTCTTGGAATTTACTTTTTGTAAATTCAGATTTGATTTGATATAAATGTATTTGTAGATTTTTTTATGACTCTTATAGATGTGTATTTTTTTTAAGAGTTAGGAGATCTGGGGATGTAGCTCAGTGGTAGAGTACATGCCTAGCATGCCCAAGGCTCTGGGTTCAATCCCTGACACCACAAACCACAAATAAAGGAAAGTGGACGAAATGTTGATATTATTGATTAATGGAGGTATTAGTCTAGACTGCTTTGGAACTATTACCTAACATACAGTACATATGCTATGTAGCCTTTTAAAAGTCACCCTGAAATTCTGCATTCTGAAACATAGCTGGGCCCAGGAATTTTAGGTACTGGATTATGGGTCCATCTTTTATTTTTAAATCTATAACTCCACTAGTGACTAATTTCATAGAGCTAGTTGCAGGGGGTTGTACTTACTCCTGAGCTACAGCCACTTTCCTCATTTAAGCTTCCTTTAATCCAAACCACACACCAAAATAAATGTCTTTGGATAGGCCCTCTGAACGATTTGGGATCACAGTCACTCTTAGGGTAGGAAGAAGCCCTTAATCCTGAACCCTGGTCCTTAACATGTAAAGAAATGGGCGAGAGGCCTCTGATCCAGAGGAAAGCATGTATGGAAACCTCTTCTCCTCAGGTGTTTTCGGACTGCAAATATGAACCACTAGCAACCCTCAGCACCAATGTTCCCATCCTGTCCTGTGGTGGGCTGGCCAAGCGCTGGTTGGTTCCTGGCTGGAGGTTGGGCTGGATCCTCATCCATGATCGAAAAGACATCTTTGGCAATGAGGTGAGAGCAGTGTGGGGAAATGGCATGTGTAATTTAGTGTGTACATATTTAGTTTGAATGCACAGTGGTGAAGAAGTAGGATCCCCACCTTTTATTGGCCTTGAGGGTCACAGTGCCAGGGAACATAATGGATAAAGATACTAACAACTATTCCTCCTCCAGACTCGGTTTTCACATATCTGGGTCTGAAAAGGCACTCCATTCACCTCCAATTTTGGGGTTGTAAAAAGGGAGGCAAGTATAGAAATAACCGTACTTTTTGAAGGCTTGTTGTCTGATAATGTTTCACATACCTTAATTTTGTTTAATTCTCACAACACCCTATGAGACCATTTTATAGTCAAGGAAAACAAAGGCAGAGAAGTTACATTGCCGACATCACACAGGTTTGGGGCAGAGTTAGGCAGGGGGACCAGGAGGTCTAATCTAAGAGGGTCGTCATCACTTCCTGAGATTAAAAACCTGATGGACAGATCAGACTAGAAACCACCAACACAAGGATGCTTACGAAAGGCTAAATAATGTTTCCTGGGGGTTCTAGATTCGAGATGGGCTAGTAAAGCTGAGCCAGCGGATTTTGGGACCATGCACCATCGTCCAAGGAGCTCTAAAAAGTATCCTCCGTCGCACCCCTCAAGAGTTCTACCATGATGCTTTAGGTTTCCTCAAGGTAAGAGCAGCCTTTGGCCTTACACTTGAGGAGTTAGGGGATCAGAGAACACCACCCGTGGAATCACAGTAATTGGTGCTCATTTCTGGAGCGCTCCTTTCTGGATAGTAGGAGGTGGCATCAGTATCTCCACACGTACCTTCCTCTTGCTTCTTGCAATTTACTCTATCTTGGTAAGAACTTTAAGTGATGGAGTTCTTTCTTTCTTGCTGACTCCTTATACTAGAAGATCAAACCTAGGTTCATGAACTTCGGTGAAGGCTTTAACATCAATAATGTGGTTTTTATTTTATTTAAAATTTGACCCTTGGTTTTCATCTCTGCTCTTCTTGCAGTCGAATGCAGACCTCTGCTATGGGGCGCTGGCTGCCATTCCTGGACTCAAGCCAGTCCGCCCTTCTGGAGCCATGTATCTTATGGTAAGTATGTAGGGGGCAAGCACTATATTCCTGCAAGTCATAAATCACAGGAGACTGGGTTGGCAGGATGGCCATGGTGGTCCTGTGGGGCATGCCATTCACAAAGCTCCTGACTCAGTCATTTAAGGAATTTTCTTACTGTTGTTCCACTGATGTGATTTAACCTTGGTGTTCATAAGACTCTCTAAATAACCTAATTCTTCAGTACAGTGGACCATTTTATGTGTAGATACAGGAGCATTATAAAACACAAGTGGGAGGCATCCACATATTGTAGCTCATGACTGAGTGTGATGCTGCTTCCTTGGGGGCAGAGGACCAGATGCAGATTTTGTTTGTCTTCAGGATTGATATTGCTATTTTGTGGCCCAGAGATATTAAATGACCTGTAATGGGTGGGACAGTTCCATGTAGTAAAGAATGACCTGGCCCTGATGCTATCTGTACCTCTTTTGAGGAAAACTGTCATTCTTTTCCGTCTATCAACATCCAGGAAGGAGCTCCTCAACAAACTAAAACATGAA
>NW_008340065.1:2578019-2641431 GCF_000622305.1 Nannospalax galili
TATATATATATTCTCTTCCCTGAGAGAAGTTCTGTGAGTTCCTAAGCACTAGCTCTCTCAGTTACGGGCAGTAGAGTTCCAAGATAGCTTTTAAAGGAGTCCGTACTCTTATTTCTGGCATAGGAAATTGGCCCGTGTTCCTCTTTCTGATAAGTTTACCTCACCCTTTTATTGTTGATACAGGTTGGAATTGAGATGGAACATTTCCCAGAATTTGAGAATGATGTGGAGTTCACGGAGCGGTTAGTTGCTGAGCAGTCTGTCCACTGCCTCCCAGCAACGGTGAGTGCTGGTGTTTCTAGGACATTCATAGCAGTTCCCAGAGACTCTGGAGGTTTCTCCAAGCTGCGTTTTATCCTGTTCTTACTCCAGTAACAAAAACTCTCATTTGATACCATTCTAATGGATATGTTTCATGACTTTTATTTAGTTTTTCCCCCATCATTACCCCTCTGCAACAGAAAGAAAAGTTGTAAAGACACATTGCAGGGGCTGGAGAGATGGTTCAGTGGTTAAGAGCACTGGCTGCTCTTGCAGAGGACCCAGGTTCGATTCCCAACACCCACATGGCAGCTAGCAACTGTCTATAACTGCAGTTTCAGGGGATCTGACACCCTCTTCTGACCTCCTTGGGCATTGCACGACATGGGTGCACTTACATACATGCAGGAAATATACTCATACACACACACATACACACAGACACATACACACACACACACACACAAAGACATTGCAGGTAAGAGAGCTTTGTCCTACATTCTATTTTAAGATGAACTAATTCAGTTACTGACTTAGCACTCCAGTGGGGACAGGGAGTGAACTGAGACCCAGGATGAAATGCCATTACCCCTTCTTGCTGATGAGAGGCCTGGCCATTTTAAAATGTTTTTAATTTAATTAAAAAAAATGTGTATGAGTGTTTTTCTGGCATGTAAGTGTACCATGTGCAAGCAATGCCTGTGGAGGCCAGAAGAGGGTGTCAGATCCCTTGGGAACTGGAGTAATAGTAGGTTGTTAGGTGCCAAGTGGGTGCTGGGAACCAAACCTGGGTTCTCTGAGAGTAGCAAGGGCAATTAACTACTGAGCCATCTCTCTAGTCCTGGGCCTGGCCATTTAAAGATGAGCCAGTATCAGATTTGATTGCCCTGGAAATAACAAGCACTTACTTTTGCAGTGTTTCGAGTACCCAAATTTCTTCCGAGTGGTCATCACAGTCCCTGAGGTGATGATGCTGGAGGCTTGCAGCCGGATCCAGGAGTTCTGTGAGCAGCACTACCACAGTGCTGAAGGCAGCCAGGAGGAGTGTGACAAATAGTCCCTCATCCATTCTCCTTAAGATTCATCTGATCGAGGAGAGCTGAACCCTGGCTGCTGCTCCTCAGAGAGTCACATGTCTCTTCTGGGAGAGGGACCTCAAAAGTGCCACATCAAGAATTGAGGATTATTTCTGCTCTTCCCCAGTTGCATTCAATCTACACTCGGAACCCCAAATTCTTCTTCCACCTGCTCTCCTGGAGTGACTCCCTAGTTCATTTACCTGCACCCTGCCCCCGCCTGTGTGATTTCCTTTTCTCTTGAGAGTTGGGGCAAATGGGAAAACAAGAGCACAGGATGGGAACTTGCACTCACAACCATTTCCTTCTGCTCTAATTAAGAGCCTCCTTTCCAGTCAAGTCTGCAGCCCACCTCTATTGCTGCCTCATGTTAGGCATACCTCACTTTTTTTGTAATAGAGAAACCCCAGGAAAGAAATGGCCACATGAATTTGGTTCATTATATTCTAAACACATTAGGAAATTTGTTATTTAAAGGATCCTTGACAGAAAACTTTTTGTGTATATTTTTTTGTAAACACTTATTTGTGATGAAACTAAGTATCAACTTTCTAACTGATCAACTTCCCAAGCTTAGATTTGTATGTATCAGGTTTTCCCCAGATGAGAACACATCTCACTTTAAGAGACCAGATAACTTCCCAGAAATATTGCTGCATAAAGGCTAGAAGTATCCTCATTTATCCTTGTTATGGAATCATGATAATTTTTGCTGCCATGTTAATATTGACTTATTAATATTTGTTATATTATCTTTTCATATATTTTCTAAGAAGCATTTATATTATAAGATCTTTTATTTTGTCAAGGGCATAAATTATTGTTTTTTGTTTTTTTTTTGGTAAATAAAGTTTATCAAGTATGCCGCTCTGCAATGTGTTCTTTTCTCCCTGGGGGAACTTGTATTTCTTTCTTTTTTTATATTTTATATTTTATTTTTATTTTATATATATGTGTGTATTGCCTGCATGTAGGTAAGTGCACCTGTGTCGTGCAATGCCCACAGCGGACAGACGAGACTGTTGGATCCCCTGGAACTGGAGTTACAGACAGTTGTTAGCTGCCATGTTGGTGTCGGGTTTGAACCTGGGTCTTCTGCAAGAACAGTCAGTGTTCTTAACCACTGCACTATTGCTCCAGTCCTGTATTTCTTTGTTTAAAAATTATTTTATAATTTTTATTTTATGTGTCTGAATTGCCTGCATGTGTATATGTGCACCCGTGTCATGCAATGCCCGCAGAGGTCAGAAGAGGGCATTGGATTCCCTGAAACTGGAGTTACAGATGGTTGTTAGCCACCATGTGGGTGCTGGAAATCGAACCCAGGTCGTTTGCAAGAGCAGTGAGTGCTCTGAAATGCTGAGCCAACTCTCCAGCCCCAGGAACTTATATTTCTAACAGTCTACTCTAGCATCCACTAGGTACCGGCGTTAGTTTTCCTCATTGCTTCAACAAAATACCTGACCTAAGGAACCTAAGGAAGGGGGAGTTTATTTTCTTACAGTTCCAGGGGGACACAGTCCATCATGGAGGGGAAGGCCTGGTGGTAGAAGCAGGAGGCCAACTGTTCACATTGCATCCATAGTCAGGAAGAAAGAGGATTGCTTATTGTCAGCTTGATTTTTCCCTTTCTATTTAGTCCAGGATTCCAGCCTATAGAGTGGTGCTGCCTTTCAGCTGTATCTTTCCACTAATCCCGATCTAGATAATCCCTCACAGGCATGCTCAGAGGTTTGTCTCCTAGGTTAGTTTAGATCCTTTCAGGTTGACAGTGTTAACTATCACACTACCATTTAGTTCTTGATAGATGCACTGATTTTAGAAGTTACTTAAGAAACACAATATATACTTTATGTGTCATGGATATATATGCATATGGCATTAAAGTAGAAGGAAAACTCTTTGGGAAGAGAAACGGGACATGTGGGAAGGGGAAACAGGTGACAAGAGAAGGAAATGGGGTGGGTAGGATCAAACTACATGATATACATGTTTGAAAATGTCACCATGAAATCCTGTTTTATACAATGGATGTATGCTAACAAAAAATTAAAAAGCAAGCCGGCGTGGTGGCGCACGCCTTTAATCCCAGCACTCGGGAGGCAGAGGCAGGCGGATCTCTGTGAGTTCAAGGCCAGCCTGGTCTACATAGTTCCAGGACAGCTGGGGCTACAGAGAGACCCTGTCTCAAAAAGACCAAAAAATAAAAAATATCAAAAATTATCCAGAAGGCATTAAAAAAAGAGAAACACAATTCTTAAAATATTGTATTTGGGGGGCTGGAGAGATGGCTCAGCGGTTAAGAGCACTGGCTGCTCTTGCAGAGGATCCGGGTTCAATTCCTAGCACCCACATGGCAGCTCACAACCATCTGTAACTCAGTCCCAGAAGAATCTCACACTCTTTTCTGACCTCCACAGGCATTGCACAACATGGGTGCACTTACAAACATGCAGACAATACACCCAGGTACCAAAAAATAAAATTAATAAAATATTAAACAAAAAGTTGTATTTGGGAGTTCAACTTCTGGTTCCCTATTTATAAATAAGACAAAACCAGAAGCAGCAAATTATAACATTGGCTTTTAACTTTAGACTTTCATCATTTTGGATCCTTAACCTTTGATACTAGTCACCTATCCCTTGACTAGATCTTGTAACCATTCGCCAATTTGCCCATGAATGAGTGGAATTTTGGGATCCTTCATTATTTTTCCTGCAAATGCTCTTAGACGCAGTTGCCTGTTTAATTTTTTTCCCTCAGCACCTCTCTTACAGAAAAGAGGGGAAAGTCTCGCGAGGTTGGTTTGGGTTTGTATTATGCCATCAAGGCAAGTTTTCTTTTATTAAAAGAGATTTTATTATTTTTATTTTATGTATATGAGTGTATTGCCCGCATGTGTGTAAGTGTATCCGGTGATGTGCAGTGCCCACAGAGATCAGAAGGCATTAGATTCCTCTGAAACTGGAGTTATAGATGGTTGTCAGCTGCCTTGTGAGTGCTGGAAATCAAACCTGGGTCCTCTGCAAGAGCAGCCAGCATTCTTAACTGCTGAGCCTTCTCTCCAGTCCCAAGTTTTCTTACTTAGAAGAGGAATTTAGGGGTCTCAACACAGACATACCCAACTAACTACCTTTACGAAAGTAAGCATCAGATGTCCCTTTCTAACCTGTGTTTCAGTTTAATGAGTCCACAGAAAAATTAATTTTCTTCATCAGATCTAAAATGAACAGACATATAATGACTGAGAAGATAAAGGTGTCAGTTTCCTGCATGCCACCATTGTGGGCATTTCCCAAAAATGTCTGGCTCCTCTTTTCCTGTCTTGTGCCCCAAGAAATAAACAGGAAGGCTTGGTGAGTCACACAGGACTGTCAGCTTCTCATGCAGCGATAATTCCATCCAGGATTATTAACAGAATTCTACCCAGACCTCCTCATTTTATGAATTTCTTTGGTGTCTACATTCTGACCAAAGAACATTTTTGCATCTTGAAAAAAAATGGACTTGGGATGCAGCTCAGTAGTACAGCACTTGCCTATAGGTGCAAGGCCTGGGGCTCCATCCCCAGCATGGGTGTGGGGGCAGAGGTAGGGGTGGAGGGGAAATGCACATTGAACTCATTTGCAACGACACACACAAACGCCCAGTTGTTCATCCGCCGACTTTTTTTCTCCTGTGAAAGAATGAATCTTTTACCGGTTGATGGCTCATACTTCAAGAACATTCTGTGCATATGTAAGCATCTGTGTGCATATGGTGGGTACAGTTTCCCTTTTAAAACCAAATGATACTTCATTTTACAATTCTGAGCCCTATATAAGTCAAAGGAGGGCTGACACAGCTGAGGTGTCCATCAATTCCTGGACGTCTCTAGAAATCCTGCCCTGCCTCTTATGCTTCATGTTCTGGAAAGATGATTTCCAGTTGCTGTAGCTGTGTCTGAGGGTCTCCAAATAACACAATGGAGGTAAAACAGTGGAGGTCGAGGGCTATAATAATACAGAGATGATTAGTATGGCATTAGCAAACAGAATTTAATAGCATGTAAAAAGACTTATACACCATGATCAAGCAGCCTTTATTCTTGGGATGCAAGGATAGCCCAACATATAGAAATACATCCATTCTTTTCCTTTAAGCAACCTGAGTATGTAAATTGAGAGGTTCAAATCTCCATGTTCACTTTAAAAACATCTGTGAAACTGCCCAGGCCATCAAGAGTATGTATATCCAAAAAGCTACCAAGTGTCGCTTTAAAGAAGCAATGTGTGCCCTTCTGGCCATATAATGGTGGAGTTGGTAGGTGTGCTCAGGCTAAACAGTGGGGCTGGACACAGGGTCAGTGACTCAAAAAGAGTGCTGAACTTTTGCCGTGCATGTTTAAAAAAGCTGAACTTAAGGGTTTAGATATAGAGTCTCTAGTCTTGAGTCATTGAACAAATGACTCGATATGATGCAGAACTTATAGAGCTCATGGTTGGATTAACTCATACATGAGCTCCCCTGCCCCATTGAAATGATGCTTCTGAAAAGGAGAAAATTGTTTCTAAGCAGGAAGAGGAGGCTGCAAAGAAGAAAAAGACATTACTAAAGAAACCGAAGAAACAAAAACTTACAGCACGAGAAAAACTTGAGCATAAAATAAAAATAAATAAGTCTACACAATACATGACATCAAGAGAATGACAGAAAAGAGTGATACAGTGACCGCTCTACACAGGATCATCTCAACAGATGCAGAAAAAATAGCGGTGACAAGTTTCAATCTCCTTTCTTGATCAAAACATCAACTAGGAATAGAAGGAAGTTACCTCCAAACAATATAGGGCATCCCAAAAGCCTGCAGTTAACATGCTGAATGTGGAAAGATTGGGAGTCATTCCTCTAATATTGAGAACAAGGCTATCCACTCCTCACTTGTCTTCAACAAAATATTGGATGTCTTAACCAGAATAACTAGGAAAAAGAAACAAAGGCATCCAAATTGGAAAGGGAGAAATAGTTTCTGTTCACAGATGACATGATCTTATATTTAGAAAATCTTAAAGATTGTGCAAACATTGTTAGAAATAATAACTGAATTCAGTTAGGGATGCAATGGTGAGTAACAATGTGGCTGAAAGATGGGCTGGGGAGGTGGCTCAGTCAATACAGTGCTTGCCATGTGAGCATGAGGAACTGAGTTCAATCCCCAGTGCCCACGTGAAAATGGACACCTATAATCTCAGTGCTGGGGAGATAGAAACAGGCAGATTTTGGGGGCTTGCAGGCCAGCTAGCCTCAGGTCCCAATGGGAGAACTTGTCTCAAAAAACAAGATAAGTGGGTCCTGAGGAAGATAGATGGGTCCTGAGGAAGGACACCCCAGGTTACCATCTGACCTCTACACACACACACACACACACACACACACACACACACACAGGAACCATAAAAACACAATATTGTTGAAAGAAGTGGAGGAAGATATGAATAAATGAAAGGATAGCTCATGCCTGGGGATTGGAAGAATTGATATTGTTAAGATGTTTATAGAACTCAAAATGATCTACAGATTCACAGTAAACCCTATCACAATAACAATGGCACCCCCCCATTCAAAACAGTACCGAATTCTACTCTTAAAAACTTTCACACAAGGCTAGAGAGATGCTCATCAGTTAAGAGCACTGGCTACTCTTGCAGAGGATCCGGGTTCAGTTCCCAGCACCCACATGGTGGCTTACAATAATCTGTAACTCCAGTTCCAGGGGATTTGATACTCTTTTCTGGTATCACATGTGTACCACATGCATGTGGTGCATTTCCATATATGCAGGTAAAACATTCACATGCATAAAATAGAAATAAATAAATCTTTAAACAATGACCTGGCACCTGTTCTGACTTTTTTCTGGTTCCCTGTCTAGAACTTGCAATGCTAACTGTACTTTCCTTTTCTTCTCCTTCACATCTCCTATTCACCAGCCAAGGACCTTCTTTTCTCCCTACAGTTAAGAGTTATGCAATTTGGAAATCGTTTGGATAGACCCACTGAAGGGGTACCCCAATTGCCTCACCCTGCATCCCTGTTCAGCATTGAAGAAGCCAGAGCAGTCTGTGTCCCAATTCCCTATCAGTAATTTGGGTAACCTCTTCAGAGGATGGTATGATAAGAATAGGAGGTAGGAATTGTCTAGGTAGTTAGGGTAAAAAGACTGCAAAGAAAGTAGCCAGTTTCTTGGCTAAAAGTCAAAATGTCCTTGGGTCTCTTAGCAACATACTCTGTTCCAAAGGCCAAAAATGCCAAAAGTATTTGGGAGGTCTAATCTAATCCCTAAAAGATTTTAGGGTTACCTTTTCAGAGGGGGGAATGTTAGAGTAGCAAAAAGTTCCCCCCAGAAAGAAAGAGTACACAAAGTTGTTAGAAAAAAGTGATGGGGAGATATGGGAGGAGTTGGAGGGGAGGGAGTGGGAGTGGATTTGATCAAAACACATTATATGCATGTATGAAACCTGTGTTGCATAAGAAATCAGGCTGAGCAGGGGCCAGGGGTGCAAGCCATAAAGCAGCATTCCTCCATGGCCTGTGCTCCAGCTTCTGCCTCCAGGTTCCTGCCTTGAGTTCCTATCTTGGGCTCCCGGATGAACTGTGACCTGGGAGATGTAAGCTAAGCAAACCCTTTCCTCCCCAAGTTGGTAGTGGTCAGAGTATTTTGTCACAGCAATGAAGAACAAACTAGGACAGAAGTTGGTACCAGGAGTGGGGTATTGCTGTGACAGACTAACCTTGATGTTTTTGGGAGGACTGTAGAAGTGTTTAGACCTTTGGGCTGGAAAAGCCATTGCATGCTCAGAGTTTATTGCCGTGGAGCTTGGAACAGTTACGCTGAAAGAGTTGTAGACGATGGAGGCCTGGCTTGTGAAGCTTCAAAGGGAAGTGGAGACTATCAGGGCTGTTCGTGCAAGATTTTGGATTGAGAATCCGTGGGTTCTGGTTGGCTGGGGCTGAGGAATCAGCTGTGATTAAGAAGAGACCAGAACCTGAAGCAAAACCTTTGCTTTACTGGGACAATTGATGCTGCTTAACTGAGGCTGAAACATTAGCTGTAAGTAACAAAAGACCAGGGTCACTGAGGTGAAGTCTTCTGGGAGGTATTTCCTCAGGGTCAGCACACAGAGGAGACCCGAGCCTCTATCTCAAGCTGGAAGCAGGACTTGGTAATGTGTAAGAGTCTCCTGCATGGTTCTGGTGTTGAAAGCATGAAGGAGTCACAGACAGCAGCTAAGGCTTGGCACTCTGAGAGGCCAGGAAAGGCCATAGATGAAAGTGCAGCTTCAGTTGCAGCGAAGATCCCAGGACTGAAGGGGTCATGGAGAGAATCTGAGGCTTTGCACCCTGAGAGGCAAGAAGAGGCCATTGGTGAAGGCGTAGCCTCAGTTTCAGTGGAGACCCCAGCTTTTTGGAGATGCCGGGACCATGGGACGACCACCAAGGACTGCAGTAGGTGTGAAATGGAGCTGGCCTGGGTCTGCGAGATGAGCTGAGTGTGCTGTGGATGGCAGAGTCAGAGCAGTGGAGTTTCCAGAACCCTTTGGAGCCCAGAAGATTGTGAGTGACTCCCAGACGTCCAGCCTTGAGCTGCTTTGCTGGATTTTGGTTTTGCTTAGGTGTGCCCGATTCTTCCCTTTGAAATAAGACAGTACTTGTTTTGGATTTTACAGAAGCCCACAGTTAAGAGATTTTTTAAAAGAGACTGGACTTTTAAGTGTTTGGATTTTTTAAGGACTGTAGGACTTTTAAGGTTGTACTGTCTTATGTTGTGATATTAACATCATATCTTGGGGACAGAAATAGAAAGGTTGTAGTTTAATAGTGATGTGTTTGTGAACTGTGGATGGTGCTACCCATGGGAAGGTGGGCTTGTATTGCATAAGAAAGCAGGCTGAGCAGGGGCCAAGGGAGCAAGCCAGTAAGCAGTGTTCCTCCATGGCCTGTGCTCCAGCTCCTGCCTCCAGGTTCCTGCCCTGAGTTCCTACCTTGGGCTCCCTGATGAACTGTGATGTGGGAGATGTAAGCTGAATAAACCTTTTCCTTCCCAAGTTGGTAGTGGTCAGAGTATTTTGTCACAGCAATGACAAACAAACTAGGACACCCCATTAAAAAAAGAAGAAAGAAAGAGCACACAAAGTTGTCAGAAAAAAGTGATGGGGAGATGTGGGAGGAGTTGGAGGGGAGGGAGTGGGCGTGGATTTGATCAAAACACCTTATATGCATGGATGAAATTCTCAATAAAGTTTTTTTAAAAGTTAAAAAAATGACCTGGCACAGTGGCACACATCTTTAATCCAAGCACTCAGGAGGTAGAGGCAAGCTGATCTCTGTAAGTTCCAGGCCAACCAGAATTTCATAGTGAGATCCTTTCTCAAAAAATCAAAACTAGGGACTGGAGAGATGGTTCAGCATTTAAGAGCACTGGCTACTCCTGGGTTTGGTTCCCAGCACCCATATAGTGGCTAACAACCATCCATAACTGCAGTTCCAGGGGGATCTAGTCTCAGACATTGTATACTAGTAGTGAACCTACACATATGCAGACAAAACACTCATACATACACTAAACTAAAAATAAGTAAAAATCAAAATAAAAAACAAACGCAACTTTCACACAAACATCCACAGTAAAATTATCGCTAAAAAGTGAAAAACTCAAATGTCCATTGATGGATAAATGCACTGTGGTATAGCTACAAAATGGAATATTATTTAAAAGTGAAAAGGAATGAAGTGCTGATACAAACTGCAATATTGTTGGACCTTGAAAACATGAGGCCCAGTAGAAGACACCAGTCAAAAATGGAATCGTGTGATTCCATTTGTATGAAGTGCTCAGAAGAGGTAAACGCATAGAGGCAGAAGAAACATCGATTGATTGTGTAAGGCTGGAAGTGAAGGTCTGAGTCGAAGATGGAAAGTGACTGCCAGTGGGTGCAGGGTTTGTCCTGGGACAGCAGTGTGTTCTAAAATCGATCGTGGTGTTATTTGCAAAGTCCTGAAAATACTAAAAAAAAAAAAAAAAACCATCAAATTTTATGTGGTGAGTGAATTGTATGGTATCTGGATTAATCTCAATAATACTTTGTAAAAAGGTCTAAGGGAGTCAGACTTTCAAGCAGACCGACTAAAATATTTGTTGGCATTTAAAGATGTTTCAATTTGTTTTGCTTTGTTTTGAGACAAACTGTTCCTGTGTGCTCTAAACTTGCTTCAAACCAGCAGTTCTCCTGCCTCAGCCTCCCAATTGCTGGGATTACAGTTGTGTACCATGATGCCCATATAGAAATGCCAAAATTTTAAAAAGAAAAAAAAAACCTGTAGGATTTCCAATTTGTGTTCAGTGTTCACAGTGGAAACCAGTTTTCCACCAGTTTTCTCATGAAAAATATAACATTATTTTAGACATTAGCTGAAAGGGATGACATTGTTTTTTTAAAAAAAAACTTTAGGGGCTGGAGAGATGGCTCAGCGGTTAAGAGCACTGCCTGCTTCTGCAGAGGACCCGGGTTTGATTCCCAGCACCCACATGGTGGCTACAAACCGACCTTAACTCTAGTTCCAGGGGACTCTGAAGCTCTCTTCTGACCTCTGCGGTATTGCACGACACAGGTACGCTCACATACATGCAAGCAGTATACTCATACACATAAAATAAAAATAAAAAATAAAATATTTAAAAAATTTTAAGAATATTTTATGTGTGTGTGGTGGGGGGGAAGGGAGCTTGCGTGCCACAGTGTTAGTGTGTTAGTCAGAGGACAACTTGTAGGAGTCAGTTCTTTCCTTCTAATTCGTGGAATTCTGGGATTGAACTCAGGTCGTCAGTCCTGGCAGCAAGTGCCCTTTCCCAGCTGAATCATCTAAGTGTTCTGCTAACACTACTTTTTATTAGGAAGGCCACACTTACAGGAATTGGTTTGGGAAGAACAGGATGGAGCAACCTCAACATTGTTGGTTCATCTCGGGGGTACAAAGGGCTTATTTTTTCCTGACACTAACATTTCATCATGGAAGCAGGGCAAAGTGTCAGTTGGGCTTCAACATAGGGAAGTGTTCTTGTTAGACTTTTCTAGAAAAACAACTGATATTTCTATAAAGAGCAAGATTAGTGTGTACACTAGACAAGTTCATTGCTCTCTGAAATGGTTTGGAATTATTGACCCTGAGATCATATAACATACATAAAATTATAAACAAGCACATAATTCACACTAATAGGTATTAGTCAGACTTAATCACTCAGATTTAAAGATTAAGGTTTAATGATTAAGATTTAATCACCAGCAGGGCAAGGTGGCCCAGGCCTTTAATCCCAGCTCTTGAGAGGCAGAGGCAGGCAGATCTCTCTGAAATCAAGGCCAGCTGGTCTGCATAGTGAGTTCCAGGCCAGCTGGGGTTATAGGGAGACCCTATCTCAAAAAAACAAAAAAGAGAAACAAAAAAGATTATCTGATAGTGTGTATCACTTCGATTTAATGATCATCAGTATTTCACCATCTTGGTCTTTTCGTCCTTTGTCTTGTTTTCTTTGCTGAGATGTTAAAAACAAATCTTACATATCCCACCATCTCCCCACCAACACTTTAGTAAACAGCTCTAAAAATATTGTTTCCAGGCAGGCACGATAATACCGGTAATCCCAGCTCCTGGAACTCTAGGGCAGGAAAATCGCTTTGTGTCAAAGGCTAGCCTGGGTTACTTCGTGAGTTCAAGGTTAGCTTGGGATACATAGGAAAATTTTGCCTCAACAAACCCAAAAAAGCAAAACAAACACATAAACAAAAGAAAAAAAAATCACCATATATTGTTTCTCTTCTCTGTGTGCATTCGTTCACGTCGAGTCCGGAGGGCAGCCTTGAGTGCTGTTTCTCAGGTGCCGTATACCTTATTTTTAGAAACAGGGTCTTGCGCTGGCTTGGAACTAGCCGAGTAAGCAAGTTAAGCCCGGCACCCCAGAAAACGGCCTGTCTCTGTCTCCCCAAAGTGCCCAGATTTTTTTTTTTTAAATATACATGGATTCTGAGGATGAAACGTAGGTCTTCATGCTTGCATGGCAAGCACTTAACCAACTGAACCATCTCCCCAGTTCCAAGTATTATTCCTTAGATACAAAGTCATATCATGTTAGGTATTTCCAGTTGCATCAAAAATGTGAAAAAAAAGAGACATAAAGACTATAAAAAGGCAGTTTGTTATTCGGATCAGGATCCAAACAAGGTTCAAACATTTGTTTTTCATTTTCTGTCTCTTAAGCCTCACTCAGTCTAGGGAAGCCCCTTCTTTCCTGATTCTCGGCTGGTTTCTTCTCCACTGACCTGTGGAAATGGTTGTGGGATAAAATGCCCCACATCCTGGACATGTTTATTTGTTTCTTTGAGGTGTCATTAAATTTGTTCCTCCAAACCTCATACTTAACACTGAATGGATTTCAGCTCTGGAGTATGCATTGCTGACCAAGGCAATATTGAAAACTTTTGTCTTTTTTCTCTCTTGATTTTTGTATTGCTATTTTCTGTCCCCACCTCAGTTTTATTTTAATGTCATCATTTTTTGTCCTTGAAAATATTTTATTCATCATTCTTCTCTGTAGCAAAAATAAGGACTGATGAATGTGGCGGACTATCAGATATTCCCCAGTACCTTTATGTGCTTACTTTTCTGGATTAAAACTGCTGCTGTGCCTGGCTAAGATCATGTTACATGTGAATATCTCAACATGGGATTTCCCAGACTATTCAGGTAGAATACATTTGAATGCTAAACCCAAGTAAAGGCATGTTTATGCCTACAAATTCTCATAAGAGAGAGTTTTAAAAATTGTCCTTACCAGGGCTGGAGAGATGGCTCAGCAGTTAAGAGCACTGACTGCTCCTGCGGAGGACCCAGGTTTGATTCCCAGCACCCACATGGTGGCTAACAACTGTCTGTAACTCCAGTTCCAGGGGAATCTGACCCTCTCTTCTGACCTTTGAGGGCATTGTCTGACACAGGTGCACTTACACACATGCAGGCAAATCACTCATATACATTAAAAAAAAATATATATATATATAATATTTTTAAAATTATCTTTTTCAGAGCCCAGGGCAAGGAAGTGTTTTAGGGTGTATGTATGTGTATATTTGTGAACCCGGGTCACTCTGTAGCCCAGACTGGCCTTGAACTGACAGCAATCCTCCTGCTTCAGCCTCCTAAACCTGGGATTGCAGACATAAACCATCATACCTGGTTGGAAGTTTTCTTTTTAATCCATCTCTCCACTCAAAATTAACATGTAGATGGAATTGGATTTCTACAGATCTAAACTTATTACACATGGGCCTAAGGCGTCCTCTTCTAGTGTTGAAGTCCACACCAGTGGGTTATTGAGACAGGACCAGAATCAGCATGTTCTTATCCAATTTCTAGGCTCCTCTTTGCTTCTACTCCTTGGGAGACTCCCTTGCCCTTTTATGAGCTTGTCTGTAGATCTGAAAATGTTCATTAGAAAATTACTTTATTTATTTATTTGTGTCAGAGGGAGAGGTAGGTCACGCATGTGGAGGTTGGAGGACAACTTGAAGGAGTCTGTTCTCTCCTTTCATCATGTGGGTCCCAGGGATCAAACTCAGATTGTCCGCTTGGCTGCAAGAACCTTTATGTTGAGTCATTTTTGGATAGCACAGTTGTTTTTTCATCTGGCATTCGAAGTCCAGACATTTTCAGGTTGTCTCCTTGGTAATGTTGCTGGAGAAATCCCCCAGTCTGCCACTCCCTTTCCATGCCCTACCCTGGAATCCATGTTCCAAGGCAGACAACATTTAAGGCTATTACCAAACTCTCTAAAAACAGTTTTTCCATCTCTTTGCCTTAATTATGATTTGACTCTTCTCCAAAGACAGCAGCTGCTGTGGCAGTCAGTTGGAAACTGCTTTTGTCTTGTTCCTGCCCACTCCAACTTACTGTCTTTTCAGGATCTCTTCTCCTGTGCTCTGAGTTTCCTCCTTTGAAACACAGCTGTATTATTTTATATCTTTTCTGTATACTCTCTTTTGTTTACTCTGGATCTTGGCCTGTGGGAAATTTCCATGTATCTCTGCATACCCTAACACCCTAACCTCATGGCCCATCTCCTGTTGTGAATCTAAGGAGCTCTAAATTCTCCCCATGGTGGCTGCCCACCCCCAAAGTCATGTCTTTGTTCTTTCTCATCATTCAAATTACATTTCTGAATTTTAGAAATATTCAACCCTGATACGTCGTTTACTGACCACCATCTGCTAATCCTCAGCTCTCTCATGAGCCTGACACACTTGCTCGTTCTTCTTTCCTTTCAATATATGCTCCACGGTGCAATATTCAAATCCACATCGCCTCCATTTTCCTCAAATTCTTTGCTTTTTACAACATTTACTGTGTAATAGCTCCACTTGGGATGAACTAACTGTAACCCTGCTGCACTGCTGCACTGAAAGGCAAATGAAGATCCTTGGTGCATGGTCTCCAGTCTCACTGGGCCCTCAGCACTCTTTGAAAAATCCTTTCGCAATAACTAACTGTAACCCTGCCGCACTGCTGCACTGAAAGGCAAATGAAGATCCTTGGTGCTTGGTCTCCAGTCTCACTGGGCCCTCAGCACTCTTTGAAAAATCCTTTCGCAAGTACTAAGCCAGCGCTTCCTCCGGGGCTGTGAGTTGGGAACAGCTGAGCGTCATACTGAGAAGTGTCCAGAGAAGATCCATTTAATGACTAGTTTGTTTATTTTGGCAAGAGGAAATTTTAGATATGTTTGACCCATCTAAAATTTGGAAATATGTTTGTTTAAATAGTTTCAAGACAGTGAGATACCATTTTTTAAATGGTAATTTTCATTAGGAACAAGCAAATTCTCATAGAAACAGTAATATGAAAGTCAACCCTTTTTTTGTAAAATACCTGATCAATGATACAATGAAAAAAAATAGGCATTTCAGCAAAGGAGATATATGTATGGTCAGCAAGCACATAAAAACATGTTTGAGGGGCTGGAGAGATGGCTCAACTGCTAAGAACACTAGCTATTCTTGCAGAAGACCGGGGTTCGAATCCCAGCACCGCCTGTGCACTTACCTACATGCAGGCAATACACGCATACACATAAAAAAATAATAAATAAAATATTTAAAAAGTTTGATATTATTAGTCATTAAGGAAATGTAGAGCTGTAATAGCCAGGCATCCTGCCTCACACCTGTGATCCCCACACTTGGGAGGTAGAAGCAGGAGGATTGTTGCAAGGGCAGCCTGGTCTACATAGTAAATACCAAGCCACCCCAGGCTACAAGGTGAGACCTTTTCTTAAAGAAACCAAAAGTAAAAAGGAGGGGGGGGGGAAGGAGGGGGAGGGGGAGGAGGAAGGGGGAGGGCTATATACTAAAACGCTAAGCAAACCAGAAAGCAACATTATTCATATGGCTGTAGAAAAAACAGGAATTCTCATTTCTAGTGGGTAATCCTAGAATGTCACAACCTGTAGGAGGAAGTGTGGCCCGAAGAACCAGCAAGTGTGCGCTGCAAATGCGCCAAAAACATCTGGCTGAGGTAAACCTGTGTTCTGCCAAAAGACATGGAGCCAGCTGATCTGAAAATGGCCTGATACAGAGAGCCAATGAGGAATAGACACAACCTATCAATGGACCAATGGGACACCGGGAGGGGGGATATAAGGGAGCCCCATATCCACAATAAAGGAGTCTGCAGCTGCTCGCACTACCTGCTTCTCACCTGATTCCCGGGGTCTGCGAGTCCACATTGTGACTCCACACCGACTCTACCCCTGGCCCGGAGGGTCCCAGGACACCCACAGCAACAACCCAGCAATTCTACTTTTAGGTTTGTATTCAAAAAATTGAAAACAGGTATCTGATAAAAATCTGCACGCGCGTGTTCGTAGAGCTACACCATTTACAATAGTCAAAATGGAAAGCAACTCAAAAGTCCACTGACAGATGAATAAACAAGTTGCCTGCACATCTGACAAAGGACGGAAGCACGGCAGTTGCTCCATGCTCCATCTTGAATGAATCCCCCAAACACTGTTCTGAGTTTAAAAAGTCATATGTCACATGTATGTGTGCTTGCAGGGGGGTGGGGTGGGGGATGTGCATATGACTTCAGGTGCTCACAGAAGCCACAAGAGGGCATCAGATTCCCTGAAACTAGAGTTCCAGGGAGTTGTGAGCTGCCCCACATAGGTCCTGGGAACTGAGCTTAGGTCCTCTGAAAGGACAGTGTGTACTCTCCAGCCCCTGGTTTTTGACAGTTTCATATATGTATACAATGCACTGTGATTGCCTCCCACCTCCTTCCTCTGTCTGCCCTACCTCCCCAAGCTCTTCCCTACTAATTACTTTCACAAATTTATGTCTTTTGTTTTGGGTCCCTCTGGGTTTGACCAAGGCCGTTGTGTGGCTTTGGCATTGAAGCTATCCATTTGAGCCTGGTGGGACCAGCAGTGGGTACACAACTGAAGACAGTGGCTCCCTTCTCCCTTCCTTAGGGGCCTATAAGTTCAGTAATAAGGAGTAGGATCCCATGAGCCCCTCCCACTTCCATGACTGACTGTTGAAAAGGCCTGTCTTGTGTAGACCCAGGTCACACAGTATTTTATAATATGGTTATACCATAATTTTTGCCCGTCACTAAGGGATTGGTTAGTGAATAAGACATCTGCTTGATAAACAAATCATGGTCTGTTTTATTTCGTAGCCTTGGAGACGCCACAGGGAGAGAATCCCAGGTGCAGAGCGGCTTACCTCTAGAAGCAGTGTTAGCGGACGTGGAGGCCGCCTGGCAGTGGCCTGTCTAGAGGCAAAGGGATAGGACACACTGGGTGGAGGAGTACACAAACCGCCTTTCAGCCTAGAGAAGGCGGGGTGGCTCTGGTGGGAATGCGATGCTTCCGGAAGAGGAGAGAATGACACCAGCGCTCACCCCTAGCCCATGACTCCTCCCTCAGCTCCTCAGCAACCCCACCACTGCTCATGTCAGTTTTGCTGTATCAACTGCTGCCTTTGCTTTCAGAATCTCAGTTGCCGGAGGTTCCTATTGGTTAACTCCTTGCTTTCTGGCATCATCTTATCTGTGACTCTGATAACCAGGTCTACACCTCTCTCCTGAATCTCAGGTTTGTACACCCAACTGCCTTCTCTCTTCTCCACTTCGAGGTCTTAAAAAGCACCACTACAGGCTGGAGAGATGGCTCAGGGTTAAGAGCACTGGCTGCTCTTGCAGAGGACCTGGGTTCGAGTCCCAGCTCCCACATGGTGGCTAACAGCTGTCTTTAACTCCAGTTCCAGGATCCGACGCCCTCTTCTGACTTTCGCAAGCATTGCACGACATAGGTGTACTTACATACATGCAGGCAATACACTCACACACGTAAAGATAATAAAATATTTTTAAAAACACACCACTGATTTATCATTTCTAAGGTTCCACTCAGACCTGCCTAAATCTAGTGTTCTTCCAGTGAGTCCTTCCTGTCTCAGGCAGTACAAGCTAGAGACCTCTGAACCACCTTCACTACCTCCTCCCCCATTCCTCCATATTCAATCTTCCCAACGACCCCTTAGATCTATCCCTTCCATCTTCCCTTCTCACCACTGCCCAAGGTCTACTGGCTTCCACAAACACCTATCTATAGCCCCATCACCAACTAAACATTATAGCCATGGAGATTTAAAACAAACCTCAAATCCAAGTTTGCTGCTTTCCTAATCCCTTTAACAACTTCACATTGCTTTGGGTGTGTGTATGTCAGGAGAGCAGAGGTCAGTGCCTAGTGTGTCCCTCAATTGTTCTCCGCCTTATTTTTATGACATTTTTATAGTTATTAGTTATTATTTTGTGTGTGAACATCACGTGTGGGGGGCATGAGTGTGCCATGGCATATGTGTGGAGGCCAGAGAACAACTTTGTGGAGCTGGTTCTCTCCTTTCACCTTTATGTGGGGTCCAGGATTGAACTCAGGTCACCAGGCATATACAGCAAGTGTTTTCTCCCCTGAGTCATCTCACTGGTCCTATTTATTTACTAACTTATTATGGTGTGTGTGTGTGTGTGTGTGTGTGTGTGTGTGTGTGTGCAAGTGCCACAGTGCATGTGTGAAGGTCAGAGGACAACTTGCTGGAATTGGCTTTCTTTCCACCTTGCAGGTTCCAAGGATCAAACTTAGGTTGTCAGGCTTGGCAGCAAATATCTTTATCTGCTGAGCCATCTCAATGGCCCTCTCCACCTTATGTTTTGAGACAGGGTCTCCCATTGAACCTGGATCTCACTAATTCAGCTAGACTGGCTAGCCAGCAAGTCTCAGGGACCCTCATACCTCTGCCTCCCCATCACTGGGATTATAGGCATAGGCTGCATAGCCTGACTTTTTTGGTCTTTTTAAGACAGGGTCTCCTTGTAGTCCAGCTGGCCTGGAATTCACTATGTAGACCAGGCTGGCCTTGAACTCACATAGATCTACTTGCCTCTGCTTCCCGAGTGCTGGGACTAAAGGCATGGGCTACCACGCCTGGCCAGAGCCCGACTTTTTATGTGGTTCCCAACTTAAGACTCAGGCTTGCATGGCAAACACTTTATGAGCTAAGTCATCTTCCTGCGCGCTTCCCCCATTACTTTTAAAATTGACCAGAGTCACTAGTGGGACCTTAAGGGCCCTGCACGGTCCAGCCCTGCCTGCTTCCCCCCACTCTTCTCTTGTACCGTGCACATGCTAGCACTGGGAGTTTTCTTAAACGTAGGGCCAAGCTTCTTCCTAGCATAGACCTTTTGTGCAAACGATTCTGTTTCTATATAAATAACTCCTACCGACTCTGTGATGTGCAGCCCAAGGAAACCTTCTGATGTTTTTCTGCTTTGGCCAGCTTCCTTTTCCTCATTGGGTTTTTATCGCAGTTAGTTATTACACCTGCTGTTGTGATTTCAGTATTTGATTAACACCTGTCGCCTTCACTAGATCGTAGACTCCCTTTGTCTAGGGACTGTCTGTTTTTGTTTGTCCCTGTCACCTAGCACTTCATGTTGAATCAGTGAATGAGTGTTGATGTCAGGACAATAGTGAGGGTCCCCTTTTACTCCCTTAGTCACTGCTGTGTTCTTGGAGCCACTCTGGACCTCAGCCCTGACTCTTGCTTCCTGGACTTTTTTTGCAAAGGAAAGAGCATCTAGCAGAGAGCTCAGGCTCTGGAGACAGACCTGGGCCTGCTGCCAAATGTGACTCTTAGGCAAGTCCCTTGCTCCTTTGAACTTCGGCTTCCTTGTCTCTAAGAGAGGATCACCACTTACCTCTTGAGAGATTTGGTTTTGATTTGTCATAGTTGAATGTTTTCTAAGATACCATTTATAAATATCATTGAATAGACCATCTGTCAAGTTTTCTGATTATTTCTGCAATAACTCATGTGTGTGTGTGTGTGTGTGTGTGTGTGTGTGTGTGTGTACGCGCGCTCATGTGGAAGCCAGAGGGAAAACTTGTGTGTCCTTTCTCATCCACTCTGTTTTTTGACAGGATCTCACACTGGCCTGGAATTCGCTGATCAGGCTAGGCTGACTGGCCAGTGAATCCCCAGGATTTGCCTGCCTCTGCCTCCCTGTGTGGGATTACAAACACCTGCACCCATGCCTGACATTTTAACATGGGTTTTGGGGATCAAACTCAGGTCCTCGGGCTTTGGCAGCAAGTGCTTAATCAACTGAGCCATATACTCAGTCCCACAATAACTCTGTTAACCTTTTCAAAAAATGTAGAATCTGGAGTTCACCCACTGTATCATATATTTGTGTCATACGTCATGAATTCACCTGACTTTTAAAATTCCTTTGCCTTTTTTCCTTTTTGGTACTGGAGATTGAATCCACAGCCTTGCATATGCTAGACAGGTGCTCTACCACTGAGCAACATCTCCAGTCATTTTTTTTTTTTAATCAATGAGTTGCCTCGGCTTGGTTTGAATGTACTCCACAGCCCAATTAGATCTTGAACTTGCAATCCTCCAGCCTCAGTCTCTCAAGTGGCTGGGATTCCAGGCCCGCGCCACCAGGCCTGGCTATCTTTTTTGTCTTTTATGATATTGGCAGTTTTGAAGAGTCCAGACTAGTCCCCTGGTGGAACGTCCCACTGCTGTTCCCAGATTGGATTCAGTTTAAATGTTTCTGAAGACTGGAGGGCAGGGACAACATGCACTTTCTTATGCTTTCCACTAGGAGGCGCACAGTACCACTTGTCCCATATTAGTGCTGCTAAATTGATTCACTTGGTTAAGATGGAACCACCCAGTGGTGTTGTTTGGGGAAGATTCAATGAAGTAAGTATCGTACCTACAGAGTTGGGTCCATAAACCTTACTTGCTGTCTGTTGCCTTTCAGTGTTGGCTTTGGGGCAGATACCCACCTCCATCCCTTCCTGACTGGGTGCTGGTGCTGGGGTTTGAGCTTAGGACTTTATACTTGCTAGGCAACGCTCTACCACTGAGCTGTATACCAGCCCAACACAACATTCTTGACTTTACTTTTTAATCATCAATAGTACCACTCGGTGGAGCTGTAGTTATCACTGATTTGAGAATTTTTTTTTTGTTTGTTTGTTTGTTTTTGTTCTTTTGAGACAGGGTCTTTCTGTAGCTCCAGCTGGCCTGGAACTTGCTATGTGGACCAGGCAGGCCTCAACCTCACAGAGATCTGCCTGCTCTGCCTCCTGAATGCTGGGATTAAAGACTTGTGCCTGGCCCTGAGAATACTTATAAAAATACTTTAGTGGAAACTTTGAGACATACAAAAACAGAAAGTTAGTACTAGGAGTCTCAATATGCAATCCAGTAACCACTTTACTTATTATAATGTTGCTAGGTAGGCTCTTTCCTTTCTTCTAGTGTAGTTCAAAGCAAAGCTAAGCTCTCATATTATTTAACCCATAAATACTTTTTGTATGCAGGGTATTCTTTTTTCTTAAAGACGTTGCTGTGAGACATCTTGGAGAAAAATCTTACACATGGAAAATACAAGCACAGTTGAGTGAAGACGATCAAATTAGAAAATGTTGATGCTTGTCAGCTAATGTGGAAACTCAAATTCTGGGACTATGACAAGCTACAGGGTTGGAAGGACTGACTGTTCTATATTCCTCCCTTTCCTCCCCTCTCCATCCACAGAATCCACACCAATCTCCTCATAGTCCTCTCTAGGCAGCCATATACCAATTGGCCTCAAAAACTCTCCTTCCTCCATCCCCTCATTCTCATAGCAGTGAAAAAAGGTACACTTGATGCATATCAGGTCCAACCTATGGTTCAGGAGAGCTCAGGCTGCATCAGTGTCTGTGGTGTTGCTGAGCATGGACATGCCTCACTGTATCTTGCCGGGTACCACCATTGGAAGCTGGTAATTAATGTCAACTTGGAAGCCATTTGGGTACCAGTCCGCAAACTAGAATTTGTGCTTGGTACTGATGGTAACAGTGACAGTACTGACAGCAAGCCATTTATTTACTATGGAGAGGGTCACATTTCACCATCTGGCCGACTGTCTCAAAGCAAGCATTGGTAATCTCCACTACAGAAAGCTGATCATGGAAGTTTTCTTAGCAGAGATGACAAGGGTGTATGTGGCTAGAGGGAAATGGATGAAGGACTAGGTATCTGGTTGGTCTGGAATTCTGTCAGACTAACATTCAGGGTCCCATCAAATCTGCGAGAAGCAATGATGGAAGACAGAATCTGGCTAAGGGGGCAATTAAGGTTAGTGAAGACTGAATGTTCAGAATTGTGGTTTCTATAGAAGATATCATAGACGGTCTCTTTGTCTCCATGAAGGCATGGTCAGAGTGCTCCAGGGTGGTATGTGTGGTGAGGATGGAGTTGTAGAGCTCATGTACAGCTATGGAAAGCTGGAGGGGAATGGGCTGGGTAAATGGAGAACTCCACCTTGAACTTACCATGATCAGTAGGGAGGTGAATCTATAATCGGTTCTCTTGCTAAAGCTGCATAACACCAAGAAACCGTGAAGATGTGTGCCTTAGTCAGCTAGCTTGCAAATGTGGTCTGAGATGAAGTCCGGTCTTCTTGCCGGTGGTACAGTGCTCATGAGCACAGTTACTGGCAGCATCTTCTTTGCCCACTCGGAGTGGGAGAGCTGGCAGTGGGTACTAGTGGGAACTTCATCAATGACTGTGGGTTCCAGGTCTACAAACACCTCCCCGAAGAAGGCCCTTAAAGGAGTCATCTCCCCCAATAGGCTTGTCATTTGGCACCTGTCCTTGGAGCTGGGTACCATACTCAAAGCAGTAAGCTCCCAGCAGGCATTGCCAATCTGGACACCAACCTGGTCGGTGTGAAATGGAGTTGTATTCATGCCTTCTGGTTTGGAGGCAAGGACAACAGAAGGAGACACTGCATCCTTACTACTGTCTCCAGTAAGCTAAGAGCTAAGATGAGTAATAGGCTTAAGATTCTTAAATTAAGAATTTTGTATAAATACAACACAATTGCATCTAACAATTGTATAATGCAATTTTAGCACTTCACAAAAATGTCTTAATGTCACCTAATAACCAGATTATATTCAAAATGTCACAATTACTTTTGAGTTCTATATTTTCAGAACCTTGTTTCCCTAATATATGTGTTCCTAGGGACCATCTGAGAAAGCATTTTCGCTATGAGTTCTTTTTCTGTTGATCTAGACTTGCAGAGTTACGCTTTTTAAAATTATTATTTTATTTTATGTGTATGAGCATATTGCTTGCATGTAGGTGGGTGCACCTATGTCGTGTAGTGCCCACTGAGGTCAGAAGAGGGCATCGGATCCCCTGGAACTGGAGATATGAACATTGTTAGCCAGGTCTCCTGCTGAGCCATCTCTCCAGCCCCAAAGTCACATTTAACGTACAGGAGGTACTGGTTCAGTGGCCAGAAACTGCTGTAGTATTCCTCAAACAGTGCCTACATTAGTGACCCGGAGGTCATGTGAAATTGTACATTTTGATTCTGTAGTTCTGGACTGAGATCTGAAGTCTGGCCTTTCCAAACAAGTTGTTTGTGATTTTCTTCTAAATTGGTCTTGAAGTCTCTCTCTGAAGAATAAAGTCTAGCCCTTTGCTGATATGGCTTTGCAAATTTAGTTATGGATATTTGCTGGTACCTTCCATGGGATACTTTTCTTATCCTGGTTGATAGCCTATTACTTAACTATCTGACCTGTGACCAGGTGTCCCTATTACAGAAAACATTAAAAAAATTGTTTTTGAAAAATTCAGCTGGACATGGTGGCACATGCCTTTAATCCAGGAAGATCACTGTGAGATTAAGGCCAGTAAGGTCTACATAGCCTAGGTAGCAAGTTTCAAGTCAACTGGTGCTACAGGGAGACACTGTTTCAAAAAATAAATAAATAAAAACCAAAAAACAAGAGGGGCGGTTAAAAGCACTGACCACTTTTGCAGAGGACCTGGGTTTGAATCACAGCTCTCACATGGTGGCTAACAACGGTCTATAACTCCAGGTCCAGGGGAATCCAACGCCTTCTTCTGACCTTGTCAGGCGTTGTATGACACGGGTGCACTCACACACATGCAGGAAATATATGCATATACTTAAAATAGAAATAATAAAAAAATTTTAAAACAAAATTTTTTTGAAAAATTTATTTTGAGTGTTTTGCCTGTATGTAAGTACACTAATATGTGCAATGCCTGTGAAGGCCAGAAGAGGGCATCGGATTCCAGGGAACTGGAGCTACAGACAGTTGTTAGTTGCCCTGTGGGTGCTGGAAACTGAAGGCATGTCTTCCGCAAGAGCAGCCAGTGATCTTAACTGCTGAGCCATCTCTCCAGCCCCTAGGAAACTTAATTTACAGTAGTCTTTGCGGCACTTATCTGGCCTGATTTCAGACCAAGACAGCCAATCTTCTCCCCTACCTTTTTTTGTGGTCCTGGGAATAGAAATCAGGACTGCCTCACACATGCATGCTAAGCAAGTGCTATATCACTGAGCTACATCCCCCACCCAAGATGGTCACTCTCTAGACAAACTCTGATCAAGAAAGAAGATGGGATCAGTGCTGGTCACAGGAGAAACAGAAGAGATAACCCAACCAAATCCATGAATTAACATAAATAGTTTATTGCTTATAGATCCAGGAAAAAAAGTGTGGCATGATTCACACAGTGGGAAGAGGGTCACCAGCAGGGAAAAGAGCAGCAAGCAGAGTAGGATGGGACTTAACTTCCAAAACCTTTCATTAGGATGGAGGGTGTTACCCAAGCAGGATTTCCACGGAGAGTTCTAATTGGTGGATTTAATGCAAGCAGGCCCAAGTTCATGGATTCACACTGGAGCTGAGAAATGATCACTGTGGCGTATTCAAGCAAGCTTGAATTCAAACAGTCAAACTGGAAATCTCCCAAAGAGTTGGAATAGGTTTGCTTTGATTTCTCCTGTGTAATCAACACTGTTGGTGTCTGAGTCAATGCAGTAGAAGCATTTCCCAGACTCTCACAGGGCTTTGGTCTCATCTCCCCAACCCCACTGGTGTTTGGTTTTCTAGGCAGAAAGATATATAATTAAAAGTGTAGAGGTCTAACCCAATAAAATGTGGTTCAGTGACTTGCCGTTTTAATAAGCATCTGAGATAGTGCTTAGGCACACAGTACTTTAGAAGTTGGCTGTTCTGAGAAATGAGAATAATGTTTAAAAAAATTTTTATGTATTATTTTCATGTGTATGAGTATTGCCTGCATGTATGTAAGTGCACCTGTGTTGTGCAATGCCTGCGGGGGTCAGAAGAGGGCATAGGATCCCTGGAACTGGAGTTACAGATGGTTGTTAGTCACCACATGGGTGCTGGGAATCGAACTCAGGTCCTCTGCAAGAGCAGTCAGTACTCTTAACTGCTATCTCTCCAGCCCAGAGAATAATGTTTTTAATTACTGTAGCTTTGTAGTAAGTTTAAAATTGAGACATTGTTCTTTTTCACAGTATTTTGGCTATTCTGGTCCTAGAATTTTAGGATCAGTTTGTTAATTTCGGCAAATAAGCCAAGCGAGTTTTTGATAAAGATATTTTGGAACCTGTAGATCAACTTGGGGAGCATGGTTATTTCAATAATAGAAGGTCTTTTAATTTATGAACATAGATCTTCATTTATTTAGAGATTTTATGTTTGATATTTTATGCATTTCACTGTAGAAGTTTTGTACTACTCTTTAAAAATTATTCCTGAGTAGTTTACTTTTGTGCTACCATGTTTCTTGCTCTTTCTCTTTTTTAAAAAATTTATTTTTATTATTATTTTTATTTTATGTGTACGAGTGTATTGTCTGCATGCATGTGAGTGCACCCATGTTGTGCAATGCCAAGGAGGTCAGAAGAGGGCTTCGGATTCTTCTGGAACTGGAGTGTTAAGGATGGTTCATAGCCACCATGTGGGTACTGGGAATTGAACCTGGGTCCACTGCAAGAGCAGTCAGTGCTCTTAACCACTGAGCCATCTCTCCAGCACCCCTTTTTATTAAATTAAATTTTGTGTATTTCATGTATTACATTCCAATCAGCCTTAATCATCTTCGTACCCTCTTCTACAATGGCACCTTCCCATAGCCTCCCACTGGAATTCATGCATTTTGTCATTTGTCTTAAGGTCTATTGTGTTGTTAGTGTCCCCAGACATCCCTTAGTGCAAGTTCATCTACTGAGGTCTAGTCAGCCTATTTAAATTAAATTTTGTGTATTTCATGTATTACATTCCAATCAGCCTTAATCATCTTCGTACCCTCTTCTACAATGGCACCTTCCCATAGCCTCCCACTGGAATTCATGCATTTTGTCATTTGTCTTAAGGTCTATTGTGTTGTTAGTGTCCCCAGACATCCCTTAGTGCAAGTTCATCTACTGAGGTCTAGTCAGCCTATTTAGAGTCTCTCACTTTAGGAAGATCAGCTCTTCCTCACCCAGAAGTAATCAGTTGCCAATATTTCTTCAGCCAAGATTGGGATCAGCTGTCCATTTCCCCAGTTCTATGCTGGGTTTTTGTCTGAGTTTGTACGAGTCCTGTGCATGCTGACACCCTTGCAGCAGGTTCATATGAGCAGGGTCCCAGGATCTTGAAGGACTGTATTTCCATATGGTCATGTACCTCCTCCCTGGCTCTTACAATCTTTCTGCCTCCTCTTCTGCAATGGTCCCTGAACCCTGGGTAGGTTAGTTTAATATAGGAGTCCTGTCCAAGGACCAGCATTCTGCAGAGTCTTAGTCTCTACCCTTTGCCCATTTGTCACATTTTGTGCTCCTGGCCCTCTGTTGCATGAAGGAGACAAATAGGTCTTAAAAAGGTGGTGAGGATGGGAACAAGAAGAGTTCACTGAGTACTTATTATGCACAGGTGTATTCCTTTCTAATGTGACCATCAACATCATCATCAAGCTACTACTCCACTTTGAGGAAACTGAAATAAAGGCTGAGATGTAAATCCACTAAGTGGTAGTGCTGAGACCTAGACAAGTGTGTGACTTTAACCTGACAGGAAAGAGTTGCAGGTTTAAGAGGAACGCAGAACATCATGACAAACCTATGCCTGAAAAATTCCTGTAGAATCGAACCTATTATTTTTTTATGGTGAAAAAAAATCTGTATTTAGAATTAGACTATTGGATTGCTTAGATGATCCCAATTTTGTTGGCAACATCCAAAGCAGCCATTAATCAAGAGCCAGGCGAACATAGGCTTTCTTCTCCCTGTCAGGTCTGATCAAGGCATTGACCTTGGCCACATCAATGCCTTAGAGTTTCTTCACAGCCTGTTTGATCTGGTGCTTGTTGGCCTTGACATCCACAATGAGCACAGTGTGTTGTCTTCTGTCTTCTTCATGGCTGACTCAGTGGTCAGGGGGAACTTGATGACGGCACAGTGGTCCAGCTTGTTTCTCCCAGGGGCGCTCTTGCGAGGGTATTTAGGCTGCCTCCGGAGCCGCAAGGTCTTGGGTCGCCTGAAGGTGGGTGACGTGCGGATCTTCTTTTTGTGGCCGTGAACACCTTTCAACACTGCCTTCTTGGCTTTCAATACCTTCGCTTTGGCTTCGGCTCTGGGAGGGGCAGGAGCTTCCTTCTTCGCTTTCAGCGAAAAGCCGAACCTATTATTTTAAAGAGAGAAGTCTGCAGGTCCATCTAAAATAGGTGCTAAGCATCACCTTCATCTCATCTCCTAAAGGGCAATATAGGCAAGCATTAGAAAAGTTGGACTCAGATAACAAGATCCACTTGAGAAAAAGAAATCCCCTTATTTGCAATTCCTTACCCTTAGCCAATCCAAGTGCATATTAAAAATAATTCAAAAAGTAGCTATCAAAAATTACAAACAATTCCTTAGTGGGGAAATATATAAAAACGCCAGAAGTCAAACGTTCTAAACCATTAGTTTATAAAATAACACTTCTCAATATGAAAAGCAGATCAAGATTCGCTCTGGTCGACGTCCTTATCTGGATCTTGTTCAGCAGCTTCTTTTTCCTGTTGCTGTTTCTTCCAAAGTTTGGCCGTTGTCAGAAGCTTGAGGTTTGGCTGGTTGGCAGCATCTTCTAGAAAGATGTAATCACAGTAGTCTTCCCAGCCTGCATCAGACCCATCATCCACCTGGACCTTTCTTCTCTTCTTGACCATTTCTGGCATGAATCCATCTACTCTCTCCTTGTCTGACTCTGTTCCAAATTTACCTTCAAAGCTTCTTCAGGATTCCAGCTAAGTCCCTCTTCCTGTTTTTTTTACAGTGGGGTGTGGTTGTGTGAGCCTTCTCATAAATCTGCCTGAACTGAGCAGATTTATCACTTCCTCCTTTCCCTGAAGACAACTCAAACCCATTGAAACTGATCCACACCTTGATAAGCTGTGTCTGGAAGCAGCTGTTGGTGGAGATTCCGTGTTCTTTCACTTTCTTCCTGTTCAATCTTAAAATCAATATATGATTTCCAAAGCACCTCTGGCATGTCCAAGTGTGGCTGGCTGATGGCTAATTCGTAGATTGCGGAGCTCCCTCAGTATCACCAAGGGTCGTTTCTAACTCTGCAAATTTAATCCACGAAGTACAATTTTCAGGTCCGAATTCCAAGAACTTTGTATAAAGCTTCCGACATCTGTCAAATTTCTCGAAGTTGCAGTTCTGATTCTATATAACCTTTAAATAACTTGTTCCTTGGACATTTGCCTATGGAAGCCCACAAAGCCCTTTTGGCAAATGGCAAATTTTTCTGTCTTATTTCAAATTCCTCATACTATAACCACATTTTGGCAAATGTGAACCATGGGGAGAACTGCCCCATAGCTATGAGGAGATTATGGAGGAAGTGTTTTCTGATCCAAATTTAAAAGACGAGTGCCTACACGCAAAGGACCATCCTAATCAAATGCCTTGATTTTTGTGTTTTGGGTGCTCCTAGTTTTTATGGAATTATGTCATGTGTGTTTATGATAATTGTTTTCCATGTGTTGAGATTTCATGTAATTATGTCATGTATGTCTTGTGTTGAGATCTCAAGTAATTCCATCATGTGTGTCTGTGATCGTTGTCTTCATATGTTATTTCTGTCAAAACAAATTGGCCACTTCAGTTATTCTTTTCATTCATTTCTTGTGCACAAAATTATTGGTTTTATTTGTGTTTTATTTTGGCATGCCTAATTAAAGTACACGTGCAGATTTATAAATACGAATATTTTGATAGTTCATTCAAAGGCCTTGTAAATTTGGGTGCCCTAAACATCTTTAAATTTAATGTTTCTAGGTTTATTAAGTGTTTCACAAAACTTTAAAGTACTACTTGTGTATACAAAACAGTACCTGAAGCCAGGTGTGGTGGTGCAAGCCTTTAATCCCAGCACTTGGAAGGCAGAGGCAGGTGTATCTCTGTGAGCTCAAGGCTAGTCTGGTCTACACAGTGTGTTCCAGGCAAGCTGGGGTTACAGGGAGACCCTGTCTCAAAAAGACTAGAAATAAAAAAAAAATCAGTATCTGAGCTGGTTGGTTAAGGACCTTGTTTGTTACATACCTTTTGGGTTGGGTTTGCTTTCGTAGTGTTTGTTTTAAAGTATCTCTTTGGTTTGCTCAAGTTGGAAGTATTGTGTTTTTGAAATTCTCAGTCTGGTTCGTGTTGCTTTCAGAACTCTGAAGGCCTGAATTCTGGGACTGGTCTTCCGTTTCATCCTTTTGGCCTTGTCCTCTGTCCTCTGTTTCTTGCCGCATGGCTCTGTACGCAGGCAGATGGGGCCTGTTTGGGAGGGACACTTTTCAGCCCTGGAAACTCTGCTGGCTTGGATGTGGCTCTGTACTTTTCACCCTTGGAGCAACTCTTGCCTTTAACTCTCATGTTTAAGTCTGTATTGAACTGCCTTTCCTAACTGTCTAAATGACATTTTCCTGAACTATTCCTAAAACTCCCATCAGCAACTGAAACCAGGAATCTTAGTTTGACTTGAATGGAGGTCTCTTATACCTGGAAGAGTTCCCCCAGGCTCCTGGAGATGGCCACGCAGTGGTGCTTTTAGTTCTCTGGCTAGAGGACACCTGAGTTAGACAGTGTAGCACATGGCTTCTTCTGGGGTACCTTGTAAGAACTGATCCCCAAGATGCGCTAAGCCAGTCTCTTGCCTCCAGAACAGTGTGAGACCAAATGAGACAGCTACAATGTGTTCAAAATAATTACTTATAAACATTATTATTATGTTTATCTTGTAAAAAATTACCATGTACTTTTACACATACACTGAACAACCTCTAGACATTGCTGAGAATTAACTCATAATTGTTCTCTGCAGTGTGTCTTCTTAGATGCTGGGCAGTGATACGATTTTGGGTTTGTTTCCTTCGAAGTCTTTCCCCCTCCCGTCTTCCTCATAGGAAGCAAAGGACTGCCCTGAGCCTGAGCTGTTGCTGTCACAGCTGCTCCAGCCCTGCAGACTTGGCTTGCTGGCTCCTCTGACCCTGTGTGCTGTGCTCCTGTGCTTTTATTTCCATTCTAAGTTCCTGCATGTTACTATGGGAGAGGGTTAGCTGTAAACAAGTGTAATTGAGTCATATTCATGAAAACTATTTTCTTATGCTCTGCTTTTGGTACTGTAGGTCTTAAATGGTCTTTAATAATGGATCGATTCTGTATTGCCTTATTAAGACTAGATACTTCTTGTTATCCCATTCTTTACCCTCTCACGGAATTGTCTCTAATAAAAACTGAATGAACATTAGCTTGTTTTAGTCATACTGTAACTTTTGACTATGGTTATCTTCAAGTACAAATGAAATGTATAATTTTTCCATTACTTGTTGAGTTTGAAACCCAGTTAGGAATAGTTACCATATTAAAATGCAAATGATATTTCTGAAAATACTTTCTTCAAGTGAAAGCCCTCCTGTCTAGCATCAGTGTGTATGATTTTGTTCAGCATATCCATTTCTGAGATGAAATTCTCATATACATATATATGTACATGTATGTGTGTGTGAAGTACTATTGGCTTTTAAAAGTTTCCCTTATATACACTTGTTCTTTGTAAACTATAAAAGATTTTAGATATTGTTAGTTTGACTTTTAAACTTACATTTTATTCTGATTAGAATTTCACCAAGGTAATCGTTCCTGGTTTTGAAACTGGTTTGTTGTTGACATTGTGTCTAGCCATAATATTTATTGTATGGGACTGTTGTAAATGTGTAGACTTATGTTTAATACTAAGAATATTATTAAATAATAATTTACTATATATCAAATTGAGTTGTAAGTTCTCAAATAATCTAAAATTGTTAAATTACAACATGGTTCCTATTACTTAAAGTATAACTTAATTTTAAGAAATAATTACTTCTGCTCCAGGGTGCAATTTATCTCTGTGTTTAGATGTTTTATAGAAAATAAACATTTTTCCAAGTCTATATAAAACATCTCTAAACCTTTAGAGGAGACTTGGTCATTTAAAACCTGCTTCAAGGCTTACAAGGACATCTCAAAGTGTATACATCATAATAATATATTTAAGATAATTGTTCATCTCTCTATATGTGAGGTAAAATATTAATTGCTTAGTAAATTCATTTATAATGCTATTAAAAGGGTTTAAAGTCTGAGCAGGGTCACAGCACAGTTTTCCTTAAGTGATTATGCTGGAGGCTGGGTACCAGTTGCTTCTCTCTACCTAGTGTTTCTACTCCTTTTTTGGTAGACCACTCTCTGAACTACATGAAGTAAAAAGATTTTAATGGTTTTGTGTTTTCTATAAGGTCCATCTGGGAACTTAAAAAGCACAGTGTCTACGTGGGTAATATTAATTCTTTGTATTATCTTAATATATGTAATTTGGATTCCATGTTCTTTTAATAAGATGCTGCTGCACACACTCTTCTGAGTCAAAGACCTGCCATGTTCATGACTTCAGCTGTGTCTGCTTTCGAAAGGTCATCACAATTGGATTTGTTAACAGTTATGTTCCTTCATTAAAGGAGGAGCAAGCAGGGTCATTGGACCCTCACCTGAGTATCCAGCCATTCTTCCCAGCCAGCTGTATGGTCTCCTGAATTGAAAATGGTTCTCCTGAATTTAAAAACAAAAACAAAAACTACAGTATATAATCTGGAAAGGGCTAGGAAGAGAGAGCTTGACCCATGAGGTTACAAAAAGCCAGTATCCATGCTGGGTAAAGGCTTTCCAATGCAAGGACTCTCAGGTCACTCATATACCTCAGTAACCCCTCACTCATATCTGTAAGGAAATTCAGTAAATTCACTGGTTCCCCAGGGTGAACTTTAATGTAATCAAACATTGATTTGACAACAAATGGTAAATTTATGTGAATGTTATTATGTCTCATAGTATTAAAAGGGTTAAATTAATTAAAAATATAAAATAAATATTTTAATAAAAGATTTATATATAAAGATTAAAATGACAGGATATTTCTAGAGTACAAGGGATAATGAAAATTTTAAGCAAACTTATTAAAGATCTGAAAAGGTTTATCAACTGAGTTGTTAATTTTCAGTCCACTCCTCTGGCTTGTACGGCACACCAGGTTAAATGGATGCAGACAAGTATTGGGTTACCTATGGCTACTGAAAGATGTCCTTTATGTTTCTCTGTATTATGCAAATGTTACTTTTGGGACTTTCTTTTGCCTATAACAAGAACAATTTGGCGCAAGAAAAACTAGGTTTTACCTCCTTGAACCAGATGTAAACAATCTAGGAGAAACCATCTTCGAAGCTTGGTCTGAATTCTGATCAGTTTATTTCCTGTCTATAGGGTGTGTGATATGATGCCTCTCTTCCTTCTGAAAACTGTGAGTCAGGATATGGGAACAGACTGTTTCTATTTGTAATAGAACAGCTTTCATTTGAGACAGACTTAAAATTCTTGTTTTAAAGTCTCTTTCCTGGGCTGTGCCTAGTTGACCTGTGATGGTAAATCTCTTCCAGTCAATGTTTGAGAACATTTGGGTTTTGTTCAAGCTTTATCTCTGTATTACACAGTAATTAAATGTACCAGGCTGATGTAACTGACCTTCTTGGATGGTTAATAACCATACTTAAGAATAACCATATTAATCTGGTCAAAGGGGCTTAAAGGACTGTTTTGTTCCTTGCCCTCAAAGGTCAACTAAGTCCCAGGGGACTATGGGAATCTCTTGATATGTCCTGTAGCTGTGATGAGTCACTTGTCCTCTTGTTCAGGGAGGTCATGGAGACCCCACCAGAGGGACTCAAACCAGTGTCCAGTCTGCAAAGAGGAGGGTCAACACAGAGGAAACGTTTCCTCCAATGTTTCCAAGCAAAGCCTCAGTTGAGCAGGATCTTTTTACTTATCTTCACATAGATAAAACTGATAAAAGAAAGGAGCCAGGGGCTCCTCCCAAGCCCATAACCAAAAATTAAATGATCAGTATATTTCTTTAAGAGTCTAAAGGCTGGCATTTCCCAGACATTAAACTTAAGTCCAGGTAAAATGTTATTTAGACAATTATTTCTTAGTAGTGATTTTGTTCTTAACAAGAAAATGCTGCTCACGTGTAAGACTTCAAATCTCGGTCTGCAATACTTCAGTGCCCACCTGCAGCTAAGGGAGACAACCCACTATTATTCTAAAATGATGGCTAAATTTATTTTCTTTCCGTCTAGAAGACTGATTCTAGCCACTCCAACAGCTATCAAAGTGCCTGAAAACAAATTCTGAGTTCATCACTCTCGAGTCCAGCCTCGGCAGCCAGAAGAAAAATGAGGAGGAACCCAATAGATGGACGTTCTTGAAGCTCTCGTCAGGAAATTCTAATGGACTTTGATTTGGACATTTAAAAATTGCCCTGTTCTGGTTTTTTTCTGGTTCCCTGTCTAGAACTTGTAATGCTAACTACTCTTACCTTTACTTCTCCTTCATATTTCCCAGGCACTGGTCAAGGACTTTTTTTTCTCCCTACAGTTAAAAGTTAATGCAATTTGGGAGTCTTTTAGATAGACCCACTGAAGGGGTACCCCAATTGCCACATCTCGCATCCCTGTTCAGCATGGAAGAAGCCAGCACGGTCTGCTGTTGCTTTGTAGCACTCTTTCTGTCCTTGGTCTCCTGCAATGTTTCTGTCCTGACCTGACTTTATTGCTAGCATACCCAGATGTTAGCCTCTACAAACCAGGATCTAATTGCTCTATTGTTTTTGATGTTAGGGCATAAATCCAAGAAGTCAGGCTTTAACTTGGGCAGTCTTTGAGGCTTGCTTTGGGTTTGGGGAGGAAGTTCCATTCTCCTCCTTTACCTGAGGAGAAGTTTCTGAAATGCAGAGCTGGGTATGGTCCTGAGAGATCCTGGCCACCTGTTCTTCTGAGACTGAAATGTAAATCCTAGACTAGAAGCTTAAAAGAGAGGACGTGCCATCCTCTTGGCCACTCAGTCTTTTTGGATGAGAACCTCCTCTTACACTGAACTGGAGTGATTAAGACCATGCAGAAGCTTAAATGCCACAGGCTCTGGCCACTCTAATAGCACCAACTAATTCTTCCGAACAAAATATTTCTCTGGCTATATTAGGACAATATCCAGAGGCTGTAAATGTTAAAATATTCATTTAAAGTTTAAATAAAAATTTTCATAATTTTTACTAGCTAAATATTTCAGTCCAGTGAGCTCCTCACATGGGCTTTTGAGAAGTGTGGTCATCCTAGAGGTTTTAATTTTCTGTATTTTGTTATTTATTTTATTTTATTTTTTGAGGCCAAATCTTAATATGTAGTCAAGGTTGGCATTGAACTCATGAGCCTCTTGCCTCTGTCTCCTGAGTGCCAGAGTTAGAGGTATCTAACATCATACTTGACTTCCTGAATTTATATTTGAACTCAAATGGGGTCAAAGACTGTTTGCAAAATAGAGTCTTTCAGAGAAAGACACGGTCTGAAACACCACTGTTTTATATAATGTGGATTAACTTAAATTAGGGCTCAGCCTGATCTCAACAGAGAGGCAAGAAAACAAAACAAAACAAAAACCAAAAAACAAACAAAAAAAAAACAAGGTCCAGAACATTCTGCTAGGAGATTTGGCTAAAAACCAGCTTGTAATCAGTTACCAAGGATTTGTTTAATGTTTGTTAGAGAGCACTTGAGTAATTTACATTTTGCATTCTATGAACACATTCAGCTCTTTAGAAAACCAGCAGAACTGGCACCCTTTCCAGCTATAGAAATATCACTATTAAAAATGTAAGTTACTTTTTGAAAATTTCTCTACTTTATGTACTGCGCCATCTCAGTTGACCCATGACCTCTGAGTTATTAGCTTTAAGATCCTATTTCCTTTATTCCTATCACACAGGAAGTGTTTTAAATGTTGGCTCTTTCTTATCTGGACTTTTAAACATGTCACTGTATTTTCAGAATGGAAGGTTCTGTGGTTGTTTAATGCATTTACCTCCCTTTTATACATAATACAACTGAAATCAAGGTCTTCATTCATTAAATAAATATTTATTGATTGCTTAGTATGTGTCAAGAATTGTGCTAGGTGCAGATCTGTCACATGGACAAAACAATCCTTCTCCTCAAAGAATTCAAAGCATGTGTAATGGGATAATTTTACTACAGCACAAAATTTGCTGTGATAACAGAAAGCTCCCAGCACTGGTATCCATCAAGGAGTTAGGGGGCGTGACAGTTAATACCTAGGAGACCAGCTTTCGGGCATGTTGGTGAGGGATTACGTAGATGAGGTTAGTTTTTAGGCATTCCTGGGAAGGACTATTGACAGTGGGTTAATTGAGGTCAGAAGACCCACTTTCTCTGTGGGCAGCAGCATTCTGTGGCTGGTACCCCGCAGTGGAGAATAGGGGAGAATAAGCTGAGCACTGGTTCTCACCGCACTCACTGCTGTCTGCCTCTGAACTATGGCTGCGTGTCACCAGCAGCCTCACAGTCCCACAGTGTGCTTTCTCTACCGTGGAGGGCCGCACCCTCGAGCTGGCAAAGTTGCTTTGGTCAGGAATTTTGTCTCAGCAGCAAGGAAAGTAATTCACAGAGACGGTCAGGCCAGGAAAAACTTCCAAAGATGCTTCTGCTGAGATCTGAAGGCTCATCATCATCATCATCTTCATCATCATCATCATCATCAAAGGAATTTGGAACTTTCTGAATTTCTAATGCAGTTAATGATTGGATTGCACAGACCTGGAATTATGAGATGTCTCGACTAAGGATATCCACATGCAAGTCACATGCCTAGTGGCATGGGTGAGAGAGATAGAAGACCCCAATGAAAAAGGAAGAGAATTTATGCCTGAGCATAGATGGACTCCACATTTAGTAACTAAGAAAGGGGAATGCTATATAGAAAGCTGAGAAATGGCCAAAGATGTGGGCGGGAAACCAAGGCGTGGTGCTGAGAGGAGGAAGTGGATGATAAAGACCATTTTCACTGAAAGCAGAGGAGAAATTTGAACTGGAAAGTGTCCATGGGCGTGAGTGAGCATCATGGAATTTGATTTTTGTGGTTAGGAAGAGCTGGTTCAGTGCGTGGGAGGGGGCAGAATCTAGACTGAAGTGGGTTAAGAAGCAAACAGAAGTTAGTGGCTGGGGATAGCACCTCAGGACAGCTTAGCTGTGGAGGTAAGGAGAGAGAGGTTAGTTGTTGGATATGGGAACAAAAGAGAGCCAACTGTACATTGAACCAAAGAGGATTTAGTTGAATAGAATTTGAATTTGGAAGAGAGGGAGTGAACTTTAAAACCCAACAATTCTTGAGAAGGTGGGAGGGGATAGGGTTGGAATCTCCAAGAGTGAGACTGGTCTTAAGCTAGAGAGAGAGGCGGCATCTATATTGTTTAAGAAGAAAACTAGGAGCCTAGTGTCATGGTGCACCCCTTTAATCTCAGCACTCGGGAGGCAGAGGCAGGCAGATCTCTGTGAGTTCAAGGCCAGACTGATCTACATAGTGAGTTTCAGGCCAGCTGGGGCTACAGGGAGAACCTGTCTCAAAAAGATTGAAAAAGAAGAGGAAGAAGAAGGGGAGGGGAGAAGCTATTTGAAGAAAGAATTAATGATCCATTTCCAAAAACATAAGACATCAGGCCATATACCCAAGAAGCTCAGTGAATCCAACAGAATAAATAAATTAAGGACACATCAAACTCAGAGGGCATGTGTTAATAGAAGCCAGAAGAGAGAGTCAGAGAGGAGGAGGAGGAGGAGGAAAACTAGGTTGTGAAGGGGTGCTTAGATGTTTGGCATCCAGCAGTTTGAGAAATTCATTATCTGATGACTTTTCCTCCAGAAAGAAGGAAGGCGTGTAGTCAGAAGATGGGTGGGGAAAGTTCTGTGGAGAAAGGTGTAGGAATGTAATGTTAGAATCTAGCCTCTTTCTGCAGCAGCCTCCTCTTCCCCTTTCCCCAACAGGCACCCTACTGAGCCACCCTAACTGACAGTGCTGGTGCCAGGACTTCCTACCTGGGAAGAGTTAACATCAAAGGGGGTAGTGACCATCATACACATCCTGCTTCAGACTTCTGTCCCTGCCTCATGCCAGGAATAAGAAGCAGCTTCCTCCCCTGCCTCAGGGGCTCTGCATTTTCTCTCCAGAGAGATCTCTCCATGCTGTTTGTCTCTGGTGCCGGGGCCTGAACTTTCCTCGGAGTCCCTGCTATGCCGTTGCCTCTCTGTTCATCACTTTGACATCTCTTCTAATAGTCCTTATTCCACAGTAATCCAGTGTCCTCACGAATCACCAGCCCCATCCAAAACCTAACAAAGGGGAAGGGGTTTCAGGTGAGCACTGAGGCGCTCCACACACCGAACACAGCTGCCCCAGTATGCAATTTTCTCCGTTCAACACTTGCTCACTGGGGCATGCAAGCAGGAAGCAGTGTTAGGCCCATCCAAGGTTGTGATGGATGAAGAATTCAGCATTTCCCAAACCAGTCTCTCAAAATACTCTCCTGACAGAGATTCATAAGTGCATTGAGAAAACAGAATCTTCCCTGGGAGAACCTTGACACACCATACTCTTTTTTTAATATGCATAGGGACATATTGGAGGCTCTTCTACAGAGACTCCAGTTAAATTTAACATGATCTAAAATCTCAGGTTACCTGCAGCCATAATGTTCCCTCATATCAATAAAGGTCTCACAGTTTTGTTAGTGATGGATAATTGTCAGTTCCCTCCCTGCGCTTCAGCCCCAAATAAAAGAACAGAGGCCTTCATTCCCTCCTTCAGTGTGTTTACATTTCCTGCAGTTAGCCTTCTAAATCACATTGATCTCAGGGTGGAGTAAAGATACCCCTTTCTGAAACGAGCCTCATTTTTTTAATGTATGGTAGCTGAAAGAGCCTATTGCATTTATTGACTCCTGTCATAAACTTAAAAGCAAACAGTCAGCCAGCTTCCTTATGGGTTCCTCCAGGACCGTAAGAAACCAACCTGAAAACTGGCTGGGAAGTCAGGGCCAGTGGCCACCCCAAATGGTTAGGGGTTCAGGTTGGTGGAGCCTGGTAGGGGAGGACAGCAGTTAGAGTTATTTTTCCCTTTCTCTCTCTCTCTCTCTCTCTCTCTCTCTCGTATGTACGTAGTATGTGTGCACATGTATGTATGTTCACATGTGTGTGAGCACAGGTGCATGTGTGTATGCATGTGGAAGCCAGAGACTGATGTTTCTCTCCACCTTATATGTTGAGGCAAGGTCTCTCACTCAAACCCAGAGCTCCTGGATTAGGCAAGTGTAGCCAGTCAAATTCACTGTCTAAACCTCCAGAGCGCTGGGATTACAGCAAATCTGCCACGTCTACCCAGCATTTCCATGGGAGCTAGAGATCTGAATTCTGCTCTTCACACTTGGGTAGTGAGTGCTTTACCCACTGAACCATCTCCTCAACCCTTATTTATTTATTATTTATTTATTTATTTTATTTTATTTTTAAGCTTTTAAAATTTTATTAGAATCTTAAAGAAAAATCCACAGAGCAGGCAAGCTGGTAATCTTGGCAGCTGCCTTAAGGAAGTGAATGATAGGAAGAAGGAAAGAAAACCATGAAGCCGACAGAGTCTGTGTGGGAGGTCAGACACGTGGCTGACGGGCTGCCGCATGGCTGGGAGAAAGAAGCTTTAGAGAAAAAGAAAAGAAATACAGGATGCTGGGGCAGCATGTTTGGTAAGAAAGGAATGAAGAAGACAAGGGGAAATTACACCTTTCTGAAGGACTCAGAAAGGTGGACAGACTTACAGAGACCTTCAGGACTGATGCTTATCCAGAAGTTCTGCAGAGTTCTGCCCCCAGCCCTCGTTTTTTTAAACTGTCATTAATAATCTTTTCATTGGTCTTTTCAGTTTAAAAATTGCTCTTATATATGTGAGTTCACATCACATTTAATGAGTGTTGAGCAAGAAATATAGATTGGCGAGATGACAGATGAAAGACAGGCTGAAGGAAAAAGAGGGGGACTGGGAAAGGAGCTAGAAAGGATTGTGAGTAGTGGATAAGCCCTGCATTCTAGGCGATGCTGCTTCCAAGGTGTGGAATGGCTTCTCGGAAGCAGGGCAAGAAACTTAGAAATCACAGTGGCTTGTGTCCTCCATGAGGCTATGCTATACAGCACATAGGAAGGTGTATTTGAGATATTCATGTTCCATGGGGGCAGGTGAGGGTTAGGAAAAACACATTTAAACATTTCTGAGTGGCAGCGAAGAGGACTGGCAGTGAGAAAAAGCAGAGACTGTGAGGAAGAAACCCTGATCCTGATCCTGTGGTTTGAGGAGAGACTTCTGACATCCACAACTAAGTCCTTTGTTCTTGGACATCTTTGCTATGTCTGTCTGGTCCATCTGCTTCTACTTCAGTGGCCCTGCCCATTTTATCTGAGGCTCTAAATGACCATGTTCTACCCCTTTAAACCATTTCCTCTTCTGGCCACAACTGCTCTCATTATACAGAAAGTGAAGCCACACAGAAGTTATAGACGGAAGTGCTGTTAAATCATATCTGCTGAACCTGGAGCTCATAGATTTGGCTAGGTTACCTGGCCCATCAGCTCCAGGGATCCACCTGTCTCCTCCTGCACCCCAGCACGGTGGTTACAGATGCAGACCACCATGCCCAGGTTTTTATGTGTGTTCAAGTCCTCATGCATTTTACTAACTAAGCCATCTCTCTAGCCCCAGGTCCTACACTCTCGAGAGGTTGCAAGAGTGACTTGGGTTTGGACCTTATAATAAATTCGCTTCTTTGAAGCCATGTATAAACTAACTTTAGCCAGCCCTGCTGGCAGAGGAGGCTCCACAAGTGTCTCGATGAGGCACTTGGTTGCTGCTCAGGAAAACAGAGTGGGAGAATTCTGACCTGGCATTGAGGAAGTGTTATGAACTGAGAAACACAAGAAATCAACAAGAAATATGAAATGGCAGAATCTGTCAGGTTTGGATTAAGTGGAATATTTAAAAAGTCAGAAGTCAGAGGTCCACGGAATTCCGGATATCTATAAGATTTATTTTTAATTATGTGCATGTGTGAATGTCTCTGTGTGTATATGCTGTGTTCGTGGGTACCCTCAGAGGCCAGAAGAAGACATGGGATCCTCTGAAACTGAAGTGACAGGAGGCTGAAAGCTCCCTAACATAGATGCTGGGAACTGAACTCGCATCTTCTGCCAGTACAATACACACTCTTAACCACTGAGCCATCTTTACAGCCCCTTCTATGGCTCCCCCACCCCCATTCTTTTCAACCCAAGGGCAGTAGTGTTGGCAAAACATAGGCTCAGCATGTATTGAGAGTCTCCTGTCTTAGAGCCAGGAGGTAAATCTTGCTTTTGCCTAACATGGGGGGCCTAGTGCCAAGAAAAGGCACCAGAACCTGGAGAACCAGCAGGGCACTGTGATGAGCATCCAGTATCCCATACTGGGAGGTTCTGATCCCACTGGACTTGAGGAAACACCTGGCAATGTGGATTTGTACCAGGTGTTCCTGGAGCACAGCTAAATCTAGGGGTGTTTGCAAAGAATGGGAGAAATTACTTTTCTTATTAGGGGAGGTTAATATTAGGACTAGAATAAATACTAGCACTGAGGTCTTCTGGCTGAGGAATCAGAGTAAAAGAATCATTTCCTTAGATCTCAGGGTGATGGGCATGTTATAACAATGTATGGTCTCACAAGAAAGGGCTGAGTTGCTACTTGTCAACTGTTGTGGTTTGAATATAGACGGTCCTTCATTGGCTCATGTATTTGAGCACTTGGTCCCCAGTTGGTGGCACTGTTTGGGAAGGTTATGGACCGTTTAGGAGATAGAGCCTTGCTGGAGGAAGTATGCCACTAGGAGTGGGCTTTGAGGATTTATAGCCTGGCCTCACTTCCTGTTCTCTTGCTCTACTTCCTGTGTATGGATAAAATGTGATACCCCAGCCTCACACTCCTTCTGCCCTGCCTTCCTGCCACGATGGACTGTGTCTCCTCTGAAATTGTAAACCAAAACAGACCCTTTCTCCCCAAAGTTGCTTTTTGTCAGGGTGTTTTATCATAGCAACAGACAAGGAACTGATATATTTGCCTTCCACCAATCCTTTTTTTTAAAATATTTATTATTTTCATTTTATGTGAATGAGTGTTTTGCCTGTATGCATGTAAGCACACCATGTGTATGCAATGCCTGAAAAGGCCAGAAGACAGTGTCTGATCCCCTGGAACTGGAGTTACAGATAGTTATTAGCCACCATGTGGGTGCTGGGAATCGAACCTGGGTCCTCTGGAAGAACAGCAAGTGTTCTTAACAGCTGAGTCATATCTCTAGCCCCCTTCTACCACCAATTCTTAAAGACAATAGATTTGATCATCTGACATCAAACACGGTAGTGGTTTTTTGGATATGCAGGTGTTGGGTAATTTCAAAAGTTTAAATAAAAAACCTATATTAAAATGATTGTGTTCTCTGCTTAGTACTCCATAGGAATGAGTACTTAGCACCCATGGGGAAATTCCAAACAGAATCTTAGTTTAGAATTGTAGTATTACTGGACGGCAGCTTCGTAGATCAAATTCTCCTATGATAGGAAAACATTGAGGAGAAATACCGTCCAAACCTGCTGCCCTGTGAACCTGAGCACTGGCCCTGCTGTGGGAAGAGTCTGATAACTGTGATGGCCAGGCTCACAGGTAAGGACCCAACACATTCCTGCTTCCTTCATGAATCCACTGGCAACTCTGAGGGTCCAGTGTCCAGGTGTCTGAGGAAGTTGCTGGGAGCTCTTTGATGAAAGACCCATTTCCCTGTTTTTCACTCTCTCTCATTGAGAAGATGTAGACAGGGAAGTTAGGCCTCCAGACCACAGAGTCTCTGAGGTACGCACAGGAGGGAAGATCAAGAAGAAAGGCATGTTTGATATGGAACGGGATGCTCATAAGGTTCCAGAGTCTTTTCTAGACAGGAACATAATTGCTTCTTGATCTTTGGGCTAAGATGTGTAGACAGGAGCATAGACACAGCGATCCCTCTGCTTGGGCCCATGTGGGCACAACTGACATTCAGCATATCTAGAGACACAGTTAAGGCTCAGAAGCATTCAGCAGTTCCTGAGGATGCGACCAAGTAGTGGGGACAGACCCTTCAATTCTTTTGGTAGACTTGCTCCAAAGTGTTAGGGGGAGACAGAAGATCCAGAGACAGGCTGAGTTGCTCTTGTTGGGATTTGACCTGGACATAGCCCAGCAAATCCATAGCTTCACCACAGACTTCCTGAACTCGAGAGACCTTTTTATAAGGCAAAGACCAGCGCCAAGCTTGGGAGACATTGAGGGCATCCCTGGCGTTTGTGCGGAAGGCGGCCTTACCCAAACCCTTGCCATGGGTGAGGTTATATACCCAGGTCTGGAGATGGGGCAAGAATTTCAACCCCACAAAGTCATACATCCTGGAAGTCTGGCCCACGGGAGCCCTGACCAGGTCCTCATACCTCAGGAGCAAGTAACGCTGTTGTAGAGTTTCAGGCAAGGCCTGAATAGCCTTGGCTATGCCCACATGGCTTTTGCAGATGACCTTCATGACGTTGTAGGGCTGATCCTCTACTTTGAGCATGGTCAAATTCTGCTCCAGCACAATGTGACTGTCAATCTTGAGGTCGGCTGCGGTGCGTTCTCGGGATCGGAACACCGCCCGGGGATCCCGGACCAGGTGCACGATGTGCAGGTTGAGGGAAGGGTCAGTGAGCAGTGGGTAGAGGACCTGCAGATTGAAGAAACGCACCTCCTTGAGCACCACGTGGCTGTGAGAGCGGCAGACTTTCTCTACCATTTCGAAGGGCTTTCGACTGCAGAGTACCTCACACTGCTTAGGAGAGCTGATCTGGATGCTAGAGACAGCATCACAGGCAGGTGGTGAACACAGGGCCCGGCTTTGCGCCCATTGGAAGAGGCTGGATTGTGCTCGGGGACCTGGTTTCATGTAGGCATCAAACACGCTCATGTCACACAGGAAGATAGACCTCATCAGGTCCCGCACAGCCATGTGCAGTCTCCAGACCGTGCTGCTGGTGAAGGTCATCCACACGTGCCAGGCAGGCTCCATCAGGTAGAAGACATCTGGGTGCTGCCCAAAGACCTGCCCCACAAAAGAGGAACCGGATCGCCAGGAAGTCAGGATCAGCACGTGCATGGGTCTGGGCTCCTCCTTCTGGAATTTGTAGCCAGACATATGGAAGAAGAGGCCGAAGATCACCATCTGGGAAGTCAGGAATAACAGCAGCTTGACTTTCTTAGGCAGAATCATCCTACCAAAGTGGAAGACCTTGAAGGGGCAAGCAGAGGGAAGTCGGGTTAGGCTGAAGTGACATCTGCCTCCTGGACCCCCTTCAAGGAACACTGTAAAAATTCAGAATGTAGAAGTCCCTGCAAGCACTTGCCCAAATATCTCTGCAGAGTAACTTTGGTCTCTTACTCCATCACTAAGTTTCATATTTTAAGATCTAACCCCCCCCCTCCCACCATGGGTCTGTGGGACCACCAAGAATGCCTGAATTTGGCTATATAAAAATCAACATAGGAGGGGCTGGAGAGATGGCTCAGAGGTTAAGAGCACTGATTGCTCTTGCAGAGGACCTGGGTTTGATTCCCAGCACCCACATGGTGGCCACAAACCGTCCTTAGCTCCAGTTCCCTGGGGAATCCGATACCCTCTTCTGACCTCTGAGGCATTGCACGACATGGGTGCATGCACATACATGCAGGCAATACACTCATACACATAAAATTAAAAAAATAATAAATAAAAATCTTCACCAGTGACATATCTGACAGAGATTTAACATCCAGAATATATAAAGAACTCAAAACCCCACCCCCCACCCCCACAGCCAAACACAGTGTGGCCATGCAGGCAAAGCTGTCTGACCAAGTCCTGGTTGAATGCCTTGTGATCCTCCAGAAACCAAGACACAGCCTAAGGACTTTTTACCTCAGTCTCCTGAAGGCTAGGGCTGCAGGCTATTAGCTTCCTGTCTTTAGCACTGACCCTTAATCCTTGGGATTAAAGACATGGGGAAATTGATCAAATGCCACTATTGAACAAGTAGGTATCTCTTCCAGGCCAGTTGTTGTAACTTGCAGGATTCAAAACTGGGTAAGGTTCATGATAAATTTTCTCTTCAGGTAGCTTGCATAGCACCTTCCAGCACTATGAAATCTAGACAATACAGATGAGGCTCTGAAGTCAACACCAGCTTGATTTCTCCTTGTTTGTTCTGCAGCTCATGTTTGTAGTGTCTTCAAACAATAGGGTCTTACCATGAAGCTCTGGTGGGTAACCAACAGCAGGGGCAATACAAGCCCAAGTTTTAAGATATTTATTTTCATTAGAGTATTTTAATTATACAAAATAATGTTTCATTATGTCATTTCCTACATGTATATGGTATGCTTTAAAATTTTTTAAACTGTACTCATTTTTATTTTATGTGTATGAGTGTTTTATCTGCATGTATGTGAGTGCACCTGTGTCGTGCAATGCCTGTGGAGGCTAGAAGAGGGTGTCAGATCCTTGGATCCCTGGAACTAGAGTTACGGATGGTTGTTAGCTGCCAAGGGGGTTCTGGGAATCCAACTTGGGTCCTCTGGAAGAGCAGTCAGTGTTCTTAACTGCTGAGCTATCTCCCCAGCCCTGTAATGGTATGCTTGAACCATTTTCATCTCCAGCTCCCTCTCTCTCTCTCTCTCTCTCTCTCTCTCTCTCTCGTCTTTCATCCTCTACCAACTGACCTCTTTTCTCAAATATCACCCTCGTCACTTCTATGCCTTAAAATTTGTGTGCATGTGTGTGACACACTAAGTAGGGCTGTTTGGATAGAAATGGGGGGTAACTACGATCAAAGCACACTGTATACACGTATGAGATTGTCAGTGGATAAATTTTTTAAATGTGGGGGAATGTTTTTGATGGATAATTTCCACATGGTTTAAACTATTTTGTCAATAGGGTCTGAACTTACAATGGGGCTTTCCTAAGACTGTATGCAGAAAGCATAAAACCAGGGAAGTGCTTGTTAGCCGCATCCTGGCATGTCGGGCCCCAGGTCTCTGACTTCCCAAACACAAGAAAGGGGACATCTTGCCATAAGCAGCTGGGTCTGTGGAGGAAAACTAGAGCTGTAAGTTAGAAAACTTCTAGGGCTCCCTGTAACAGAAGTAGTGACCTATCTTTAAAGGGATCACAATGTTTTTCCACAGGAATTTTCCTGGTTGTGAATTGGTAAATTTGTCCTTCTTTGTAAGAGCCAGTAGTTATCTTATTACCTGAATACAATGAAAAGTTTACCTCTAACCCAGGCCCATTTCTCAACTTGCCTGTACACAAAACTGTTCGTTATAATGCATTATTTCTGTTGCTTTGTGTACAAACAGGGCGATCCAAATATATGAACACTCTTAACAGCTTTTCTCTTTAAAACAAAAAAACATAGTAAGTTATCCCTACTTGTAGCAGTTTTTTTCTTGTCAGCATGTTTTGAGGGAACTTTCATGGCAGGATACAATGCATCTTTGTTCCTTTATACCACACAGAATTCTGTTGCAAGAGCAAACAACAGTTTATTTAATCAGTTTCCTCATGGTTGGGCTTTTGGGCTATCTTCAGTCTGTTATTTCAAATGTTCAGTCATGAACTTCGTGGCCACATCCCATTGTAAGTTAAATCACTGGAAGTGAATTGCTGAGTCAAAAAGTATGTGTGTGTGTGTGTGTGTGTGTGTGTGTGTGTGTGTGTGACTTGGACAGCTACCTCTGGGCAACCTTCATAGTGCTCCTAACACAGAACAAAGGGATCAGAGAATGGGTTTTGGAGGAGGAAGGGGGTGACTCTTGGAGTTTATAACTTGCTTCCTCAAGAGACAGAACATGCTTTGCCAGCTCCTGGGTTTCCCTTGGAAGTCCCCTGAACATTCTGGGAAGTGTGTCGTGACACTCGCCAGACCTTGTGTGGCAGTGGCAGAAACCCCCATCTTTCTTATTCGTTGCCGGATATGCTTTTCCCCTGGGTCTTCCAAAAGGATCAAGGGGAGATCATCTCTTCTTTTCCTTCTTTTTTGTGCATGTGTGTGTGTGTGTGTGTGTGTGTGTGTGTGTGTGCTCGTGTGTGTGCATGAGTGTTGGCACATGTGTGGAAGCCAGAGATAAACCTCTGGTGGTGTTCTTCAGGCACCATCCACCTTTTTTTTTTTTCTTTTGAGACAGGGTCTCTTATTGGCCTGGAGCTTGCAAAGTAGGTCAGGCTGGCTGACTGAGTCCCAGGAATCCCCCTGTCTCTGCCTCTCTAGTTCTGGGGTTACACATGCATGTTACCATGCCTGGTTTGTAAAAATGTGAATTCTGGTGATCAAACTCTGGTTTGCAAGGCAAGCACTTTACTTACTGATCTATCTCTAGCCCTCATCTCTCCTGTATGGCCAAAAACCACATTACAAGACGAGAGAGATATGGCTCAGTGGTTAAGAGCACATGTTGCACAAGCTTAGGAACCTGAGTTCATCTCTCCAGCATCCACATAAAAGGCACACATGGCTGTTTCAGTGCCTGTGTCCTCAGTGCTGTGGGGAGTAGATACAAGAGGATTGGTCAGGCTTGCTGAACAATGAGCTCCAGGTTCAGTGAGGGATTCTGTCTCAAAAGAATAAGGTGGAGGTTATAGGATACCCAACATCCTCCTCTGACTGCCTCACACATGGGCATGGGTTTGTGTACCTGCACACACATGTGAGCATACCACACACACACACACACACACACACACACACACACACACACGCAGAGCTATCTGGCAGTGCCAGGAGACTGTTAGTAAATAGTAATTCTTGTCTTTCTGTCTTTGGCCTGTGGTTTAAGAGATGACCAGCTAAGGTATGCTCTTAATTCCTAAAACTGAATTCCAAAAGGACATAATTAAAAACGACGCCATTGCTGATAATAGTTCAAATATAGCTGCCCGTCTCCTACTACCCCAAGACAGAAGGCCTGACTTGAGGAAGAGACTATCTCCTAGGGATAACGTGAGCACAAGAAAGTGTGGAACAAAGTCAGGGACAAAGGAGCAAAGGGAGAGGCAAACCCAAGAGGGGAAATTGACCGGTGGATAAATATAGAAGCTGGGATAGAATTTTACAAGTAGGGCCTGTAATCCCTTTAGCAATAAGCTCACACTGCTGGGGATTAGGAAAGTAGACCTTTCTCTCCACCCCAGCCTTAGGTCAACTCTGTCCTGTGAGGTTCAATGACTCTGTGCCTTCCTGGTGTGTCAGCTGCCCCTGGCTTCAAGCCCAGGACCTCCCGAAGCTGAGCCGGGCTTCCACTGTCCTTAGCTGTCCTCAGTCTTTGGATATCCATGTATAGACCTTACTTTCTCTGCATTTTCTTTCCTTTTATTACTGGGGGTTGAGGGGCCAGAACCCAGCACCTTGTCCCTCTGCTAGACTTTCTAAAGCACAAGTCTGTCGTTCCTCTGTTTTAAAATGCCCTGATACTCTGCCATCCCTGCCACTGTCCACTGTGCTGTGAGCACCCCCATCTATATGGAGGCTCTAGTGGGAGAGGAAGGCTATCTATCTGATGAGTTTATATTCATGCTCAGATGCCAAGGAACTCAGAAAGTAAGCGACTGTGACCAGTAATAGTCATATATATAGAGATTAGAAATGCATGTGAAAACGTCTCAATGTCAATTGCCTTAAAATGAATTTTTCTGTATGAAACTGTGTATTTTAACAACGAAGTGGAGATCTTTTTTAAACGTTAAAAAAATGCCCTGATAACTTTCTAACACATACAGGCTGACACCCAAGTTCCCAGGCCTTGCACCCAGGGTCCTCAGTGGCCTGACCTCGGATTTCCTAACTCTTTTCTCCCTTTCCATACTGTTGGTTCCAGATTCAAGCTTCAGTTCTTTCAAACTTGTCCTGTTATTGCAGAATCCTGAGGCGTTTATAGGACTGCCATTCTGCCTTTAGAGGCTTCCCACCATCCTCTTTCTTCCCCTAAAGAAGGCTATCATCCCTCTGCCTCCCAAATGTCCATTAGCATCCGTCCCACTGCACAGGACACAGCTGCAGACAGTGTCTTTCCCACTGAGCTGCAGTGATTGAACAGGCAGACCATGTCTTACCTTGCTCACTGGTGTGCAATAGTTCCACCAGTGATTAGGTCGGCTTAAGCCTACTACATCAATGAAGAGGGCGATAGATGGTTGTGGGCAACAAGCAGAGTCTAATTGTCAGAAATAGGAAAACCTGATGAGTTTTTATTTGAAATGGCATTTCATGTGGCTCATGCTGGTCCAGGACTGGCTATATAGCTGAGGATGACCTTGAACTTCTGATCCCCCTGCTTTCTCCTCCTTACTGCTGGGGTTACAAGCATGTACTACCAAGCCTGGTTTTATGTGGTGATGGAGATCAAAGCCAGGGTCTTGCACATTCTAGGCAAGCACTCTACCAACTGAGCTACGTCCCCATTATCCTGATGAGCTCTTCAATAAACCAAACTCTTCTAAAATGCAAATGGACAGTATTTAGTATCAATTGTTCAGATTTAGGTGAATTCCTTGAACACTGAGCACAGAAGGTCTCAGTTGCACAGAGCAAGACAGTAATAAAGTCAGATACACGGTTTTGATGCAACATGGCACATTTATCCTTGTTCTATAAAACACAAGTTTCTGTACCAAGCAGTAATAATTAAAATGAAGTGGGGAAAAAACAGAATAGTTTAATTAAAAAGAAGTGCCCATTGCAGATGCCAGCCTACTTTGTTCTCACAAGGTTGACGAGGCAAAACAAACTGAGCATATCCAATACTTCCTCCAACCCCCAAAAGTAATGTGAACATATGTTACCCCAGTGACAGGTGACTAATATCATCTTGGAACCCAAAGGGAAAGTCATGAGAACTTTAGGATCTCGAGAGCTGTCACCAGAGGAGTGGCGGTGAGGGAGAACCTGTGTCAGGTGCAGGGACCATGAAGGCACCCGGACAGGGGCCTTCCTCAAGCAGTCTGACCACATGGGCTGAATTTTAGATGCCTTCATGCCCAATCAGTAGTGATGAGACTTTTAGAAGTGAAATGGGAAATCCTGAACGAAAACAAACAACTCCTAGATCTCAGTCTAAGAGGCCTGGATTTGACGCAGCATAGCCTAGTGAAATTATGTCTCTGCAACCAGAAATTAGAGATGGCAGAAGATAATCTTGTACAAACAAAGAGAATGGAGCTGGACTGAGGCCTCGTTACCAATAGCCTATAGACCTGGGAAACCTGAGGTGCTGAGCTCCTGGACAAAGGGTGACCACAGAACAAACTTCATTTGTTAGTTTAAGACAGCATCTACTGGGGAGCTGGCCTCAAACTCAAAACAATCCTCTGGCTTTTGTCTCCCGGGGGCCAGTGTTATAGATTTGGCCACCATACTATACTCAACTAGCCTAGGAATGCTTGGAGAACTGAATCTTGGTCCTCACCAGTGCTGACCCGAGTGCCGTGGACAGTGCCAGGCACACAACAGGCGCGCAAGAAACATGTCAGTAAGTGACCCAATGAACCAGTATCTCCCTATGCGTGTATGGGTGCTGGGCTTGTTGCTAATTGAGATGCCCCATTGACTCAGGGGGTAATGTCTGGGCAAGGTATTTTCTTCTATAAAAAAAAAAAAAATTCCAGCTCCAGGGAGAGATATTCAGACTTGTCCAAGTCCATTCTAGACAGAGGTGCCTGACCTCGGCTGATAGTCTGGCTTTGTAACTTCATCATATTTGATATCCGCAGGACATTTCTCGGCTTCCAAAGCCCTTTGAGGAGCAGTTATAAAATATAAGCCAATTGGACATGCAAGACAGAGCTGGCCACTTTCCTACTTTAAACAGTTATTTACATATTTTGGAGGGTATATGTGTGTGGAAATCAGAGGACAACTTTCAGGAGTCAATTCTCTCTTCTGTCATGTGGATCCTGGGGATGGAACTCAGGCCAGGCCTGGTGAGAAATACCCTTACCTGCTGAGCCAGCTCACGGGCCCCACTTCTTTATTTTTCAAAACAAATAGCTGACATTTGATTGATTAACTTTTCAGTTTTAACAGCCCTGCCTATCTGATCTGATTAATAGTCACACTTCATCCTGCAGGAGTCAGAGAAAACCTATAGCTCCCTGTACCCCCTCCTCTATCTAGCCTCACTCATCAGAGAGCAGGGGAGAAGCTGGAATCTGGAGAGATCAGAGATACCCAGGGTACATCGCAAAGGTTCTACCCACATTTGGGACTCTTTTCTGTCTGATCCTTTATGAATGGAGGCTGTGGGGTGGGGCTGCTGGTGAGCAGCTTGAGGATTTCTTTTCTCTTTCTAGAAGATTCCCTTGGTGATTCGGAGCCCATTCATGCTCCACCCTTCCCCTAGCCCCCCTCCTTCAGCAATTGAAATCTCCATCTTAGATTCCAGGGGTAACTTGATATTCTGATCCAGCAGCCTTGGGATAAGACCTTGCATGGTAGCTGAGCCCAGAGGAATTCTCTTCTTACCTTGTTAACGGCTGGCTTAGGCTTCCTCAATGAGACAGAGAAGTTTACTCCTGCCAGGCTGAGCACCCGTTGTTTCTCTGACTCATGAACTCCGGCTCGCTGGGCTTCCTCCTCCTCCTTACATTTAGCATATCCACCCATTTCACTGCCCTCACCCTTATGTTGAAACAACCCACCTTGCAAGCTGCGGAAACACTGGCTCCCTAGTAAGCATGGCACGGAGCAGCTTGAGAGTGTAGGGGCAGAGGGGTGGGGAGCAGCTACTCCAAATATCCTAGGTAGGCTGGGAAAAACAGAGAGGAAGCCTCTCCCTGTCTGAGAGATGATTCTGGAATGTCCACTCTTCTAGGACAGAAGGCAGGTGAAGTCCTTCAGGGCAGCATGGAGGCAGAAAAAAATACCCGTAGGGTCCAGAAGATGAAGTTCGTAGAGATACTGCCTGACAGTTACAAGCAGGATGCCCACAGGATTTTATAAGCCCCATTGCTGTATCTAACTCTTACCTCTCAGGAGAAAGCATAAAGGTTATTTTCCGGCATCACACTTACTTGTTCACTCAGCCCTAGGGAGGTAACATTTCTTAACTCCTATGTCATATTGATCATCTTCACCCTGTTTGCAAGATTGATTAAAGGGAAAAATATTCTTCTTTAAGAAAAACAAGTTATTGGAGAGTGTATCTTCTTACTTGCTGTGTGCCTTGGGTAAGTTACATACCCACTCTGAGCTCAGAAGTCTAAAACAACAGCTACACATGGACAAATGTGAACTGTCATGGAGTACAGAAGCCACCTTCTGACTGGACAAGTCCCTGAACCTCTTTGAGTCCTAGAATATAAAATATTCAGCATAAAATAAGAGTGATGGTGTTTGCCTTATAGCATTGTGACTGTTAGGATTAATGCATACAAAGCCCCTGTTGCCCAACTGTATACAACAGTGTGAGTTTAAAAGTGTCAGTTATTGGGGCTGGAGGGATGGTTCAGTGGTTAAGAGCACATGCTACTCTTGCAGAGGACCCGAGTTTGGGTCTCAGCACCCATTGTCAGGTGGCTCACAACTGCCTGTAACTCAAGTTCTGGGGGGATCTGGTGCCTCTGGCTCCTTCAGGCACCAACACACACCCAGAGATGTACACATAATTAAAAATAAAATGTATGTTAAAGTGTTAGCGTTACTGAATCATAACAGTACCTCTTCTCACTCAGCTGCTGGCTTATTTTCCAGGCTTCACAAAAGAGCAGCCAGGCAATACGTGAGTTCCGAGACACTCCCAGGGCTGGCCGACGTCCATCGGCTGTGTCCCCCACGGCCTTATCATTGCACAAATGACACGAACCTGCAGGGGCTCCCTCGTATTGATTTCAGTTGTGCGTCCTTCCTCCTTTCCTGTTTCCTTCTGGCACAGAGAAGTTTATCACCGTCCAAATGGCTGTTCTGTGCAAACATGTAAACTAAAGAGCTGGACCTGGGAAAGCTTTTATTTTACTTTGAGGTGACACTTGCTAAGTATTAAAGAATTAAAAAAAAAACACACACAATATGTATAAGGAAGAAAATACAAATCCCCTGATCTGTTGCTGATCAGAGGAAATGTCTGTTTACTATGCCCCCATGCTTATAGAAATCTGTACCATGAGCCAAGCATGAGCCAAGCATGACAGGCTCACACCTGTCATTCCAGCACTCAGGAAGCTGAGGTAGAAAGACCACAAGTTAAAGGCCAGTATGGACTACACAGTGAGATGCTGTCTCAATGAAAAGAAAACGAATTTCAATAACCAAAATTACATTGAACAGTTTTATACTTGTTCTCTGTCTCTCTCGCTCTCTGTCTCTCTGCATGTGTGCATGTGCATAATCCCATGCAAATGTGTATTTGTGTGTGTCTGTGTATCTGTGTATAGGACAGAGTTGGATGGCAGGTGTCTTCTATTGATTTCCACCTTATTTTGTTGAAACAAGGTCTCTTATTGAACCCAGAACTGACAGATTTGGCAAGACTGACTTCCAGGAAGTCCCAGGAATCCTCCAGTCTCTGCCTCACCAGTACTGGGAATAGAGGCAATTTCCTGCCACAGCTGGCTTTTACCCACACTTCCTGGGAACTGAACTTAGATCCTCAAGTTTGCAAGGCAAATAACTTGCTGACTGAGCCATCTCCTCAGACCTTTGTTTTTCCTTTAAGGTAATTTAAGTTACATCATACAAGTAGGACGCAAGGGTACGATTTAACAAATGAAGGCACTACCTCTTAAATAAAACCCAGAACACTACCAAAGCCGGGACATTACCAAAGCCACTTCCCTCGTCCCCTCCCCCAGATGTCCCTGACCCAGGACTCGGGGTGGTATATTAATGGTAGTCAGGTCCTTGATTTATTTATAGTTTATCACCTCGGAAAGTGTGGTTGAATTTTCCCCATTTCGATTCACCAGTGGAATCACGTAACACATACTCCTCTGAGCTTTCCTATGAATTTATCTTTGTAGGAGTCATGGTGTTTCTTGCTCTCCTGTTCTTGCTGTGTAATTCTCCATATGTGGCTGCACCACTGCTTATTTGGACACTAGAGCTGTTTATGATTATAGCTGAGATTCTTGACATACACCCTGGCAGATGCCTACTTCAGAGTCTCCTGGGGATGGCTTTGATGGTTTCATTTTATGCTGTATCTCAAACATTTGACCAGTCAGCTAATTCTTAGGATTTCATATTTTTCAAAGACAAGGTCTCAGGCTATAGTGCAGGTTGGCCTGGAAACCATTATGTAGCCAAGGCTAGCCTACAATTTGCAATAATCCTTTTGCTTCAGCCTCCCAAATGCTGGGATTATGGCATGAGCTATAATCCTCCATGCTTGACTACAGCAGTTGCTTTTGGAAGATACTTCCTCCCTCTCCCACCTTCCCTCCAGGTACCCACTCTACCCCTGAGCTATATCTCCAGCCCTCTTTTTATTTCTTGCTTTGTGACTGGGTCTCACTAAGTTGCACAGGTTGATCTCAAACTCACTCTAGTCCAGGCCAGCTTTGAACTTGAGATCTTCCTGCCTCAGCCTCCTGACTTGTTGGGATACAGTTCTGTTGTTGCCATCAGGTCCAGCTAGAAGTTGCTATTTTGATAAGATTTATAATATTCCAGTATTCCACTACCAGACTGAATAATCTAGATTATTTCCAACTTCCCTCTATGATATCATAATGAATAGATGATCTTAATGAGTGAGAGAGACTGGGTGAAGTATCTACTACAATCCTTAGCACAGATTAGCCACACTGACTCCTCCCTTACAAATTAAGAAGAGTTTGGGGGCACTAGTGAGATGGTTCAGCAGGTGAAAGCACTTGCTATACAAGCCTGATGACCTGAGTTTGAACTCTGGATCCCACGGTGGAAGGAGCACACTGACAAACGACTCTGGAAAGTTGTCCTGAGATCTACACATATGCATGTGTGCATGTACACACACACACACACACACACACACAACAACAACAATAATACATAAATTTTGTTTTAGATAGGTAGAAGTTTTGGGAAGGCTGAGCTGGAAGAAGCCAGTAACTATTCAACTAAAGATTCTCACTTATATATGAAAGCTAAAAAGTTGATCTCAAAGAAGTAGAAAACAGAATCATGATTTCCAGAGTCTGGTAAGGGTGTAGAGGAAGGAGAGATGGAAAGAGGATGTTTAGTGAGCACTGTGGTGCAGTTGACTAGGAAAACTAATTTCTAGTGTACTATATAGCACAGTTGGATGGGACAACTGTGGCTGACAACAGTTAGCTGAATATTTCTAAACATCTGATAGAAAGGATCTTAATGTTCCCATCACAAGCAAATGATATATGACCGTGGTGATGATAAGCCAATTACCCTATTTGATCATTACACAATATTTCCACTGAAATGCCACACAGCACTCCACAAATCTGCACAACTACTAGGTGTCAAATAAAAACGTAGCTTATAAAAGAGTTAGATATTCACATTATTTGAAAACTTGGAGTATGTAAAAGAGAAGCAATTCTGGGCCAGGGAGATGGTTCAGTTGAGAAAGTGTCTGCTACCCAAGCATGAGGATCTGAGTTTGGAACCCCAGAACCCACAAAATAAGCTGGGCACACTGGTACATGCTTGTAATTCCAGCACTGGGGGAGCCAGGCGGTTTCCCCGAAGCTCACTGGGTCAGGATCATGTCTCTATTCCTTTCACTAATTCTTGAGAACAGTCAAAGTGCAGTACAGAATTCTTTCTGTACTTACCTGAATAGATATTTAATATACATAAAGAGCAATGAAGCACAAATTCCTGGGATCATTTGTAATCTCCAGCACTTGTAGACCTCATGGGGGTATAATAATCTAATGGAAAGAGGAATGCAAAAAGAGAAACTACACCTTTCCCAGTCACTTGAACAGTGTGTGTGTTTGCATGTCTGTGTGAATGTGGATGTGCAAGTCTGTTTTGTATGTTTTAGAGAATGATCTGCAAAAGCTATACTTTCGGTATTGCATGAGTGAGCTTATTAAGTATATAATAAACCAAAGTAAAAGAATAAACAGCAAGGGATTCATAGATAGATAATAAAGCATCATCAAACTGGGAGATCAAAACACCCAATAAAAATCAACTAGAGAAACCCTGTTAAGGCAGCCAGCTGGAGTTCCCAATAGAGAGAGTCCAGGCCTGAGAGGAGGGTCCCCTGGGGTGACACTCCCAAGTAAAATGAACGAACAGTAACATAGATAACGCCATCAAAGCAGGTGCTCACAACATCCAGCAGAAATCCACTGGGGAAGCTGAGGTGCCCAGCCCCAAGTCCCAGTTGAATTGAATTTTAGTTTTTTCCCCCTAATGTAGGCATTTTTATATCAAGGGATAAGCTATAATATTGGAAACAGTTTATCATTTAGGTGTTCTCAAAGGTACAATGTTTTACACTTGAGCTGTTTTGTAGTTTTCTTTTTTCTCTGTCACATAATTAGTAGGGGCCATCCTCAGAAAGGGGTTTAGTTCGAGACACCATTTTGTGACTGACAGCAGTAACTCCAGTTCCAGGGGATCCGGAGCCCTCTTTTTCCCCTGAAGTCATGGCACGTAGGTGGTGCACTTATATAATGCAGGCAAAACACTCATACACATAAAATAGAAAGAAATAAACTAAAAAAATTAACAATAAAATTCAGTATAGGGCAAAATGTCTCAGTAGCAGTTTGTTGAATTTAGGAAGTGCATTTAAGGAGGCATGGCATTTTTAAGGAAGACTTTGGATTATGGGGTCATGTGCTTATGTGAAGTTGAACTCTGGGGCATCTTCTGAAGAGCATATGTCAGTTTTTAATTGGCTTATTGTTTGAGTTAGGCTCTGTGTTTTTTTAGGTTTTTTTTTAAATAGAGTTAATTTTGGACTCATGAACCCAGTTAGTAACTATGATATTTGACAGCTTGTTCGTTTAAATTGGCTACAGTTGGTGGTCTGGATGCAGTCATTACTCTGGTTATGCTTTGGGTGTGTTAAGTAGGGAGGAATCAGGGTAGGTTAAGATGACGTAGGAAGCCAAAGACTGAATTTTCTTGGTTTTAAAGTTTGCAGAGACTCCTTAGGGGTTACTGTTAGGGTCTTAAGAGGAGGCCCTGGCTCCTTCAGCTTTTTCTCTACCAATCGCGTCATCTGTAGGAATGGGTCAGGTCTCTTGTTGGCCATGTGCCGTCCTTTGGAAGCATAAGGGAGTAGCACCTTCTGGCTGTTCTTAAGGGCACAATGTTTTTATTCTTGGGTGTTTTCCAGTTCTCTTCCCTCCCTGTCACAGAGTTGGGGGGCAATCCAAAGACAGGGGCTTAGAGGACACTTCAAGACAAACATGCTTGGGTCTGAAATGAGGGGCCAGCCTTGCCTTCAGAGCCAGATTCCAAGTGAGTTTAAATGGCACGTGACAATTTACTAATATGATTACGTTACAGCATCCCACTGCTTGCGTGTGGAGGTCAGAGGGAAATCTCACTGTTTACCTTGTTGTTTGCATGCTGCATATGCCAGGCTAGTTGGTATGCAAGCTTCTGAGATTTTCCTGTTTCTGCCTCCCTTCTCGTGTAAGGAACACTGGGATTATAGGTGTGTGCTACTCTGCCTGGCTTTACGTGGGTCCTGGTATTTTGAACTAAGGTTCTCACACTTTCACAGCAAGCAGTTTAGCCACTGAGTCTTTTTCCTGGCCTCCGGTCCCAATCTTTTTTCTAATATGTTTTCCTGTTTTCTCCTTAACCTTCCCAAACATAAAGGGCACTCAAACACTCTAACTTCTAAGTAATTCAGGTCACCTAGCATATCATCCTTGACAGGATCTCATGCTGGTGGAATGCAAAGCAGCCAAAGAAAGAGAAAAGAGAATTCTCTGTTCACTTCCTAGATGTGATGGGGGCAGCATAGTCACATACTGGGGTCCCTCCCAAGGACCTGTGGTATTCCAAAGTACCTAGAAACATTCGAGTGCTGGAGAATCTACCTAGGACTTATGGACAGTCCAAAGAGGAAATATCATTTCTCTAACACAGCCCTGTCTGATGGAAATCTCTGCAATGGAAATACTAGGTGTGTACATGGTCTAATAGAGTAGCTGCTGCAACATGGGGCCATTTGGACACTTGAAATGTGGCTGTAATGCTGTCATATTGGATGGTGATTTAAGGTTGTGCTGTTCATTCTCTTTGATTTTAGAAAATTTGATGAAAGATACAGACTTTTTCTGTGAAAATGTACATTTTCTCATATATAAAGACAAAACTGTATCCAATGTCAAGGATTCTCTTAAGAATCTCTACAAGCTGGGCATGGTGGTAGTTACCTGTTATCATAACACTTGGGAGCTGAGGTAGGGAGATTTAGAGTTTGAGACTAACCTAGGCTACGTATCAAAGCTGTCTAGAAAGGAGGAAGAGGAGGAAGGAGAAGAAAAAGGAGGAGGAGGAGGAGGAGGAGGGAGGAGAGAGAAGAAAGAGGAAGAGGCAGGAAGGGAGGAAAGGAAGGAGGAGGGAAGAGAGGGAGGAGAGGAAGGAGGTTGGAGGAGGAGGAAGAGGAGGAGGAGGGAGACATAAAAAGTCTCCTTACAAAAATGTGTTACTTCAGTTTCTTCTCAAAGCAGAGTTCCAAGACAATTGTCTCCCTGGGGCCACTATTCTCCAGAGCTGCATACTCCATTCCTACCCTCGGGTAATTGGCATCTTTATTGTCCAGGGGCCCCACCTGAATGGTGAGGGGACAGCCAGTCAGCATACAATCTCTAGACTCTGATTACTGTGGGATCAGTCTCTCAGCAATCTGTTGGTCACACCAACCATTCCTGCTGCCTTTTCTAGACTATTACTTCTTGGGTCTTGAGACTTGAGTTTCTTCACAGTTCTCCTTGGCTACATGTCTTTCTTGCCCACCATTAACTTGAATTCTTTTCGTGTGAGGACACCAGCATACCACATTCAGTTTGCATCAGCGTACAACGAGGATGCCAGGTATAAAACTGCACAAGGTCACTAACCCTGTCTTGTTTACAAAGCTGGATGTCTAACCTGCCCAGGGCAATGACAAAGTGGCTGTATTTAGAGAACGGATTCTGGAGCACTTGACCTTTTGAGTTTGGATAAATTCCTGCAAGTTTGACCTTAGCATTGTAGGAAGCCAGTAACTTCTTAAGTGCCTGCAGACCAGGAGAGAGAATATTGGTTACTAGAAACCTTACAACCAGATGGGTAATTGCTCTATTATAAACAGAAGCTGCTCTTTTGAGCTGGGATGTGGTGGTGGATACCTGTGTAGGAATTCTGTGGCACTAGGATGGCACTAAGCTCTGTGTGAGATATATTTGTTTCAACAGTGGGAGAACAGGTTAGATTAAAGTAAGTCAAGATTAGAGGAAAGGAGAATGGAGTTTCAAGTTTCTCTCTGGTTGTTCTTTTATGGGGTTCATTAGAAGGGCAGAGAAGATGGAATAGTGGGGGACAAAGAGCCAGGAGTTCCTAGAAAGGCCTAGGCATTCTTATATATCTTGATGGATCAGGAGCTTGGACTGTCAAGCAGAATCCAGCTTCTGGAACTCTACTTCTGGGCTTTAAAACCTTGCCAGAGACAGCTTCGGAACAATGATTGCTTAGAGGGTACAGAATCTGGAGAGCATGCCAGTGTCTTCTGGTCTGCTGCAACTCCATGCCTTGCATTAACAATGAAGGCCTGTGCATTCTATCCCCAAATAGCTGCCGAAAGTGCCCCCACTTATTTCTCTTTACGTTGGTAGCCACTGTCTTTGCTTAGGTTTTCAATATCTCTTAATTAAATTTGTCATTAACCCCTTTACTCAACAGTTGGTGTGATCACTCACTGTACAAATCTAACTCCTCTCTCTCCCCTGATCCAAACATTGCGTTGGCTCACCATGAAGCACCTTTTGAAAGCTGGTGTCTTTGTACCTCCATCATAATCTCTTTCATGCGATGCATTTCTAAAATACTGTTGAGTGTCTGTTATAGTCCAGACTCAGCTTTGGGCACAGAAAACACCAGTGAAACAAAACAGACGAAACTCTGTCTTTGTGGAGCTCGCAGCCTGTTTGGTGGGGGAGAAACAGTATAGTACGTCTGACTATACTCAGTGCTGTAAGAAAAGAAGAGACTGACTGGAGGAGTTGTGGGTTCTAGTTTAGACAGAAGGTTGAAGAAGGTAACATATGAGTGAAGAGACAAAGGAACTGAAGACTCAGAAAATGTCTGAAGAAAGATGTTGGATAAAGAGGACAGCAAATACGAAGGCACTTAGAGATCACAGGAAGCAGTGTGACCAGTCAGCGTCCACGACGCTGAGGAATGTCAATGTGGGACACGATGTGTGGCAATGAGTTCCTCATATCAGTGGGACTTTGGCTCCTTAATGTAGCATCGGAAGGTATTGAAGGATAGGAATTTAGGAATGACTTCTGAAGAATCATTCTGGATATTTGAGGAGAATAAATTGTAAGAAGGTTAAGGGTAGAGACTGGAATGATTAGGACAGAAGTAAAGATGTCATGATGGTAAAGGGACAAAGGTAGTAGATCCTAAGATACCTCTTTAATATATATATTTTAAAGGTAGAGTCAAACAATCCATCAGTTCATCACATTGGGGAAGTAAGAGAAGGAGCAAAGATTGGCTTAGAGAGATGGCTTTCGGTTTCTGAGTGAGAAGAGTTAAGTTTGGAGGATGGAAATCAGAAATTTAATTTTGGACATGTAAAGCTCAAGATGCCCAGTGGACATCCAAATTGGAATGTCAAGTAGATAGCTGTATATATCAATCCAGAGATCAAAAGGGAACTCGGGCTGAAAATACACACCAGCGAGTTCTCAACTTGGAGAAGCTATGTAGAGCCAGTGTTATATCCTATATCCAAGAGAAAGGAGTCATCAATGGTGTTGGAAACCTCAGACAGGACCAGGTATAGTGCTGCATACCTGTAATCCCAGCACTTGGGAGACTGAGGCAGGAAGGTTGAGAGTTTTGGGTCAGCCAGGGCTACATAGTGAGACCTTTCTCATCTCCCTACCCTCAGAAGATAGAGGCGGTGTATTTTCCAAAGAACATAACATCACCAATGGCTTTGGCAAAGATAATTCTGTGGAGAATGTGTATGGATATGAAGCATTGGGATCAGTTACACAAGTGGAGGAGTTGGCTCAGGATGGACACTCATGGAGTTTGCCCTTATTAACTGGAGGGAAGGTGGTATGCATTAGCACGGATACAGGTAGGTAGATGATGTGCTGGGCTTTGTCGAAATTCTCTTCTCACTGCTTTTATTTTCTTAGTTGTCAGCTAAGTCTGAGGATGTGACAGGAGCTATGGAGGTTTGAAAAGAAGAGAAGGAAGAGTCAGGCATGGTGGCATAGGCACCTGGAGAAGGTAGGGATAGGCATCTATGAAGAGGGTTGTTAATTGTGCTAAGGTAATGTAAATAATCCCAGCACTTGGGAGGAGGAGGAGGCAGGTGTGAGGATTAAGAGTTCAAGGCTAGCCTTGCCTATATAGTGAGTTTGAGGTCAGCTTGGGCTACATGAAACTCTGTTTTAAAAAAAATAATAAAATAGGGGGCTAGAGAGATGGCTCAACAGTTAAGAACACCAGCTGTTCTTGCAGAAGTCCCGGGTTTGAATCTCAGCATCCACACAGCAGCTAACAACTGTCTGTAACTCTTGTTCCAGGGGATCCAGTGGGTACACTCACATACATGCAGGCAGCACACACATACACATAAAATAAAAATAATAAATAAAATATTTAAAAAATAAAATAGAGGAGAAGGTAGGAATAGGCATCTATGAAGAGGGTTGTTAATTGTGCTAAGGTAATGTAAATAAGACTACTGAGTAACATTGAAAGCATTTTGGGGGGTGAGTATCCTAAACTTAAAGTAAGAGTAGTTATCACATGATATGAATTTTCCACCTTCGTACATAGGTGCAGAGTCAGCCTTACGTAAGACTTGTGCTTTTTCAGAAGAGTACAGGCAAGCGATGGAGGTGCAAGGGACCCAAAGGGACCATCGCAGGGGTGACGTAATAATGGACCATGGAACTGAAGTTGTAGCGTAGCTAAGGTGGAGGACAGGCTCTCAGGAAACAAGGATGTTAGGGATTTGAGATGATAGTTTTGGAAAAATCACCTGTAAGGATACTGAGCTTATGTAGCGTTGCCCCAGGAGCAGGGTTGGAGGGTGACAATGGTCATATGATTTCAAGCAGGGTAGGGAAGTCTAGTTAACATCAGATTAGAATCTGGGGAAATCTGGGAATCTTAGGAAGGGGGAGGCAAACTGCTCTGGAAGCAGCCATGAGGAACGAGGAAACACGGGTTCCACTGTGGGTGGGTTGGGAGAGAAGCAGCTGTCGCTTGACGAGAAGCAGGAAGTGTCCTTAAATGAGACCTTGGTTTCCTCTCAAGCAAGAAGGTGAAGGAAGAATTCAGGACTGAAGAAAGGGAGTTTTGCTATTCTCTACAATAAGTTCTTGAGAATTTCCAGAGATGGAGAGAGCAGTGGATGGGGTTGGAAAACGAGCTACACCAAGCCATTTAAGATGACATACAAGGGAGAGGGGACAATCTGTACAAGAACATGGGCTTCTTGTATGGCCAACAAAAACCAGGAAGAAGGGAAAAATGCCAACAGAAAGCCATGGTCTTAAGGCGGACAGTGGTGGCCAAACTATGAATACTGGTGGAAAGGCAGCAGTGTGCCTGCCAGGACCGGTGTGTGTGCTTTCTTCAACTTGCCAATGTTGACTTGGAAGCCAAGGAGAGGCATTGCTGAAGCTCTACACACTGGAGCCACATACCAGAGGCAAAGAGTATTTCTCCTAATAACATCTGGAGTCAAGCCTGACTGAAGGGATGGGAAATTCATTGGAGATAAAGTACTGAAGGTTTCCAGGGACACTGAAAGTGTTCTTGGATGCTGACTCATGAGACAGAGTCATGAAGTTAGAGCTGGTACAGTGTCTCAGTGATAGCATCAGGTGCCCTCTTCCTGAAGATGGTCAACCTCACGCTTGTGATTTCATGACTGTAAGACAGTTGCTACATGTCTAGGGCTCTCATCTATGTTCCAGAGAGGAAATGTGGGGAAAGACGAATAGGTAAGGGATGGATTCATGTATGAATGGTATGAGGCAGAGAGAGGGAAGGACTTGCAATCTCCAGAGTTCTTCTTGGCATGTGTGGACTGTTGTGCTTACAGCACCTTCGCTACGGCCTCGACTTCTATCTTCACTTTTTTTTTTTTTTTGGTCTTTTTGAGACAGGGTCTCTCTGTAGCCCCAGCTGTCCTGGAACTCACTATATAGACCAGGCTGGCCTAGAACTCAGAGATCCGCCTGCCTCTGCCTCCCGAGTGCTGGGATTAAAGGTGTGCGCCACCACGCCCAGCTTCACTTTTTAAAGTTTTTAAGATTTATTTTTATTTTATGTGTATGAGTGTTATGCCTGCATGTGTGTAAATGCACCATGTAGTGCAGGCGCCCATGGAGGACAGAAGAGGACATTGACCCCCTGGAACTGGAGTTACAGAGAGTTGTTAGCTGCCACGTGGGTGCTGGAATTTGAACCCAGATCTTCTGCAAGAGTAACCAGTGCTCTTAAATTCTGAGCCATCTCTCCAGCCCCAATTTGTACTGATTTCTAAAGGGGATTATTTTAAATTTTTGCATTGTTTTGCATAATATGTTATTATGGTTTAAACTATAATATATTATGGTTTTTAAAGGGGACTTAAGAGTTTTTTTTTAAAATCCATATGCCTCCAATACTAATCAGATACCAAGGGAACTCACACATTGTAATGGCTAGACCTGGGAAGCTCATGTGAATTTTCAGCACCCCAGTGCTAAATCTTGCAAAAGACAAATCCGTACCATCAGATAGCTCCAATAGCTGGAAGCAAAAGCCGTAGCTTCCTTGAGTGGA
>NW_008340065.1:2642349-2648971 GCF_000622305.1 Nannospalax galili
ATATAGACCAGGCTGGCCTTGAACTCAGAGATCCGCCTGCCTCTGCCTCCCGAGTGCTGGGATTAAAGGTGTGCGCCACCATGCCCAGCTTCACTTTTTAAAGTTTTTAAGGTTTATTAATTTTTATTTTATGTGTATGAGTGTTATGCCTGCATGTGTGTAAATGCACCATGTAGTGCAGGCAGAGGGTATCGGATCCCCTGGAAATGAAGTTATAGACAGTTATTAGCCACCATATGGGTGCTGGGATTTGAACCCAGGTCTTCTGCAAGAACAGCCAGTGCTCTTAACCACGGAGCCATCTCTCCAGCCCCATATCTTTGCTTTTAATACATAGCCTAAGTCAGCATCACCTTTTGTGGGAAGCTGTCACGCTATCTTATCTTTGGTATTGTGTACTGAAGCTAATACACAATATTATATCTTCCTTTATTGAGTCAGGTGCTTTGAGTGGGTTTGTGAGTTCAGAGCCTAAAGAGGCAAAAAACTATCCCAATTCTCTCATCTTTGATTCTATGCCATGTGATAGATCACTTGGAGTCTGGTCTTGGCTATGTAACTTGCTTTGATTGTTGGGCTTTTTTTTTTGTCTTTTTGAGACAGGGTCTCCCTGTAGCCCCAGCTGTCCTGGAACTCACTATGTAGACCAGGCTGGCCTCGAACTCACAAAGATCCGGCTGCCTCTGCCTCCCAAGTGCTGGGATTAAAGGCATGTACCACCATGCCCAGCCCATTGTTGGGCTATTTTTAAGCATAAGCTTAAAAAATCACTTATGCAAGATGGCTCCTGTCACTATTCCATCATGGATTGGGGGAGGATCTTATGAGACTCCGCCCTTCTCTGAGGCATTATTGGCAGTTAATGGTTCCTGGGGGAAGGGGGTTCATTTTCTTCAGTGGTATAGATGCAGTAAGCGGCCCAGGCCCAAGTAAAGACCCTTCACCCGTGCTCATGCAAACAACCCTAGTTAAACTCACTGAGTTAAAGAAAACAAAGTCAAGAAAGTAGAATGAGGACTTTTTAAGAAGAAGAAAAAGGGGAAGGGCTGGAGAGATGGCTCAGTGGTTAAGAGGACTCACTGCTCTTACAGAAGACCTGGGTTCAAATCCCAGCACCCACACGGCAACTAACAATCATCTATAACTCCAGTTCCAGGGGATCCAATGCCCTCTTCTGTACTCTGTGGGCACTGCATGACACAGGTGCACTTACACACATGCAGGCAATACATTCATATACATAAAATAAATAATTTTAAAAAAGAAGGAGTTCAGTGGGAAGAAGATAGATACAGGATAAGAGAAGGTATGTATGTGTATATGATAAAAGTATATTATATACGCTATGAAATGATCAAAGAACACAAAAAATCACTTGAGCAGCAGCTGAACATGGAGGCACACATGTAATTCTAGCCCTTAGGAGGCTGAGGCAGGAAAGGTCAGCCTGGGCTACAGAGTCGAGACGCTGTCTCAAACACAATGCAGCAAACATAATACATCAAAACAAATCACTTGTGTATCGAGGCATGCTTTTGCCCTTGTTTGGAAGCCACTGCCCTGAGATTCTGCCTGTTAGAATCAGAGGCACCAGGAGCAGATCTAAATTACCATGGTAGTCTGAGCTAAGGTGATCCTAGATCAGGCCAGCAGCCAACCTCCTGATGCTTCAACAAGGCCACTCCAACTCAGCAGAGCCACAGAGGCAACCACTCCAGATGGATGAGAAAGCATCAGTTAATATAAACCACTGAAGTCATTGGTTGATTGTTACCCAGCATTATTGTAGCATTAGATAATTGACATGGTCTTTTGGGCAGAGTTTTGACACAAGGCTTAGTCCTGTCTCCTCAGCTCATCCTGATAGACAGCCTCCTCTCATCTGTATAGACCCAGCACCCAGCACAGTATCTGCCCCATAGAAGGTGTTCAGTGAAAGGAACGAATGAGTGAACCAAACCTTTGTTCTACCTTTAGAAAGGAATTCACTGCTTTGTGCGCAACAGGTGCAATTTCAAGCGACCAAACAATGTAATCAAATGAATGTACTCACAGAAAACCCGGTTCACTTAGATATGTGAAGCAACCATCGTAGATTAAACTACCTTCCTACCTCAAGCACAATGATTATTTTTTAAACACTGGCACTTAATTTTACATTTTATTACAGTGTGTGGATCATTTTAAAGATAATCTAAATTTCATAACACTCTTTAAAGGATAGAGTGTAAATAAGTGGATATGACTCAGTCTAAACGTCCTTACCATTATCTTTGGTACACAATATCAAACATTGTAACTGCTGACATTTCCTAAATAATATCAAGAAAATTGTACTTCTGAAAAAGAAAATACTGCCTCGATATAAAAAAAGAGAAAGAGAAAAAATAATCTAGTAGGAGAGAAAGAGACAGAGAAACAGAGAGATACAGAGAGAGAGACCCAATTGTGGATGTTTTTGAGTGTATTCTTGGGGTATTTGAATATTGTTGCATACTCACTTTGGAGCAAGAAGATGAATGAATGAAGCAGTGAGTCAACTTAGATGCTGAATTCTAGCTATATGTTATAGGACAGACTTTGTTGAACATGTATAAGAGTTATAACAAATAATTCAATTCCAAATACTATTGTGTAAATGCTACACTCATTTATTTTATTTTTTATTTTATGTATATGAGTGTATTGCTTGCATATGTGTAAGTGCACCTGTGTCATGCAATGCCCTTGGAGGTCAGAAGAGGGCGTTGGATTCCCCTGGAACTGGAGTTACGGACTGTTGCTAGCCATCGCATGGATGCAGGGAATTGATCCTGGGTCCTCTCTAAGAGCAAGCCAGTGCTCTTCACCACTGAGCCATCTCTCCAGCCCCCTACTCATTTATTTTAGTCTAGATTCATGGAGGATGCAGACAACCATGGCATTATTCTGAGATTATAGTGTGGGGTGTTCTCTTCTTGGGAAACTTGTTTAACCATCGGCCAGTTGGATGTCCAGTGAATTATTTTTCTCTGGCTATTTGGTTGATCTTATTTTCTTTTATTTATTTATTTTTACTATTGAAACTTCCCTGGCTCCTGCTGGTCCAGTTCTGTCAAAAATGTGAGCCAGCTGTACAGATCAGAAGTAAGGATAAATGAGACTCTGTGTAGCCAAAATCAGAATCAACACTGAGAATAAACTCTTCTAAGCTCCTATTTCAAGAACATAGTTCACCTGAGTTATGGTAACATTTACCTTCTGGGTGTGAAGGTATCATTTTACCTTTGAAGTGTGTTTCATAATCCACTAACCGGACACGAATTATTATATTGGTATCACCAGAGTAGTTTGGAGTCAAGAAACATAGCTAAGTATCGAAGTTCTATGTCATGTTTATAACACGTTAAATAATATTTATTTTTACACATCATGCCTCTACACTTGCTCTTTCCTCTAGAACTTTCTTCCCACCCTGCACTCATTCCATATGATAAACTCTTATTTGGCCATAAACTTTTATTTAGACATGACTTTCTTATGAATCCCTTATCACACTCAGGTGTCTCCTTTCCCTCACCCCCATGATATCACATCCTTCTATAATTTTGCAATTCTCTCTCTCTCTCTCTCTCTCTCTCTCTCTCTCTCTAATTAGAGGGGTCTTCCTTTTTGTGTTCCTAGCACCAAGTATAGGGCCTAGTATATAGAGGTGGTTAGTGTGGAAACCAAGGGGAAAGTATGTAAACTTCTAAAATCAAAGTAAAAGCTAAAGGGCACTATCTAAAAGCGTCCCAACTTAGGCTTACGGCTTTTAATTTCTAAAAAAAATTGTTACACTGGCTTACATAAGGACATTTTCATGCAAATATTCAATGTACTTTGAGCATCTCTGTACCTCCACGACCTGTTATTCTCTAAAATCCTATTAGGCCCCATCACCCTCCTACACAGTTTCCCTTTTCCTTTCCTATCATCTGTACATATATGATTTTATGTACATGTAAAATCTAGGACCCCAAAGTGAGAGAAAACACATAATATTTGTCTTTCAATTTCCTTGATATGATTATCTTCAGTCACATCCATTTCCCTGTACACTGTGTATGTAACCACATTTTCTTTATTCATTCCTCTGTTGATGGATACCTAGGTCGGCATCTATAACTTAGCTATTGTGATCAGTGCTACAACAAGCATTGAACTATCCGAAGTGAAGGTTATGTCTGAGATATACTGACTTGCAGTGTTTTGTGGTAAAGACTCAGGAGTGGTACAGCTGGGTCATAGGGTAGATGTATTTTTAGTTTTTTTGAAGATTCTTCACATTAATTTTCATAGAAGCTGCACCCGTTTACATTCCCACCTGTAGTGTAGAAGGGTTCCCTATTATTTGGGAAAAGATGTCTCACAGTCATTCTATAAAGAAATGTTGGTCCCTTTAAAGCATTCATTGCAAAGCCTCCTGCAGTGTCCAGCATCGTCACCATGGATCTTGAGAGAGCTGGTGCGGGTCCAACTAGCATCCAGTTGACAGTGGCCCAGGGCTGCTGCTTTTCTGGCCTTGCCACCTTTTCAACCAGGGTGTTTATTCCTCTCTTTTTCTCTCCCTCATGTTTCTCCAACCCAGGAACATTTTCTCTAAGATTGGTTTTCCCACATCCTCCTCAACCCACTGCCTCCTGGGAGACGGGCGGGGACAGGGATGGGGCTTCTACCCCTGAGCCCGAGGTGTGTTTTCATTGCACAGAGAATGCTCCCTGTGAGGCACTCAGGGTAGTAATTCCCTGGCAGTGGGGACTGAATGAACCTGAGCACTGGGTTAAGGAGATCGTAGAGGAAGCCTTCCTGACAGCTTAGCTCTTTCACTTGTTTCTAACTTCTAACAGACAAAGTCACCGGTCCTGTGGCTTAGGGTGTGATCCTATGGATGTCTGCAGTACAAGCAGAGCCCTGGGCTTTCATCCACAAGCTAGGCCTCAGGATGCTCAAAGAGCTTGGTGGCAGCCTGATGTCAGAAGGAGCAAACTTGGTTCAGACATTGGGTGGGGCAACATTCAGTGGACAGAAGGGGGAAGGGGAGTTGGATGAATACTAGGCAAAGGTGTGAGGAGCTCTGTTGAATTCGTCGAATCTGTCACCAAATGGGGCCCAGGCTTTTCCAGCTGTGGGTTCACCTTGTGCTTTCCCCAGGCGCCTGTCAGATAATCCACCCTATCCGCTTGATTTCACAAGGGGAACAACTCACACTAGCCGCAGGCCTCAGACTCTGATCTAAGCATGGTGGAAAGGTACCCGGCGTTAAGCGCCATAAATCCACGGCTTCCATTTCATTGTGTTTCAAAGAAATGAGGAAACAAATTGGTAAAGGAAATGGTTTATTTGCAGAGATTTTTGGGGGCATGGAGGGGAGTCTAATTTTCTCCGCACCGTGCCTGTGTCATCTTGCAATTTCTAGAAAGCCATGTGACAAAGATTACAACGTGTACATTTTGCTGTGAGACAGCTTAATCAGCCCTTTCCTGGGTATGGGATGTATCAATCTGTTACTGAGTCAGGGTTTTAATACAATTCTGGGCGGAGGGAAATGGGGTTGTAAAGATCCTCTATTGGTGTGTGTATGTAGACCAGAGGTCCGTGTCAAGTGCCTTCCTCCTCATGCTCCTCCTTGTTTTTAAGATTGTCTCTCACTGAACCTGGAGCTTGCTGATTCCACTAGACTGACTGGGTATTCAAACTCACATCCTCAGATTTGTGTGGTAAGCACTTTTCTGATTGAGCTATCACCTTAGCTCCTCTCCATTACAAAAGAGATTTATTTTTATTCATATATATGTGTGTATTGTCTATGTGTATACGTATGCACATGTGTGTGCAGGGGCCTGTGGAAACCAGAAGGAGGCTTCAGATCCTCTGGAACTGGAGTTCCCAGTTCCAACATGGGTTCTGGAATCAGAACTTGGTGTTCTTAACTGTTCAGTCTTTTCTCTAGGCCCATTTTTTTTTTTTAAAGAGGAAAGAATCAGGTTTCTTGGATATAAGATTCCTGCCATTCTGGGACTGGCAGAGTTCATGTCCCCAAGTCCCCAAGTCCATTCCTTTGAGGCATACAGAAAGGAAGCCTCTGGTATCTTTTCTTTGGAGGCCAGCTTTGAGCAACAGACTCCCACATGTATGTTACACACACTAATTTTTTCTTAAAAAATGTTTATTTAATAACCATATAATTAGAAGAAGCATTTCATTACAACAGCATTGACATATTCAATAACAATTTCCAGAGCTAAGATGCATCTCTTTCAAAATTGGCTGTAAATTTTTAGGTTTACAGTTGAATTAATACAGTTATACAATATTGTACTCCATATAACCCCTATAAGACATAAAATTAAATGAGGTTTTAAACTTTAAAATACACAGTTTCATATAGAAAAATTCATTTTTAGTACAATTGACACTAAGATGCACATGCGTTTCTAATCTCTATATATCTGATTATTACTAGTCACAGTCGGTTACTTTCTGAGTTCCTTGGCATCTGAGCATGGATATAAAGTCGTCAGATAGATTTCAATTGCAATGTTTTTCACATCTACTAATAGGAGCAAATTTTTATGCTTTGAAGAATTATTATTTAATTATT
>NW_008340065.1:2649112-2764823 GCF_000622305.1 Nannospalax galili
TGTCAATATTCCTTTGGATAAGATTGGGGTTTGCTGTTTGTTTTCCCAGTTCTATGCTGGGTTACTATCTGGGAGTCCCTTTGGCCACCCTGGCCAACAACTCAAAAGAAGGTATTGCCTGTCTGGCATTGTTGCTTGTTCTATAGCCTTTAGCTATACATATGGACTCTTATGAAATTATATTGGCCCCTTTAATCTTTGGTTATACTTTCCTTTTGGATGTTTAAGACCATACAGTTGGTCCAGATAAACCGATTTATTTTCACTCTTAAGGTCGTTTGAGGATCTGTTCTAATTTTTTAAGTGAAAAAAGGTGATAGATTGACAGCTGAGAGGAGGGATACAGGGTCCCTCGGTGGAATGTCTTTCCTTCTAGAAGAGGGTCACACTTATAGAAATGGAACTCACAGTTGGGAGGAGAGAGTGAAACAAAGGTAACCTGGCTTCTGTGGTGGGGAGAGAGAGAGAGAGAGAGAGAGAGAGAGAGAGAGAGAGAGAGAGAGAGAGAGAACTTGTATTTTGCTCTAGAAAAACCTATAGTATGAACAGTTTTTCTACACATAGGAGAGCATCCTTAGTGAGCCTTGAGGTTAGCAAGAGTCTCTTCAAATGACAGCAACAACAAAAGCTGGTGTAGCTTGCTCAAGACCTCTGAAACTCAGACACAAACCCAGCATAGAATTGGGGAAAATGGGTAAGAGGCCTAAACCTTAGCCGAGGAACTATTGGCAGCTGATCACTGCTGGATGAGGGAGAGTTGGTCTTCTTTAATAGAGTGATGCTGGATAGGTTGACTACACTCCAGTGGATGAACTCACACACCAAGTGACATCTGGGTACACAAACTTGACTCGATAGGTAGGCCTTAACGTAAATGACAGAGTGCATGAAATCCAGTGGGGGGGGCAGCTATAGGAGGGTGCAGGTAGGGGAGGGGGTCTAAATATGATTAAGATGTATTATATGAAATGCACAAAAATTCAATTAAAATACACATGGAGAAAAAAGTTGGTCCCTTAAACCCGAAGTTGATGTTGGTTATCACTGAGGACAAGGAAGTGATGGGATGTCCTCCAACCTCTTCCTCCTTGCCCTGCTGGCTTCTTACAGATGCCTTCCATTGGATGAGACGTACTGAAAGCCCATTGATGCAAGACCCAGAAAAGGGCAGAAAACGAGTGAGATGGGAGCTACACGGAATGACCAGTGAGAGTCAGGAAGAGGGCCGGCCTGAACTGGGCTAGTGAAGGGCTAGAACCTGCCTTTGGTAAAAATGTAGGTATTGCATCATTGTGGGTTTTTCTTTTGGTAATACTTTTTATTTTGAGAAAATGTTATATGAATAGATTACCTTTATGATTTTTATTTTTTGTAATTCCCCTTATATTTTACATCTGAAATGAATGCAAAATTGTTTCCCTCACCTCACCTGAACCTCTTTGATGGTCATGCAACGTGTGTATTTTTATCTCTACCTGGAGTCGACTTTCTGTAGTGAGTCTCACAGAACAAAGACCTGACGATATCCAAACACCTCTGAGGCTAGGATTTAGCCCAACTTCTGAGACTAGGGATTACCCCGACTTCTGAGACTAGGGATTACCCCGACTTCTGAGACTAGGGATTACCCCGACTGCTTTGTTTTATTTTGGCACCGAAGTGGTTCTCTCTGGATTTGGGGGATCATAAATGGTTTTAGTTTTTGAGTTTTGCTTGACAATCATTTTTAATTTTTAAAAGTGAGTGTGCATTTGTTACATACTACAAATAGGTAAATGCAAAAACATCTTAGAAAGTAGAGATCTTTGTGAAACAGATTCCACAGAAAAATAAACTGTTTTGTTGAATGACTGCCTTAACTCTGTTCCTAAATCCAACCTTAAATTCAAATTCAAATTCCATCCCCTTACAAGACATGTCTGCATGTGCCAATCATGTTAGCCTACAAAGTCTGACATGCTGTCCATGCCCTGCCCCATCCTACCCCCTGATAGTAATTTCTCTCATCCCTGTGGCTCCAATACCTTGTCCCTTTTCTCTTTGCTACCACCTGCACACAGGAGGCAAATGATTAAAACATACTGAATAAACGAAGAAATGAATGTGATCGCTCCTTTTTTGGTCATTCTTGACAAAATTCGTTTTGTTCTCTTAACACATATTTGTCTTATTTCTCTTGCTTTTAAACAACTTGGGCCATTTTGATATGCCCCATGGTGCTTGACATGACACTTGGTATGCGGTAATAAAATTTACTAGCAGGGCTGGAGAGATGACTCAGTGGTTAAGAGCGCTTGCTTTTGCAGAGGACTGGGGTTTGAGTCCCAGGACCCACACAGAAGTTAACAACCATCCATAATTCCAGTTCCAGGGGATCTGACACTCTCTTCTGACCTCTGCGTGTACTGCATGACATGGGTGCACTTACCTACATGCAGGAAATACGCTCATACATTTAAAATAAAATAATAAATACTTATTAGTAATAGTAGGAAGACCCATCATTTGGGTCATTTCTAGGAGCCACGAGCTGTATTAAGCATTGATAGACATCTTATCAGTTGTAAGGGCTGGATATTTTTCATCTAAGATGGTAGGGACCAAAAGTGTTTCAGATTTGCATATACCTAATAAGATTTCTTGGAGCTAGGACCCTGTACAAATAGCCTGAACGTGATCTTATAGAGTGTTTTGAGTAATTTTGTGCATGCAGCCAAGTTTCATGGTATGGAATTTTCCATTTGTGACATCACGTCAAAGGCTCAGAAAATTTTAGGTATTGGAACGTTTCAAGTTTCAGAGTTTGGTATTACAAATATTCAACCTGTATGTGTTTATTTATTTTACTATTTTACTTTTAACAATTATCTTACAGAGTAACAGAGTTCCATGGAAGATTTTCATGTCTGTTTTGTTTGAGTCCCGCCTCCCCTCATTCCCCTCTTCCATTTTATTGTACTGTTTTCTCTCCTCTTGTTATAGACACACACATTGAGGTTTGAGAGAGATTACTCTTTTTAATTATTTTTTCATGTGTGTGTGCTGTGTGTGGTGTGCATGTGTGTCTCTGTGTATGTTTGCATGCATATAGGCACATGTGCATTGGATGCATGTGGAGGCAAAGGTTGCTGTGCAGTCTTCCTCACTTGCTCTTCCACCTTAGTCAATGATGCAGAATCTCTCAGTCAAACCTAGAGCTCGAGGATCTGACTATTCTCCCAAGCCAGCTTGCCCTCAGAACCAAAAGGGGATTGCTCTTATCTAAGTGTAATTAACTAGGAGGTGGCTGAGTTTGAACTGTGGTATTCTGACACCAGATCTCACTTTCGTATCCTATACTGGTAATGCGTTTTTCTTCCAGATATTTTTAGAAATTTTTAAAATTTACCATTATTATTTTACATGTATGAGTGTATTGCCTACATGTATGTAAATGCACCCATGTACTACAATGCCCACGGAGGTCAGAAGAGGGTGTTGGAGTCCCAGGAACTGAACTATGGATGGTTGTTAGCTGCCATCTGAGTGCCAGGAACTGAACCTGAGTCCTCTGCAAGAGCAGCCAGTGCTCTTAACCATTGAGCTCTCTCCAGGCCCCTCTTCCAGATATTTTACCACTATGTGTACACTTATCTTTGTAAGATTTATTTTGTTATTGTTTTAATTACTTGTGTGAGTGTGTGTATTGTGAGTACAAGTGTGCAGAGGCCAGAGATATTTGATTCTCTGGAGCTTGAATTACAGGCGGTTGTGAGCTGCCCAATATGGATGCTTCTGCAAGAGCAGTGCACCCTTAACCACTGAGTCATCTGTCCAGCCCACATGTACCCTTCTTAATTACATTTTTGAGATCCCTTAAAGCCTTCCCCCACCCCGGGATCATGGGCCCCTTTGTAGATTCCTGGCCTTTGCTCACATTTGCTTCCACTTGGATAGACAAATGTTACAGTTATAGGGTAAGATCTGCCTGTGGCAGCTACAGTATTTGTCTTTCTGAGCCTGGGTCATCTTATATAGTGTTTTTCAGTTCCATTCATTTTCCTGAAAATTTCATTTTCATAGTTTTATAAAACTCCATTGTGTACATGTACCATATTTTCATTAACTGGTCATCTTCAACCTGCATATTTAAATGGCTATGTGAACACCTAAACTTACAGGAAACTACGTTGTCATGAAAAGAGACCATCTATTGTTCATCCTCCTTGTGGTGACTGAGAATACAAAGGAAAGGTTAACTTGCCCCATGTCTGTGCTAATAAACGCCATTACAGGGGAGCACTGAATTAAATGAGTCATAGTTCTCAGAGCCTGCTGGGGCTCTATGAACTTCTCGGGGGTTCTAGAAGTGTAGAACCACTTTCACAAGAAGCATTGTTTGCCTTTACATTCTCTTGTATGGATGGTGGTTTTCCTCAGGTGTGTCATTCCCTATTAAAATAACTTGGAGGCAGAAAATGATTTTACCTGTCCCAACAAGCCAGACATAAGCAGAGTTTCAAGATTGTAGAAGAATGCCAATATTTCCCCTATTTTAATTTTTTTAATTTTTTTTGGGGGGGAGTTCTCACTACACAGCCCTGGCTGGCCTAGAATTCTCCCTGTAGACTAGACTGGTCTTGTACTCACAGAGATCACTTGCTTCTGCCTCCTGAGTGCTGGGATTAGAGGTGCATGCTACCACACCTGGCAGAAGATATTTTTCATTAAAATGTTCTTTGTGTTACATGTCATGTGTTATTACTGTTGCCTTTAATAAACTGTTGAGTATATATTTTAAGTGGTCAGTTTTAAGATTTATTTTGATATTATGTATACATGTAAGTGCCTGCATGTATGTATGTGTACCATGAGTGTATATGGTGTTTGTGGAGATAAGAAGAGGGCTCCCATAGAACTGAGTTACAGGTGGTGGTTGTAAGGCACTACGTGGGTGCTGGGAACTGAACCTGGGTCTTATGCAAGAGCAACAAGTACTCTTAACTGCTGAGCCATCTCTCCAGTCCCTAAGTAGTCAGCTTTAATCTTGAATACGGTAAATGCTGATAGGTGGGGGCATACACACATGCACATATATTATAAACAGTGTCTTTAGAGTCTTCAGTGTCTTCCAGAGCATTTGGGAGTCTGGAAACCAAAATGCTAGAGAACAGATGTTTTAGGTAATATTTAAGTTTCCTCCCAGCGCTATAGTTTTAAGACTTAGCTCTTCAGGAAGTCTAGGCCAGATGTTAGATTCTGAAAGGCAGAGGGAGGGGATTCAAGATCAATATCCGTCCAGGGTCAATAACAAATGGCATCCTTAGACCTGTTTCTGCTTACCTGAATTTGTTCTGGTCTTAACTGATCTATGAACTGCTGGAAATTTCCATTCCTGTCACGAACTCACACATGACTCTCAGTTATGATTCAGTGTTCTAAACTCATTACTTTAGTGTTTCATCCCTCACTCTCTTAATGCCTTTATGATGGGTTTTTTTTAATCACCACCCTTGGGTAGACCTTTATGTCAACTTTTTATACCAATTCTTACAAAACAAACTTTTTGATTATAGCTAAACACTTCCTGGTCAAGGGATTAGCCCCAGTTGGTTTATAACATGCTGCCCACAGCATGTGATGATTATAAGACATTTTATGTATTAAGATGATTGCCATTGAGAACCTCCAGAGACAGGAACTGAGTGGCAGGAGGAAAGGGGAGAGCAACTTCATATCTTCGAAACAGCTTTAGGATTAATAAAACTTAAAGGAAAAATTTGCTCCAAGTAAAACAAAAACTCAGCAACCTCCTCTTCCTAATCTTTCTTGATGTGATTGTTCCCAGGAATGCCCTTATTGGTTACTGATCCTTCTTTCAGGTTAAGAATATCTTGCAGGGTTTATACAGAAGAAGGAACTATGTCTCAGCTCACTGGACAGTGGGAAATGAATGCAGTTTAGGAGAGGGACTTTCCTCCTTCAAATGCCCAAGTCATAGTTTAGTAGATTAAAAGTATGAAAATTGATGGGCTTAGTGGTACACATCTTTAATCCCAGCATCTAGGAGGCAGAGGCAAGTGGATCTCTAGGAGCACAAGTCCAGCCAGGTGTACATAGTAAGACCCTATCTAATATGTGTGTGTGTGCGTGCATGCATGCATGTGTGCGTGAGTGCGTGTGTGTGTGTGTGTGTGTGTGTGTGTGTGTGTGTGTGTGTGGAATTCAGGACCTTGCCAAGCATGTTAGGCAAGCTCTACCACTGAATCACACCCCAGCCCTGATATTCCACATCACAGATCTACAGCAATCTGCTGACCTGCTCATCTACGCATGGACATTGCAAAGCCAACTGGGCCCACGCTCCAGTCCTTTCAGAACCTTCCCTCTGTTCCTCCTTCCCTCCCTTCCTTCCTTAATTTTTGTTTGAAACAGGGTCTGGAATTCAATGTGAGCCAGGCTGGCTTAGTTTTTTTTCTTATTTAGGTTTTAAAAAATTTCAGGTCAGCTGGGGCTACAGGGAAACCCTGTCTCAAAAAGACCAAAAAAAATTATCTTTATTTTGTGTGCATGAGTGTTTGCCTCCATGCATGTAAGTGCACCACATTCTTGCCTGGTGTTCACAGAGACCAGAAGATGTCATCAGATTTCCTGGAACTGGAGTTACAGGCAGCTGTAACTTTATGTGGGTTCTGGGAACTGAACCCAGGCTGTCTGCAAGAGTAGCAAATGCTCTTAACTGCGGAGCCACCTCTCCAGCCTTTGGTGTTTAGTTTTTTTAGTTCGTGTATATTCTAGACACGAACTCTGTGTCACATATATAGCTGGTAAAGAATTTTTCCCCCATTCTGTAAGCTGCCTCTTTACTCAAATGATAGTGTGTCCTTTGCTGTTCAGAAGCTTTGTAGTTTCATGAAGCCCTGCTGCTCACTTGGTCTGTGCTACTGGGGTTCTGTCCCTACTTCCTCCTCTGTCAAGTTTAGGGTATCAGGTCTTATGTTGAGGTCCTTGGTCCATTTGGAGTTGAGTTTTGTGAAGGGTGAGAGATAAAGATCTAGTTTAATTTTTCTACCTGTAGCTATCCAGTTTGACCAGCACCATCAGTTGAAAAAGGGTTGGGTAGAGAGACTTTTTATATAATTACAGTGATTTGCTTTTCCTAAAGAAAGGTTCTTCTTTTAATGATAATTGAAATGGCATGATTTTTTCACAGCAAATAAGGAAAATAAAAATAAAAGAAAAAAAGAATTTTTAAAAATATGTATGTTACTATAAACTCATATACTACACATGCTACTTTCTGTTTATTTACTAGTATTTCATTTAATGGATGATTTCTTTAGATTCTGCTTTTGTTGATTTCTTGGCATTTTCCTATGTTGGGAAAAGGAATCAGATGAAGGTGTTATTTCCAAGCAGGTCACTTGTTTGCTGTGTGACGTTTGTTAAGTGTGGAAGTCTTGCTCTGGGTGTTCATGAATCAAATCTGTCACACAGGTACATTTGGGAGTGAAATACAAGATCTAGCCAGCAAAATCTTTTGAAAAGCTCAAAGTAGTATCCAGAACCAAAGTTATGGTGTAAACTGTTCCCCATACTTCACGCTCAACGTAATTTCTTACTGTATGCTAAATATGGATCCTTATATTTACAGACAAGTATACCAGTGAGCACTCATCAAAGAAGCTTGCTTTGCAACAGATGGAGTCTAGTACAGATGGTCTTAGAGAATGTGTCTGTGAGATGCCCAACCCTTAGTGACGCATCAACAATGGAACCTCTACACGTAAGGTTTATAGAACGTGGTGGAACAAGTGGTAGAGAGAACACTAAAGCATCTCCCAACTCTCATCAATGAAGCTTCCTCATGCAACAGTGGGTGATGAACACAGAAGGCCACAATTGTCCAAAGTATAGAGAGTGCAAACCTGCAGAGTTCATGTTCCTGGATAGGACTCCTATATTAAACCTCACCTACCCATGGCTCATGGACCACTGAGGAAGAGGAGGTGTAAAGACTGTAAGAGCCAGGGGTGGTGCATGGCCATAAGCAAATAGAGTCCCACAGGGTCTTGAGAACTTGCTCATATGAACTTACAGCAATGGTGACGGCATGCACAAGACCTATACAAAACCAGCATAGAACTTGGAAAATAGGCAGGAGGCCCCAAACTTAGCCAAGGAACAAGCAACTGATCACTGTTGGGTAAGGGAGAGTTGATCTTCTTTACAGGCGTGATACTAGTTGGCTGAACAGGCTCCAGTGGATGAACTCACACTGAGGGACATTTGGGTTTACAAACTTGACTGGATAGGCTTTAACATATATGACAGAATGCATGAAGTCCTGTGGGTGGGCTATGGGGAGGTACATATAGGGGAGGTCTAAATAGGATTAAAGTGTATTGTATGAACTCCACAAAAATTCAATGAAAAATATATAAAAAAAGAAAAAAAATAATGATGAGAAGTTACTTCTACTGTCCAGAGCAGAATAATAAAATTAAAAAATGCCCTTGGAGTTGTAAATCAAGTTGATGGCTGAGCTGGTTGTACCTACATTTTTTTTCCAATCTGAGGAAATATTCTCAAAGCTAGAGGTCAGTGGTCAGTAGCTGTCTAAGCCAGGACAGCAGTACAGACAGTTCTGAAGTTTGTTTTTTTTAAAAACCAATATCATCATTACCAATTTTGATACATTTTTATTTATTGTTGGGTAATGCACATATGGAGGCCAGAGAAGAATTTGTAGGAGTCCATTCTTTCCATCCTGCAGGTCCTGGGGATAGAATGCAGGCTGTGAGGCTTGGCACTAAGTTCCTTCACCCACTGAGCCTTCTCACTGGCCCAGGGCAGACAGCTCTAACTAAGAGAATCTATTTCTAGATCTTCATCTATGTATTCGGTATTCTGAGGGTGGGCATGATTGCCCATGCCAGTTCTTTCCCAGGCCCCTTTCATCATCTGCCTTTCTTCTGTCGTACAGGAAGAACACACAATCAGCCTTCTCTGAATTGCCCTGTAAGTTAAAACTTTGAACAAAGATATACTTCAAAATATGGAATTCTAAAAGGACTCCTTTAGTAACTAGTCAAACGTGGAGAGAGAAAAGCTGTATTAGTCACTTTTCTGTTGCTGTGACAGAAACACTGACCTGAGCAACTTATAAAAAGGAGAGTTTATTTGAGCTTACAGTGCCAGGGGAATTACAGTCTGTCATGGGAGGGAGGCATGGTGGCTGGAGGTGGCTGGAGCAGGAGCAGCAGAAGCTAAGCTCTCACATCATCATGCAGGCACAGGACGCAAGAGAGCAACTGGAGATCTGGCGAGGCTTAAGAACTCTGTAAGCCCACCCCCAGTGATGTGCTTCCTCCAGGATAGCTGCACCTTCTCAAACCTCCCAAAATAGCGTCACCATCTGGGGACAAAATGTCCAAACACTTGGAGCCTATGGGGGACATTTTCATTCAAACCATCACAAAAGTCTTGGAACCTTTCGCCTTCCATTACTTTTTCCTTTTGGAAAGATTTGGCCTGCAAAGGATATTCAAATTGGATATCGTGAAGTAGGCTAATGGAATTTCATCTCTTCCATGTCTAGTTCATTGTGTGAAAAACTTTTGCTGCTAGTAAGAGCCTTAGGAAAATATAGCAAACATCAACTCTCAAAAATGCCCATTTCTCTACATATTTGAGGCAATAATTCTATCCAGTACATTCTTCACACATCCCAAGACTTGTGGGGAAAAATGTAACTCCCAAAAGGCAGAACTAAGTTGATGAGGAAATCTACTTTTATTTTAATTTTTTCACGTGGCTTAGGCTGCCTTGGAACTCACTGTTTAGTCCAGGCTGCCCTTCAACTCCCGCCTCAGCTTTTGAGTGCTGGGATTACATGCATGAACCACCATGCCAAACTTACACTGACATTCTAGTCAAGGAAATTTGAATTGTGTTTGGGGTCCATCACATTATTCAACATACAAGGAATATACTTGCCATCAAAAGTCTTATGTGGTTTCAGATTTTTTGCACATCAAGCAATATGGTAGTTTTTTTCCAAATCTTATCACGAAATATTTATTCTAATAAAGTCAATCATCCACTTATTTTCTTTTTTAATATTTTATTTATTATTTTTATTTTGTGTGTATGAGTTTATTGTCTGCATGTGTGTAAGTGCACCCAGGTCATACAATGCCCTCAGAGGTCAGACAAAGGCATCAGATCACCTGGAACTGGAGTTACAGTTGATCGTTAACCACCATTTGGGTGCTGGGAATCAAACCCAGGTCTTCTGTAAGAGCAGTCAGTGCTCTTAATCACTGAGCCATCTCTCCAGCCCCACCTTATTTTCTTCTATAATTGAAGCCAGCCTGGTCTACTAGTGAGTTCCAGGCCAGCTGGGGCTATAGGGAGACCTTGTTGCAAAAAAGAAATGAAGAAAAAAAAACAGAAGAAAACAAATGAAGTAAAAATGCAGTTAAAATATCAATGAGATATATATTTGTGAAAAAACATTGAATTAGTGATATTTTGTAATATTTTTAAAATTTTAAATTATGACTCTTTGTGTGGATATGTACATATGAGTGTGGATGCCTGTGGAGGCTAGAGGCATCCAATAGCCTGAAGCTAGAGTTACAGGCGATTGTGTGCTGCCCAACATGGGTGTAGGGAATCAAACTCAGGTCCTCTGGAAGAGCAGTACTGGTTCTTAAATGCTGAACTATCATCTCTCCAGACTTAGTGATGGTATTTTGGAATAATAACTTGACTTCCCAATATTTTCTTGAGTAAACCACACTAAACAAGATATCTTCAAAGTGACAGGTATAATTTTTAAAATGAATTATTTAGTATAATAGTAATCCTTGGAGGTTTTATCTTTTTAAAAATCTTTACTTTCTTTTTATTTACAGTGCTAGGGATTTAATGCAGGATCTTAGTCCTGCAAGAAAAATGCTCTATTTCTGAGCTATATCCTTGATCACTTGTATTTTGCAACAGGTCTTGCAGTGTAACTCAGTTCAGTCCTCTGACTTCTGCCCACCAGTGATGGGATTATAGATGTGTATAACCATACCTGGCTTGAAGTGTGTTAAGTATTCTAGTTTCAAGAAATTAAGGAGTTAAATGACTCCAATAAGATGGGAGAAAATATTCTGCAGGTTTCTTTTGTAAAATGTTTTCTTAATTATTTATTTTTATTTTATGTGTATGAGTGTTTGGCTTGCATATATGTGCACTCATGTGTTGCAATACCCTTGGAGGCCAGAAGAGGGCGTATAATTCATTGGAACTGGTGTTACAGACAGTTGTTAGCCGCCATTTGGGTGCTGGGAGCTGAACCTGGGTCCTTTGCAAGAGCAGCCACTGAGCCATCTCCCCAGTCCGATCTTTTGCAAGTTTCTAACTGATTTCCATCAGAAGCAAAGGAGAAACTTGCAATCAAGCTTACACTAAGTTAGTGATTGTTAATGACTCATACATCCATTCAATAAAAAACTTGATAATTAGTAACACATTAATCAGTCCCATCATGAGATGTTCAGACTTTATGTACTTCCAAAGAGCCAGACATTACGTACTCCACCTTGAAGGTTTTTTGCCCAAGTATCATATCTGAATCTGACCAAACTAACTTCTCTTCCTCCTCTGTTTTCGACAGTGTCTCTAGTCCTGGCTGGTCTCCAACTCCCTCTTACCTCCACCCCTGCAAAGCTGGGATTATAGGTGTGCACCACACACCCAGTTTGAAAGTGCTGGGGATTAAAAAACCCAGGGCCTCCTGCACACAAACAACCACTTTCCCAAGCAAGCCACATCCTCAGCCTTGTGATCTAGTTTTCCACCGTATCAACTGCAGGGGAGAGAAAGAGAAACTCAAAATATTAAGACTTAAACATCAATCAAATTCAAGTTGTGGATTTTGTTAGAATCTTGAGTAGAAAAACCAATAGCAAAATCCAAATCAAACCAAGATGAAAACACATGTGAGATAACTGGGAAATTTGCATGCTGGTGGGATACTGAATGGCTTGACTTTTTTTAAAGGTATATACACTGGCTTTAGTTGATGTTTTAAAGTCATCTTTATTTTTCAGAGAAGCATACAGAGGTATGTACAGATGATGTAGCATGAGATTTTGGATTGCTTTGAAAGAAGTTACCAGTGATGGAGTGGTGGGAGGTGGAATAGGGACAATGGGGAAGGGCAGAGTGAATCCAGATTGGCTGTATGGGTGGCTAGAGAAATGACTCAGTGGTTAAGAGCTCTTGCAGACAGAGTCCTACAAGCTCCTGGGAACCTGCTCATATGATTCTATCGCAAAGGTGTCAGCATACACAAGTCCCATGCAATCTCAGGCAGACAGTAACCCAGCATAGAACTAATAAACAGCAGACCCCAATCTTATCTAAAGGAATGTTGGCAACTAATTGCTGCTAGATGAAGAAGAGCTGATCTTCCTAAAACAAGGATCTCTATATAGGCTGACTAGACTCAGCAGATGGACTTGCACTGGGGAATGGCTGGGGGCACTGACAACACAGTGGGCAGTAACAGGGATGACAGAGTGTATGGGCTCCAGTGGGGGGTGGGGGGGGTCTATGGGAGGGTGCCAATGGGAATGGGAGTATAAAGATGATTAATATTGTTTCAGATGTTCTGTATGAAATACAAAACAAAAAAACCAATAAAAAATTAAAAAAAATAAAAGAGCACTTGCAGAGGACCAGGGTTCAGGTCCCAGCACCCACATGATGGATAACAACTCTCCATAACTTCAGTTCCAGGAGATCTGATGTCCTCTTCTGACTGCCATTGCACTGCACACTCATGGCATACATAAATGCAGGTAAAATATTCATACACATAGAAATAAATAAATAAATAAATAAATAAATAGATAAATAAATAAAATAATTTTAGGGGCTGGAATAATTGGCTCAGAGGTTAGAACACTTCCTGTTCTTCCAGAAGATCTGGGTTCAATTCCCAGCACCCACATGACAGCTAACAACTCCAGTTCCAGGGGCATTTGATGCCCTCTCCTGGCCTCTGTAGGCATTGCATGCATGTGGTGCACTTACCTACATGTGGGCAAAACACTCATATACATAAAATAAAAATAATAAATAAAAAGCATTTTTAAAGAAGATTGGCTGGAGGATGGTCAGATCATCAAAACTCTAGATGGATTCACCTTGTTCTTCTTAAATGTTTGCATGGACCTGAACTTTTCATTTAAAAAAATTGTATTAATCATCATTTGTATGTGTGTGTGCACATGTGTATGTGTGTGAGCACACGTGCCAGGGTGCATGTGTGGAGGTCAGAAGACAACTTGCAAGGGTTTTCTCTCCTTCTATAGTCTGGGTCCTGGGGATCAAACTCAGGTCATCAGTTTTGACAGCAGGCACCTTTACCTGTTGAGACATCTTGTCAGGCCTTGAACTTTTCTTTTTAACTTAATTTTTTTGAAACAGGGTCTCATTCTTTAGCCCAGCCTGTCCTGGAACATATGTAGCCCAGGCTGCCTCAAACCCAAGGCACTAGTCTTGCCTGAGCCTCTCAAATACTGGGATTACAGTTGAATATCACCATTCCGAAAAATAAATTAATGCCTTAAAGAAATGCATCTAGTCATCAACTGATGGATCACTGAAAGTACTTAAAATGTTTTTATTTTATTAATGAATTATTATTATTATTATTATTGTGTGTGTGTGTGTGTATGTGTGTGTATGCCACCATGAGAATGTGGAGGTTAAACAACAAATTTTGGAAGTTTGTTCTCTTCTACCAGTGGGTCTGGAGGATCGAACTCAGGTCATCAGGCTTGGTGGCAAGTGCTTTTACCCACTGAGTCATCTTGCCAGCGTTATGTTTTTAAAAACTACATGATCGGGGCTGGAGAGATGGTTCAGTGGTTAAGAGCACTGGTTACTCTTGCAGAGGACCCAGGTTTGATTCCCAGCACTTACATGGTGGCTACAAACTGTCCTTAACTCCAGTTCCAGGAGAATCCGGAGCCCTCTTCTGACCTCCACAGCATTGCATGACACGGGCGCACTCACATAGATGCAGGAAATATATACATAAAATAAAAATAATAAATAAAATATTTTTTAAAAAACATGATCAAGCCAGGCGTGGGGGCACATGCCTTTAATCCCAGCACATTGGAGGCAGAGGCAGGCAGATCTCTGTGAGTTCAAGGCCAGCCTGGTCTACATAGTGAGTTCCAGGACAGCTGGGGCTATAGGGAAACCCTGTCTCAAAAAGACCAAACAAAACAAAACAAAAACATGATCAAGTGTAAATGGCTAGGGCATTGAGACTAAGAGTATGTAAAAGAAAGATCTAACAGTTTTACTTTGACTAGCTTTATTTTAAATTACATCTTTATGACTATTTACATAATGCTAAATATTAGCTAAAACATTAGAAGTTTTCTTTCATGGATTTTTTTTAGTAAAATTCATACAACATAAAATTAACCATTAACTCTATCAAAGTATACTGCTCAGTGGGATTTCGTGTGTTTACAGTGCTGTGCAACCATCACCTTTATTATTTCAAGGATGTTTCCAACTCTTCAAGCAGGAAGGACTCTCTGTACGCATGAAGCGGTCTCTCCCTATTGTCCGTTTCCTACCAGACCCCTCTGGGAAACATTTGGACTTTTTTTTTTCCTCCCCAAAATTTCATTTAATTTTCAATGATCTATGTATATGTGCATGTCTGGGGTGTATGTGCGCACAAGTGCAGGTGTCCACAGAGGCCAGAAAAGGATGTTGAGTTCCCTAGAGCTGGAGTTACAGCTGCTTTTGAACTGCTCAACATAGGTGCTGAGAACTGAATTTGGGTCCTCTGCAGGCACAGGGCTTTCTCCTAACCAGCCATTTCTCTATCCTGGTTTGGATATTTGCATCTGGCAGAAATATTTAAAAGGATATGAATGAATGTCAAAGCATTCTGGTGAGTGGATTGTGCAGCCTGGGGGTCACCGAGCAGGGAGAGTCATTCGTATTGTGTCCTATGTGAACTGTGCCCCTTGGAGTTGCGTAACTATAGTGGCTCTTCCTGGGGACACTTCTTCTTTGGGAGCTGTCACCCTCCCAATAGGCAAGTAAGGCTTTCACTTAGAAAAGCTGCTGTTGCCATGTGTAAATCTGAGCAACTTGCTCCCCAGGATGGCTTTGTTTGACTGTAGTTAATGATCCTCCTGAACTGTACCAGGGAGGCCAACCCACAAGGTAAATAATAAGCAACAGAACTTGTAGCTATCTTGTTGGAGATACCTTGTGTGTTGTGGGAAGCCCTGACTTTATCAAAAAAAGCAATGAACTTTTCTCCTTCCAAACACCCTCAGCTCCCAAACACACAGTGGAAAACCCCCAGTTCAAAACTCATTGGCACAAGATTGAAAGGAATTTAGCTACGTGCTGGAATATTCTTCAGCAACAGTTCTATAGTCATGGGTTCCCAAACTTGGCTGCATGTTAAGACCACCAGGGGAAAGTTTTACAAATCTAGTGCCCTGATTGCTCCACATTTGATGAGCGCTTAGAATGAGTTTTCTTAACTTGGGTACCATTGGTATTTGGGGTCAGACAATTCTTTGCTATGTGACCAGCTGTCCTGTGCTCAGAGGGATATTTAGTAACGTCTTGGAGTCTAGATATCAGATGTCAGTGACACACTCCTTCAGTTGAGCTAATCAAAATAAAACCATTGTCAAAGGCCTTGTAAGGGAAGAGGCAATGATCAGTTGAGAGTTACTGCTTTCTTGGTAGGATCCAGTCATCATATTTCTAAAAAGCTTCCCAGGTGGCTGTGATGCAGCCAAGTTTGAGAACCAGTGCTCTGATGGTGTTTCCTTTGGGAAGTGTATATTGGTAGAAAGTCCCAAGAGTTTTAGAGCTGTTTTTTATTGCCTGTAATTTAATAGTCAATCAAGGAGAATGGAAATGTTCTGGGCCAGATGAGTGGTTTTCTCACTCTGTCTTTAGTAACCATTTTTAGGAAACTGGACCCATCCAGGAAACTGGAGACCAGACTATAAACAACTTCAGAGGCTAGAAAAGCCAGCTGAGCCTGTAGTTTACCAACCATAGAGCATCTTTGTGGTGAGCAAGGGACTTGAGCTAATGAAAGGTCTAAGAAAAGCCAGATGACAAGATTATTGATGTTATTGATACAAGACAATTTTTACTTTGACTGGAGATATCCTCAGGGTCAAGCTCTTGTGCTAGGGGATCTGTTACATGCTTTCAGTTAAGCAAACAAGTAAGTCAGGAAAAGTATAATTTAAATATAAGGTTGTGTTATGATTTTGATAGCAAACATTGGCCCACGGGTTCATGTTTTTGGATACCTGGCCCTCAGCTGGTGGTGCTGTTTTGGGGGGCTGTGGGGCCTGGCTTGGCCTAAGTGGGTCCTGGAGGTAGGCTGTAGAGGAGGATGGCTTGGCCTGCTTCCATCCCAGCTCTCTCTGCTTCCTGGTTTGTCAAGATGCCAGGAGCCTTGGCGACATGTTCCCCTCTGGATTCCCTTTTCCACCATGAAGGATTGTATACCTTTTGTGAGCCAAAATATACCCTCCTCCTTTAAGCCGAGTCTGTGGGGTATTTGGTCACAGCATGAAGAAAAGTAACTAACACAGGCTAGCTTCAAGAACAAGCATGTGTACAGTTGTGCGACATGTAATCCACCTGTTGGGTATAGGTGTTTTACCTCCTGAGTGAGCTTCTCAGAGCTATCGTGGCAGGTACCCACAGAGTGTGGTGAGCTCACAACACCCTTTCCTTCCTGCTATGGGAGCCAGAAAGTGAAAATCTTGCCTTCTAAATTCCCTCTCTGTTGGGAGTAGCCATGAACCACAATTTTAGCTATTAAGAATAAAGTTCTATCCAGGTATGGTGGCACATGCCTTTAATCCCAGCACTTGGGAGGCAGAGGCAGGCAGATCTCTATGAGTTCAAGGCCAACCTGGTCTACATAGCAAGTTCCAGGACAGCTGGGGCAACAGGGAGACGCTGTCTCAAAAAGACAAAAATAAATAGATAAATAAATAAAATAAAAAATAAAGTTCTAAAGGGACATGGTAGTGCACTTCTTTAACCCCAGAACTCAGGAGGCAGAGGAAGGGGGATCTCTGTGAGATCAAGGCAAGCCTGGTCTATATAGCCAGTTCCCTGACAGCAGAGGCTACAGGGAGACCCTGTCTCAAAAATTAAATAAATAAATAAATAAACAAATAAACAAACAAATAAATAAAATTGTATGGCGGTGCATACTGGCACATGCCTGTAATTACAGCACTTAGGGAATGAGGCAAAAGGACCAGGAGTTCAAGACCAGCCTCAGCTATGTAGTGAGTTATAGACCAGCCTGGGCTACATGAGAGCCTGTCTTAAAATCAACAACACCAAAAACGTGCTGGAGTAATGGCTCAGCAGTTAAGAGCACTGGCTGCTCTTGCAGAGGACCCAGCTTTGGTCCCAGCACCCACATGGCAGCTAACAACCATCCCTTACTCTAGTTCCAGGGGATTCAATGCCTTCTTTCGGTTTCCATGGGTATTGTACAATATGGGTGCACTTACATACACGCAGGCAAAACACCCATACAAATAAAATAAAAATAAATTAAATTACAAAACAATGACTAGGGCTGGAGAGATGGCTCAGCAGTTAAGAACACTGGTTGTTCTTGCAGAAGACCCGGGTTTGAATCCCAGCACCCACATGGCAGCTAACAACTTTCTGAACTCCAGTTCCAGGGGATCTGACAGCCTCCTCTGTCCTCTGAGGGCATGGCATGACACGGGTGCACTTACCTACATGCAATACACGCATACACATAAAATAAAAATAATAAATAAAATATTAAAAAATAAAAAATAAAAAACAATGACTAAAGAGTGTGAATTCTGCAAGGACAGAATGTAGTCAATTTTGTTCTCTGCTAGTCCAGATGCATCAATTCCAGCCTTCTAAAAGATGTCCAGGTAATTGTGTATTAGTTTTAAATCAGTGATGTGAAAAGCAAAAGGGAAATTAATTTGAAAATTAAAAGACAAATTTTGAATGAGAAAAGAATATTTCTCTATCTCTGGAAGAAGTTAAGGTGAGGATCCCAAGATCTTAAATTTCAGATAATTGCAAAGCTGGATGAAGTTTCTTGAGCTAACACTAGATGGCAGAATTGTGCTTTGTAAATTGAACCGCCACTCAGAGCTACTCAGTCAGGACAGGTCAAGCTCTGCAGGTGCTTGAAGTTTGTTAATTCTCTTTCATTGTCCCCTCCCCCATGTCAGAATATGGTCTGATTCAACAGTGTCAACACTAATAATGATCACAGAAGTTTTTTCCAAGGAACAACAAATAGAATAATTCTGCCTAATAGCAGACCACATCAGCTCACATTATTTTTTAAAGTATTTATTTTTATTATATGTGTTTGAGTGTTTTGCCTATATGTGTGTAAGTACCATGTGCATAAAATGCCTGCAGAGGCCAGAAGAGGGTGTCAGATTCCCTGGAACTGGAGTTACAGACGGTTGTTAGCCATCTGAAAACTAAACCCAGGTCCCTCTGCAAGAGCAGCCAGTGCTCTTAACTGCTGAGCCATCTCTCCAGCTCCCATCAACTATCATTGTTAAAAATAGAACCATGCGCTGAGATTCAAACTACATTGCAAAAGACCTAAAATCAAATATTTAAGACAAAGCAAGGCATGAGACCGCAAATCACAAACTGGATGAGAACTTTGGATCTGCTCATGGAGAAGATAGAGTTGTAAAACCGCAGGAAGAAGAAAAAAGCCTTAAAGGAAAAAAGGCGTCTCAGAACCTGCTGACTGCAACCAAGTATAACCAGCAGAAGGCGAGGACAGTCAAGGGTCACTTCAAGGAAACTGGCGGGGCAGAAGAAAAGTAGAAGCTGAAATGTTGTGTTGAAAATCGGAGTCCAGTTGCTGAAATCTTGGGCAAAGGCACAGCATGTTCATGAAACTGGAGATCTCTGTGCAGAAAGAAGCCAGATGGGAACAGTTCTAGAAACATCGCATTTAGAAACTATATCACATAGGGGCTGGAGAGATGCCTCAGTGGTTAAGAGCGCTTGCTGCTCTTGCAGAGGATCTGAGCTCAGTTCCCCGCACCTACATTGGGCAGTTCCACACACACACACACACACACACACACACACACACACACACACACAATAAATATCTTTAAAAAGAAGACAAGCCACATAACCTGAATCTGATGTGCATGGACCAGTACTTCATGCATTGCTAAGATCTTTAAGGAGCCAAACTTTCACTTTCAGTTTGGTTTATTTTTGAGACAGTTGAAGGGGACCCACCTGTCCCCAGGGCACTGGGCAGGTTAAGCATTGTTGAACACTGTTAAACTGTTAAAATTGCAATTAGTGTTAATGATATTATTTAATGTTTGTCTGATGTTCATTTTCCTGTAAACAAGCAAAGATGTTGGGGGATGGAGCAGTTTGACTCCCCAGTTGGCACCCGTGGGATTCTTTCTTGCTGGCTTGGCTGCACTGAGTTAGAAAGACGGTCAGTTAAGCAGCCAGCCAGACCACTGTGATGCCAGTGCTGGCTGTTTTGAACACTCCATGAACAATTTGAGGAAACCACCCAACTGCACCTTTTCACTTTGACTCCTGAAAGTGCAGCCCCAGCCAGGATTTCTTCAAATGGTCTGAACTACACTTTATTATCACAAATAGCAGTGAACTCCTGATGACTCTATAACCATTTCTACTTGGGCCAAATAGGGATCACCTCTGGTGGCCTCGCAGAGGGAGTGCTGTGACTGGAGCTGAAAGGAGAATGCTTTGGTGCAAGCACAAACCTTCATTTGCTTGAATCCTTGGATTCAAGCCTTCATTTGCATATGAGGTTTGCTGTGATTAGTGCAAACACAAACCTTCATTTGCTTGAAGCCCTGGGTTCAATCCTTCATTTGCATACGAGGTTTGCCGTGATTAGTGCAAATACTTCTTTGGCTATATCAGCAGGCTGTTTGGCTTGGCAAGCTAGCTGGAAGGCACCCTCCTATGGTGTTATATTAGGCCCGATAGAAGGCTTCTCTCAGACGGCCTTTTCTTGCCCTACTTTTAGTAGAGTGAGCTGAGCTGGTAATAGAAACAATACCAGAGGCGGAGCACAGGATCGATGGCACACTAAGCCGCAGGAGTGCTGGGACAGGACCGGATGGCACACTAAGCTGCAGGAATGCACTAAGCTGCAGGAGTGCTGGGACAGCTGGCTACTTGACAATGGAAGAAGAGGCAGAGTTGGCAGAGACTCTGGCAGGTGTCTGTAGAAATACAGAGACACAAGACCAGTAGCTGGCCAGGCAGAAGACAGCAGTGAAAAAGTGATAGTGGCTGCCTCCCAAATGGCAGTGACTGTGTCAATAGCCATAGCAACAAAAGGCAACTGAACAATTCGTGAGAGCATCCAGGGTGGGAACAAGGCAGGTGATGGAAATGGAGAGAGGATGGAGAGGTGAGGCTGAAGAAAAGATAGACCCCACGACGAGGAGGTAGGGATATAGTTCAGTCAGTAAAGTGCTTGCTGAGCAAATATGAGGGCCTGAGTTCACGCAGATAAAAACTGGGCATGATGGTGTGTGCTTATAACCCTAGTGCTGGGGAGGCAGAGACAGGAGGGCCCCTGAAGTTCACTGGCCAGCCAGTGAGATACCCTATTTCAAAAACTGAGGTGGGGAATTTTTGAAGAGTGGTACCTGAAGTTGACTTCTGGCCTACATGTGCACACACACACACACACACACACACACACACACACACGCACACACACAAGCACATTCCACAGCATTGGTCTCTGGAAGAGTTAGAGAGAGCTGTCAAGTCCTCAAGGCCAAGGGTCTCACATGCACCAGGCCTGGGTTCTATAACATAGGCTGTTGTCAAGGACTGGAGAATCCAATTATCTAGACCTACCCAGAAGTTGCTATGCCAGCTTCTAAGAGCTAAGGAATATTGACTTCCTACAGCTACACAAGAGCTGCAATACCTGTAAAGCTAAAGGGTCCAACTACCAGAGTCCTCCTTGAACACTGCAGTGCTAGAGGTGCCACCTGCTGCTGGTCTCTCCTGCCTGCCATTGCCACTCACTGCTGTGAAATCATGAGGGTTATAAAAGCTGCCAAAGACCAGCACTTAAAGATCTTTGTGCCTGCCCGTGATTTCTATCTGGGTAGAACAAAAGGCTCCCAATTAGCCAACTAGTAACATTTCAGTATCCAAATCTGTATGAGATGGGAATCTGCCACAAGATGGAAAGTGCAAAGAAAATGTAGACGTTTTAAAATTTTTTATTATTTTTATTTTATGTGTATGAGTATAGTATTGCTTGCATGTAGGTAGGTGCACCACATTGTGCAATGCCTGTGGAGGTTGGAAGATGGCATCAGATCCTCTGGAACTGGAGTTAAGGATGAATTTTAGTCATCATGTGGGTTCTGAGAATCGAACCTGGGTCCTCTGCAAGAGCAACAATTGCTCTTAACCTCTGAGCCATCTCTCCAGCTCCTAGGCTAAGTTAAAAAAATTTTGAAGCTGAGGATTTAGTTCAGTTGGTAGAGTGCTTGCCTAGCATGCTTGAAGCCTTGGCTTCAATCTTCAGGACTGAATAACCAAGAACATGCCTGCAATCCCAGAGTTCAGGAGTGGACTTACAAAGATTGAAAGTTCAAGGTTATATAGCAAGCTCAGGGCTAGCCTGGGCTATATGAGACATTGTCTCAAACAACAACAAAACCCCACAACTCTATATTGTAAAAAAGCAAAAATCAAAAATAACAACAAAAAAGAAAAACAACTACAACATAAAAGACATTGAAAATCTTAAAAGAAAAGCTATCAGATTTGAAATTCAGATTAAAGATCTGAAAACCAAGATGGTGCTTTGGTCTAAAATTTGAAGGATAAAGCTATGGCATGAAATCTCTATAAGTGGGTGGACCAAAGGCTCTTTCTTATATCCAATGATTAGACTCTGGAAGTGAACAGGCAAATGACCTGATTACTGTAGAGTTCATTGTGAGGCAGATCTCAGTGCAAAGACATTTTATAGTCCTTAAAAATCCAAACATGTTGAATCATTTCTTCCCCCAAGTTAAAACCAAACTGTGGGGAGAATTTTTCATAGTTGTGCAACAATTTTGGTAGTGAACTGATATAAATAGCCACAAACTCCTTCTCTAAGCAATTATCTTTCAATTACTCATTCCTCCAGAAAGCGTAAGGCAGCCAGGGGCAAGCTGAGGAGCACCCTGAAAGACGGGTGGAGCAGCGGAGAGTTAGCACAGTGTCCCCTGAATGCTAATGGACTGCAGGCGGGGCTTGAATGATGCTCGGGTCCTGAGAAGCTGTTTCTTTGTAAGTTACTCCCTCCCAAAGTCATAAAACGGTACAAAACCCAAACTAAAAATATCTTATGTTAGTCTGTGAGCCCTGGGGCCTCAGAGGGTGTGCACACAAGCCCCCAAGAAGGCAAAAGGGGAAAATTTAGTGCAACATCTGCCACCTGGGTATTTTCCTAGGGTAAAAATTGGGTGCTACTTTTTTTTATATTTCATTTTTATTATTTTTACTCTATTTTATGTGTATGAGTGTATTGCCTGCATGCATGCAAGTGTACCCGTGTCATGCAATGAGGTGAGAAGAAGGTGTTAGATTCCCTGGAACTGGAGTTATAGACAGTTGTTAGCTGTCATGGGGTGCTGGGATTCAAACCCAGGTCCTCTGCAAGAGCAGCCAGTGTTCTTAACCATTGAGTCATCTCTCTAGTCCTGAGGGTCCTACTTTTAGAACTGTCTAAGAATGTTGAATGTGAAAGATTATCACGGGTGTTATTAAATTCCTAGTGCACACTTTCATTTTATTTGAGAGTCAGCTTAGTATAGGAAAAGGAGTCTCTCCATGGGTAAGCCACCCTGGATAAATTACTGGAGTCAGAAGAAAACCGTTCACTAAATTTCTGTTCTTGTGCATGTAGCTTTCCAGTCTGAAGAACTTGGTCTAAGGCTTTTAACTCTGCTTTTTCATAGTCTTTCTACATTTATTATTTATTGTGTTTGTGTATGTTTATGTGGAGGGAGGCATGCATGTGGAGGTCAGGGAAAAACTCTCAGATGTTAGTTCTCTTCTGCCATTATATAGATTCTGGAGATTGAACATGGGTTATCAGACTTGGCAACAAGAGCCTTTACCCACTGAGTCAGCTCACTGGCTCCAGGAGAAGTTCTTTAAGAGAGCATAAGTAGGAGAAAGAGGAAATAACGTCCAGTGCTGTTTCATTTCATTTTTATGTTTAAGTTTTCTACTAACTTGAGGATTTATTTAGCTGTTGAGAATGTGTAGTTTAAAAAGTTACCACAATCTTAGCAAGTCATTTCTCCTCCAAAGTTAATTTGGAAATTGATTTTTGGCAACTTAAAATGCTGTTTTTCATTGAAGGAATAGCTGAGGTGGTGGTTAAGAGTCCACATGGTAAATGAAAATGTTGCTGTATGTGTGAAAAAAAAATGTAGTAAACAAAACAATTACATTTCAGTAAATGCTGAAGGAATGGTTTTGTCCTTGTTCAGACAGCAGGAATAAAAGGAGGAAAATGAATTACAACACAACACAGTTTCTACCAAAGTAAACCTTGTCGTGGCTATATGTCAAAAATGGTAGAACATAGCAGACACAACAAAATTTTGTCAAATAAATATTCATTGAAGAATTACAGATATATTGAAGATATTAGTGGAGGGTGCTTTGCAAATGTTTGAAGAGTTTAGCACTAGATACCCTAAACTTTTGCCATTAAAAACAAAGTAAATAGTTTTCCATCCCACATTCTTGTAACTATCCTTTATCAAGGTCCATGTTCCCCATATTTTATTTTTTTAATGTATAGAGTAATTGGATTTTCTGAGGTTATTGAATCAATATTGAAAAATGGGGGGGGTGAAGAGGTAATAGAGAAAAGAGTGTGAATAGCTTCTGTGCAGAATTGTCCTTGAATAAAACCAAGCTTGTGGATCAAACTACCAACTTAAAAGGGTGGTAAACCTGGAGCACAGCAATAGGGGGAGATTAGGTGCCACCACATCCCAACAATGGGTGCATTTACATACTTTCAGCCAATACACTCATACACATGGAAAAACAAAAATAAGATTTTTTTAAAAAAGCAAGGTTGGAGAGATGGCTCAGCAGTTAAGAGCACTGACTGCTCTTGCAGAGGACACGGGTTCAATGCACAGCGCCCACACAGTGGCTATGAACTGTCCTTAACTCCAGTTCCAGGGACTCCGACACCCTCTTCTGACCTCCGTGGCATTGCATGACATGGGTGCACTCACGTACATGCAAGCAATACACTCATACACATAAAATAAAAATAATAAATAAAATATATTTAAAAAATGAAAAGCATTTATTTGAGGTTCTTATGGTCCTTATGGTTCTTGAGGGTTAGAGTCCATAATGGTGATCTGTGGCATGTCACTTATCCTTTCAAGATCTCTGTTTTGGGGTGAGGCTGTAGTTTAGTGAAAGGGTGAAAGGATGCTTGCCTAATACATGTGAGTACCTTGGTTGATCCCTGAGATGCAAAAAAAAAAAAAAAAAAAAAAAAAAAAAAAAGAAAGAAAGAAAAGAAAAGAAAGGAGAAATAAAAATAAGACAATAAAACAAACTTTGAGTCTCTTTGGAATTGCAGACCTTATAATATGGTTTAGAGTGAGAGGACTGGTTGTGTTCTGTTGTGTCTTGCTTGTTTTTTGTTTGTTTGTTTGTTTGTCCTAAGGAACTATCCCCGGTCTCACACATGGTAGGCAAGTGCTATACCATTGAGCTATCCTCTGCCCTGAAATAGGACATATTTCCATGTCAGCTATCCAGTGGGCATTTAATACATGATAACTGCTGCTGTTATTGGTGGGGAATTGGTTTCAAGGGGAGCCTTTAACTGGGTGAGGCTCGCTGGTCGTTCTTTTTATTTTCCCCCTCAGTCCCTGTTGTCTCTGGGAACCTGTAAAATGGAAGTCAAGGCCTTGAAAGCCTGGAGTCAAGTGATCTGTGCTTGCCTAGGGTTAACCTTAGGGAGATCTGACTTGAGGGAATAGAGGCAATTCTGGCAAGTGTTAGAGCCAAGGCAGTAGGATGGGCCCTTGTAACTTCCCTCCTGTAGGACCAGATGTTGGGGAAGAGCTGACAATAAGGGGCTGCAATGAGGAGAACAGTTCCTGCATGCTGAGGGGCTGTACCAGGCTGGAGGGTCTCCAGGCTGCATAGCTTTCCCCAGAGGGAGGGGCTCAGGGCTGTGATGTGGGAATCCAGTATAGGGTGGGAATGGCCTGGACCTGCCAGGTACTTCTTGGGAAACGGCAGCAGAGGGATGACAAGAAAGATAAGAAGAAGATAAGAAAAAGGGGGTGGGATGGGCAGTGACATTTATCATGAAGGAACTGTGGGCCTCAGCATCAGGGAATATGTGTCCTTTTACACCTGGCTAAGCAATGCCTTGAGAAGAAGGCGAGAAGAAAAATCTGCACTAGGACAGGACAACTAAAGTTAGGGATCCCATCAAGCCTCAATGACATTGTAGCCTTGGGCCAGTCACCGAATCTCTTTGTATCTTAGCCAAGTTTCTTTTGTGACGTGAACCCAAGAACCTTAATTTCCCGGGACAGGAAGATTGGTTTCTTGAATTTCACCTTCCAAGACTGCCAAGCTGCTGGATGTTGCTTTACTCTTTCCTCCTGGGACATATCCACCTAGCAGCTTATCCCAAGTCCCAATCCCAAATTTCTCATACCTGTTGGGTTCCTCCTTCTCTCGGACTCGCTCATGGGCACTTTGTCCTGTTTGTCCCTCCCAGTCTTCAGTCTTCTACACATCACTGACAACACCGTATCTTCATCAATCAATTTCTAGATTACTAATTGAGGACTTGGTTCTCCCTTGATAACATTTCCAGAGAGAGACCCTACCTCTCTTCCTTTACCATCATATGTATTACTGGCCTTCTCCTGGTTCAGGGTTTGTTATTCCTCCTGTGAGGTTTTGTTTGCAGTTTCCCAGATGGCTTCTTTGTGTATAGGCTTGTGGCTCCCCAAAGCCTTCTGTTTGTCATCTGACACAGCTCAGGTTCAGAGCTTAGATTTTATCCTGTAACCAGGGTTCTTAGACATCAGTGTGCACAGGTGCAGGATCACCTGGAGGGCTCATTACAGCACAGATTGTCCTCAAATTCCTAGCAAGTTTCTATGTGATTCCACTGTGATTGGTGGTACACTGGGGACCATGGTTTGAGAACCATTGTTGTAGTTAGTGGTGATTCATTTAGGAGATTCTTTTAATGGGGTTGTCAGGGCCTTGCGATCAACTGGGAAGGACAAGCCTGGGAGTAGAGCTAATAAGTACCCTCAGGCGCTGAATCAGTGATTATGTCATGGTGAAGAATGAGACCAGGAATTTTTAGGTGATGACACTGACAGAAGTTGCCTATTGATGGTTTGTCATAAATGAATAGTCATTGGGACAAGATGGTTCAAGATGAATCATTAGGTTCTGGCATTTGAAATTGGGCTGAAATTGGTTCTGTTAAAAGAGAGAGGGAAAAGAGTTGTCTCTGCTTGTTGGTTCATCTGAATTAGCATGAAGGCGAGTTGGATGGTCTATGCCGATCATCTGAGTCAGGCACTGCTGGCATGCACTAAGGCAGTGCAGAGCACTGTGTTGGAGGGTGCTACCATGCCTTTTGCACATTCAGGTTACATACTTTAGTACCAAAGTCTGAATAGTAACCAGAGGCTCTAAACTAGATGCTAGGATTTCTGAGAACATGGAGTTGGGACTTACTAAGGAGACAAAAAGGTCACTGTTGAAAAACCATAAATCGTTGTTGGAATAATTTACTATATATTGTCTTGGAGTTATAAAGAGAGACCACTGAAGAAGCCACCCTACAGCAAGTCTAGGATTCTGGAAGCATCTTTTCTCAGGAAGATGATGAGGAAGCAGGATATACTGCTCCAGTCTTCGTGCGCCGAGCTCCCTCTGCTGGACGCTCTTGAACACAGGCAGCATGGACCCTTGCTCCAGGATCAGATGAAGGGTTGGGTGCAAATTTATCATGACCTGCCATGACTCAGTACATGTTCTGTGGGCTGAGGTAGGGGGCAGAGTGAGCATGTGTGGGGGAGTGGATGGATTCACTGGCACTTGGAGCAACAAAACGGGAAAGGGAAGAGTCCTGAGATGCCAGTGTCTAAACGGATTGAGGCAAACTAAGTAAAACAGTGCAGTCTGAAAGTCTGGGATTTTCATAATCAAAGAGATTTCAGTCTAGAAGGTTGATTAATGGAAAAGTTTTGTTTGAAACAATAAATTTTGATAAAAGCTCTTCTGGTGGTGAGCAAAGCTCCAGATATCTGGCTGGAGAAATGGTTACTTAACATGTACTATCCAGTTCTTTTGTCTTTTCTTATTACCCATTCCTTGCAGTCACCTCCCCCACAGGCTCCTCCCTCAAACCCTCCCACTGTCCCTTCTGCCCTACACTCTGACCAGAGTCAGAGGACCAGCACTGAAGCAGTGGCATCCATTGTTTTAGGAGGCTGCCACCTTTGAGGATAAGGCTGTGTGTTTCACCTGGGCAGAATGGGCCGGGCTTTTGTTTGCAGAGTGCCCTGTACAGGGAAGTGATGCTGATGACTTATGGGAATTTGAGTACCCTTCGTAAGGTGACTTTCCTCTTTGGACAGGTCTGTACTTCCCTGTTTCCATCTTTTCTCCTTACAGTCTGGGGTGTGGTGTGGACAAGGAGGGAATATTGCTGGTGCCCTCTACTAAGCAACTTTAGGGCCGAGTTCATTGGCCAACTTCAGAGATCACTGGGTAGAGCAAGGTCTTGGATCAGTTTGGTCCCAAATGTAGGAGCTTTCTGTTCCCTGGTAAGAGGATATACCATTCTGTTAGGAGGCCTGCACAATAAGCAGTTTTTGTTGTCTGGGGAAGGGTGTGATCCCGTCTCTGTGTTTTCACATTCTTGCTGCATCTTACCATTTTACCTCCTTAAAGTGTTTTTTAGAAATCTTTTATTATTTTTAATGTGTATGAGTGTATTGCCTACATGTGCACTCATGTCATGCAATGCCCGTGGAGGTCAGAAGGTGTCAGATCGCCTGGAACTGGGGTTACAGATAGTTGTTAGCCGCCATGTAGGTGCTGAGAATGGAACCCAGGTCCTCTGCAAGAGCAGCCAGTGCTCTTGACCACTGAGCCGTATCTCCAGCCCTCTTAAAGTGCTTTTCTAAGGAAGAGGTTACAAATGGTTCTTCCTGGTCAGGCTCTCTCAGACCTTCTCCAGTCCAGAGCCCACTTCTTATGTGGATCTTGTTCTTATGAAGACTAACTTTTTTCTTTTGACCCACCAGTTACAGGCCTGAAAGGTGCCATTTTATTCCTCACTTTAGGACACCCAAGTCCCAAGCCTGCCCTGAGCTCACTTCTGGAGGTAGGTGATTTGCCTCTCACTCTGAAGGTATTGGAAGATCCCCCTGCAGAAAGGACCGGAGAGCTCTGGGAAGGTGAGTGAGACAGGTTTCTTACCAGCAACTGTAGAGTTTTATGGAATAGTGTATTTTAAAATGAATCATCTTGGGTAGGATTTAAATAAAATAAATAGCTTATGGTTAATGGGTATATGAAAACTTTCCCATCAGTCCTAATTCTTACCAACAGTGCTATTCAATTGGTCTTACCCACAATCCAAAACTGAGTTTTCCCACTTTTGTAGCCTTCCTTGCATGGATTTATTCATGAACATTTCTTGCACAGTGACATTTGTTTAAGAAGCTCTAGGGGGTACAAGTTGTATCTCCTGGATACAGATGTAGAAAGCTAAATATGTTAAGTGTTATGTTGGTATATTGTTACTTGGCTGTCTAAGCAAAACGAGTGTTTGGAATAATTACAGTTTAGAAGGTTATGTAACACTTTCATCAGTGGCAGGGTAATACGTTCCGAATTTGACTGATTTTAGTGATCCTTGGGTGGAACAAAAGAAAGTAGATTATCTGCTAGATGAAGGGAAGGGAGGATCCAATCAATCATTTTAAACAGCTTTGTAGTAAAGTGTGTGGAAGACTCACCTGGGGGAACATATGCAGACATCAATATCTCTGGAGCCTACCTGCAAGTATTTTCTGTCTTTTCTAGTAAGCCTTGCAAGAGCATGAGGCCTGGGACTCAAAGTCTGAGTGTTACTGTTCTTGTTAGAAGCTGAGGCTGGTGGAGTCTGCAGCATGATCTGAGCCCTGTCATTGGCCTGTGGTATAGGTGAATACAGTAGTGTGTCTTACCTATGCAGCCTCACATGGAAATTCTAGAATGTAGAGTTTGTAGTGGGCCTAAAGGGCTTTATTCTGAAGAACTCAAAAAGCGGACAAGTAGGCAAACAGAGCATGGAGCTGGAGCGATGACCCTTAGAATGACCTTGCCATTCATGACATAGGCCTGCAATGGCTATGTTCTCAAAATATAAACTCTACATAGTGTGTGGTTTGATTGGAACAAAGTGGAAATGGAGGGTTAGAGCTGTTTCACTGTTATTTACCAGGCATTGACTTTTGAGTTAGTGAATTAAGCAGGGGATAGTGATGATGCAAAAAGTATGAGGTAAAATTGAGAAATCTTACCAAGGCCAGGCCATATAGGCTAAGAGGTGAGTCAGATAACCCGGGGAGATGGGTACTTGGAGTTTTTAAGTTTGTAGAGTTCAGATCTGAGCACAGCTCATGAGGTTCTTTAGAGTAGCTGAGCAGATAGTGCACATTGGGATAGTCCATTGGGAGGGCAGGTATAGAATGTGGCATCAGATCTCTTGGCGTTACGGGCAGTTGTTAGCCATCATGGGGGTGGTGGGAACCAAACCTGGGTCCTCTGGAAGAACAAGTGTTCATAGCTGCTGAGCCATCTCTCTAGGTCCTCTCCCCGACAGTAGGTAATAATTAATGTAAGTTCCATGCTTAGTGATATAAACCATAGTTATAAACTGTAAAGGGCATTTCTACTATGTCTCCATTCTTAGGCAGAGACCAGAGCATCTTTGTTATCTCTCTCTGCTCATGAGAAGATGCTTTTCCTAATTCCTCCTTTCATGAGTCCAGGCATCTCAAGGGATGCCTGTGACAGAGAGAAGTCTCCACTCCTACTCCTTGCTTCATGACCTTCTGAATATGATAATTCAGCTTCCTCATATGACAAGACATCTACCACTCACATTCCTGTCGCCTCCTTAGACTGAACCAACACCTCTGCTTTTGGGTTCTTTCTTCATTTTTGGTATATAATTATACGTTCCTGAAAGCTAAGTATTTAAAATGAAATGTGGGGCTGGAGATATGGCTCAGTAGTTAAGAGCACTGACTGCTCTTGCAGAGGACTAGGGTTCAGATTCCAGTACCCACATGGTGGCTAACAACTGTCCATAACTCCAGTTCCAGGGACTCAGACACCATCTTCTGACCTCTGCAGGCATTGCATGACACGGGTTCACTTACATACATGTAGGCAATATGCCCATACACATAAAATAAATAATAAATAAAATATTTTAAAGTGAAATGCATTCTAACCTATCCTTATCTCTAGGTGCTTGTATCATTTGTCATATTGTCTGAAATGGAGCACACTTAATGACTTTTGTCTTAATATCATTATTGCAAGGTATTACTATAGACATTCCATTTTCTTTAGCTTAATATTTGTCTTTAGTATATATTTCCATTTTGTAACTTTCAATTCTTATGTGTTCCTAAGTTGTAGTCACATCTTATAAACATCCAACATATTTTTCCTAGATGAACTGTAGAGTAATTTTCACAAGTTCCAAATTAAATCAAATTGGATTTTATTTGATGCAACATTGAACTTATGTAATAAATCAAGAATACCCCTCCTACTGAAAAATTAACTGTGATTTTTCCATCTATACAAGGTGGGTTTTTTTGGGGGGGGGATTGGTTAGTTTTGAGTGTGTGTATGTATGTGCATGGGGTGTGTATATATACATATAAATATATAAACATTTATTATTAAACTTACTTCTTACATAACTTTGGTTGTTTTGTGAATAAGACCTTACATTTATTTATATACAATGAATGATCTATTAATATTATTAACATTATCAAGAAGTTAAGGAGAAAGGTGTGGTGGTGCGTATCTATAATTCCAGCACTTGATAGGCTGAGACAGAAAGATCATAGGTTCAAGACCAGCCTTAGCTACATAGTGAGTCTGAGGCCAGCTTGGATTACATACTATATAGTGAGACCCTGTCTCAAAAAAAAAGAAAAGAAAAAGAAGAGGTAAAAGAAATGTTCAATTCCTGGAATGAACTCCAACCAGACCCCGTATTTTATTTTTGGCACAATTTTTCAATTTTTCTAATTTTTTTATGTGTATAAGTGTTGTGCTTTCATGCATGTAAGTACACTCATTTGTGCAGTGCCTGTGGAGGACAGAAGAGGGTGTAAGATGCCCTGGAACTGGAGTTACAGATGGTTGTTAGCTGCCATGTGGGTGCTAGAATTTGAACCCAGGTTCTCTGCAAGAACAGCTAGTGTTTTTAACTGCTGACCCATCTCTCCAGCCCCACAATTTTTCAAGAATAAACAAAAACTATCTTCATGGCAGACTGTATTATCAAAACTGGAAACACTGAACAAAAAAAAATTTTTTAAGTGAGATCTTCAGCTTTCCCTGGTGGTTAGAGAGAAGGGTTTTGAAGAGACAGTGGGGCCATGGGGGACAAACAGTGCAAGAGAAGAAGGCTTAGGGGGCTGGAGAGATGGTTCAGTGATTATAGGCACTGGCTCTTCCTGCAGAAAACCTGGGTTCGATTCCCAGCATCCACATGGTGGCTAACAACCATTTATAATTCCAGTTCCAGGGGATCCAACACCCTCTTCTGTCCTTCACAGGCATTGCACAACACTGGTGCACTTACACACATGCAGGCAATACACTCATACATGTAAAATAAAAATATTTTAAAAAGAGAATGTGGCTTAGGACTAGCTACTCAGGACAAAACCGAGCAAGCACGCCCAAGTCACAGCATGGAGAAGGACTTCCAGAGCATTCAGGAATGAGAGTCAGTGTAGCTTCTTAACTGTTATGTCCTTTTCCATCAATCTTCATTCCTTGCGCTGTTAGGATATGAGCTTGGAATTAGTTCAAAGAACCCAAACTAATATGGGTTAAGTATGGTGAAAGTAATATACTCTCTCATATACTATACTGTTGGAAGTGAAACATGTGGGGCTGATGCAGCATCTCTCCAACTCATCTTGCTCTGAGATCTCTAGGAGGCCACACTCTCATCTTGTGTGGTACTCACCTTTGACAATATTCTACCCAGTTAGAGGAGATATGGGGTTAGTAAAGGCATGTCCCTCATCTTTAGGAAGACAGAGCATTTTATCTTAAAACAGCTTATTTCCAAGTCAACTGGTCCAGCCTTGGAAGACAAAAGAAAAATGAGGAAGAACCCAATAGAGGGAGGCTTTTAGAAGCCGGTGTCAAGAAACTCCAATGGACTCTCATATGAACATTTGAAAAACTGCCCTGTTCTGACTTTTTTCTAGTTCCCTAATACTTGTAATGCTAATTACTCTTACCTTTACTTTTCCTTCACATCTCCTATTCATGATTCAAGGACTTTCTTTTCCCCTTTGAGACAAGAGTTATGCCATTTGGGAGTCTTCTAGATAGACCCTGCGGGGTACTCCAGTTGCCTCACCCTGCATCCCTGTTCAGCATGAAAGAAGCCAGAGTGGCTATTCCCTATTCCCTGAGTCCCTATTTCCTATTGGCAATTTGGGTAACCCCTTCGGAGGATGGTGTGATAAGGAGGTAGGAACTGGCTAGGCAGATAGGGTAAAAAGACCCCCCCAAAATGTGGCCAGTTTCTTGGCTAAATGTCCTTGGGCCTGTTAGCAACATACTCTGTTTCAAAGGCCCAAACTGTCAAAAGTATTTGGGAACTTGTATCTAATCCTTAAAAGATTTTAGGGTTACTTCTTCAGAGGAGGTAATGTTGGAGGGGAGAAAGTGGGGCATGGATTTGATCAAAATACCTTTATATACATGTGTGAAATTCTCAGTAAAGTTTTTGTAAAAGTTAAAAAAAAACCTAAAAAAAAAAAACCCCAAAACAAAAAACAAACAAAAACCCAGCTTATTTGACAGAAGTTGTCGAATGACCACACTGAATACTGGAGGAATACCTTTCCCCTGGATTTGTCATGTGCCTGTTATAGATTGTTAAGAAGAGTAGAGGTTTGAGAGACAGTTTTCCGTCAGCCTCTTCAGACCTATCACAAGTTTTTTAACTTGGTTTTATACCTGTTTTAACACCCTTACTATCCAGAACTTCATGGTTATTTTCCCATCTACAAAATTCCACTGAGTTCTGATGTGTGAGCCAATCATTTGAGTCCAGTATTTATGTGGTACTTATTGTGGTATTATGATCTTATTCCTTCCTGTTTCTCTCAGCAAGCCCTATTACCTACAGGTCTGCTTTCTGTGCCAAGAAGAGGAAACCAGCGCCTATTGCAATCCAACAGCAGTTAAGTACCACTCTGGCCCATCACGGGACCATTTTTCTGACTGAATGAGAGCAGCCACATACAATGCCCATTCCGGAAAACCGTGAAGTCAAGGTCAGGGCAAGGCAGCGAAAGGCTCCTGCCAATGTCCAGTGTCATGATCCCAGGCATTCAGGAAATAGCCTACCCTTAGTAGCATAGAAATAAAAGGTTCTTCTCAGGCGTTGGGGCTGGAGCTTTTGCGTCACGTCAAGCACAAATGCTTATTATTCCACTCTTTTGGGCTTGTTTTTGTTCCCTAGCTGAGGATAGTGACATTGGACAAGATAAATACAATCCCTGCTTCTTGGCGCTACTAAGTAAGACATCATTAAACAGCCTGCGATCCACTTGCTGCCACCTGCAGCTTTATCGAGACCCAAGTTCCGGCGGCCTTGCTCGGGTGGACGGGGCGCCGGACTCGGATTCCCGCCTCTCCGGGTCCGCAGGAGCAACGCACTGCACTCAGCCAGCAGTCGGAACCCATCGCCCAGGGACAAGTGGGTGTGGACAGAGCCGAACCGCCAGGGAACGCGCGGGGGCGCCACAGAGCAGGGCGCAGCTCCGTCTGTGACGCACTTCCGGCCGCGCCGCTAGGGCGGCTCGCCGTGCTGTTGAGCGCCAGCTCGGGCTCGGTGGGCAGCGCCCTGGCCCCTGGTTTCCCCGAGGGGTGGAATAGGGTCTCCCGCCGCCTCCCGCGGCAGCCTGGGGTCCACTATCGCCTCCTGCACGCCGGCTTGGGACACGGTGGCTGGAAGTGCGTGGTCCCGCGGAGGGCGCAGCGTGAGTGACAGCCACGCGCCGGGCCGAGCACTGCGCAGCTGGCCTGCTCCGTAGCTGTGCTCGAGCTCCAGGGTGGACTGAGCGGGCCTGGCGGCTCCGGCTGCTTTGGACCGGCCGAGGGCGTGCGTGCGTTTCAGGTGGGGACGGCGAGTCTCCCGGGTCCCGACAGGGTTAAGGACAAGTGGAACCACAGAAAAAGCAAGGCCCCTCCGAGTCACGGGGGTGGGGGGAGAAGCTTGGCTTGAGACATGGCCTGTAGCTATGTATGTCGTCACAGGTAACGCGGTTAATACACACAAGGCACACACTTCCCTTAGGACTGCTCAGTTCTACAATACACACAAAACAGTTTCAGAATTGCTAAGTCATACCCCCACAGAAAACAGTATAGTGTTTGGGTATAGGTCTCTGTCTTTATAGCTGTATAGTGTTTCAGCAAAGTACTGTTTTCCCAAGGTTACTTAGTCGTTCCTCCCTCTCCACCGTTGCAGTATGGGTATGTTAGTTGTAATTCATTAGGATCATTTGCTGTTCCATTTGGGGTCCTCAACATCCATCTCAATCTGGGTGCGTGTGCGTGTGTGTGTAAGAAATGCATAGTTGCAAAACGAACTCCTGTGAGCCTGTCACCAATTAAATAAGAATTTTGTCGGCATTGTGGCATCAGTGCTGGGACCTGGTGTGTGGGCGTCACACAAGCTTAGTGGTAACAAATATATTGAACTCCGTGTTAGTCATAGCCTATTTTTTAAAATGTCCCCATATGCAGTTTATCTGTAGACGATTTAGCCTTTATTGTTTTTAAAAATATCTTTGTATAGTCACCCGATACTAGAATAATTCCTAAATTCATCAATGTATGCAGTGTTCAATTGTAAAAACAGTACAAAAACTTATGTATTCGTAATGGACTTGTAGGTCCTTTTCAGACTGTTTATGCTCTGAAAATAGTACTAGTGGAGAATATTTTTTGTGCATATCTCCTATATATGAGAATATCCCATGGGGTACATGGGGTACATTTTTCTTTTCTTTTTTTTTTTTTTTTTTTTTTTTTTTTTTTTTTTTTTAGAGACAGGGTCTCCCTGTAGCCCCAGCTGTCCTGGAACTCACTCTGTAGACCAGGCTGGCCTTGAACTCACACAGATCCACCTGCTTCTGCCTCCTGGGTGCTGGGACTAAAAGTGTGTGCCACCACGCCCGGCTTAAATATTTTTTTTTAATTCTTTGAGAATTTTGTATATTTTGATCAATAGTATTCACCCTCCATTTCCTCTTGTCTTCTCCCAGATCCGGCCCCTCCCCAGGTATACATTTTTAAAAATTAGATATGAATATTGTATTTTTTCAAATACCTTTGACATCTCCTGAGATGGACAGTGTGCTAACCTTTCTTTGGTTTGTTAATGTACAAAATTGGTAGTTAACTTGTTAGATTCAAATAGAATTGTATAGTCTTCCATTGTAGAACAAGTTTTCCTTTTAAATTATCAAAGGATGTTTTAAGAAAGAAATAGACACTCAAGCCACACACATTTAGGCCCGTTTAGTTTGCTTTAACAAGCCTTTTCAGGCTTGGCCCTCAACAGAGTCTATCTTACAGAGTCTTGAAAGTCCTTGGAATCTCAAGGATGTCCACCTGGGGTTAATGGGGAAAACATCCATCAACTTTTGTCCCCTACTGGTTAAGGGTCACCCCACAGGTGTTTACTTCCCCACAGGTGTTTACTTCCCCACACTTTGGGGCCTAAGAGGTTTTTCCACACACAATGCCAGAGAAGCCTTAGGGCAGGAATGAAGTATATATGGTGTAGATCCTTGTGCAGGTAGATTACAGCTCTGCAAAGCTGGTCAGTTCCTCCGTGAACTGCAGAAAGCCTCTGCTTGTCATTTTTGTGATGAGAAAGTCGGTAGTTTAGATTGAGAAGGGAGAGGCAGCCTGCTACCTCATTTACTTCCTCACAGTTAGCCTAGGCCACGTGGGAAGCCATCCTGCCAAGACCTTCACAGTAACTTTAGGGTTTATTTTTTTTGAGACAGGGTTCCTGGCCTGGAACTTTGAACTTGAGATCTTCCTGCCTTGGCCTCGTGAATGCTAGGATTACAGGTGTGTATCACCATACCCATCAAGCAAAACAATAGGATTCTTCCTCCTCCTTTCTTCTTCTTTGAGGCGGGGTCTGGTACAGCCCAGGTTGGCCTGCTATCCAGCAAGCCTTTCACAGTATGAGTGATAGAGAATGTTGCTTGTTTACAGAAAGAGAAATGAGTTGTTTTGGTTATCTCGAGCCCAATTGTTGGTTCATGGGTCCGTTATTTTTAAGGTTCTGCATACATTTTATAAGCACTTTTATATGATGTTTGCCAGAATTGTCAAATCCTAGGGTTCCTGGCAGTCAGCTTCAGAGCGTTGGTGTCTTGGGAGGGGTACTGGGCCAGAGAGTGAGCACACCTTCTTGGGCAGCTCCTGTATCTCTCTGGATGTCGACTGCCTGTACTTCAGATCTTCAGTGTTGCTCCTGATTGGGGTGGCTTGCCTCCCGCCTTCTCCCCTGTTTCCCCTGTTTCTCCTCAGCTCCAGCCCTACTCTGAGAGGGAGACCAGGTGATGGCAGCCCTGATCCTGACAGCTTGGCCCCAGGTGAGCTGTGGGTCATTCAGCTCTTCCTCTGAGCAGTTCAAATCAAGAACTGAGAAGAGAGCTGGCGAGCCTTGGCATGCAAGCTGCTTCCCCCTGCCAAACTGCATCTTGTGGGAAAGGCTGGAGGATGGGTGTTAGAGGCTGTAGTGGTAGCAGGAAAGTGAACCCAGAAGGTGGAGGCACATGACGGTCTGTATGCCTCTGCATAGGAGCGCCCTAGCTGAGGGCACTTGCAAAGTAGAAACTGCCTCTGTGATCCTCTGTGCACGGATATGAATGGAGAAGCTGCAGGGGTTTGGGATGCTCAGTGGCAGGGTTGGCAAGGGAGAGGAAGAACAGAGCAGTGTGAAGGAAGGCTGTGCCTCTGAGGAAGTGGAAGGTGATGGGGAGTGGGTTCAAGGGAGAAGAAAGACAGTGCCTATTGGGTCCTTGTGAGCGTTCAGGGTTTGGAATGTGGTGGCTCAGACTCAGACTGTGTGTGTGTGTGGTTTTGAGCTAGTATCACTATGTAGCCTAAGCTAGCCTTGAATTCTCCATCCTCCTGCCTCAGTCCTCCAAGTGCTGGGTGGGATGTGCCACCATATCTGAACAGACTTTCATGTTCTTGATAGGAACTCTCAAGCCTCTGCCCCTAAAGTAAACTTGCAAATCAGATTTTTCATACACCTCAGGGACTTCATAGACCCTGAGACTCATCCATGGACTTGCATGGACTCCAGGTTTGGAATAGGCTTAGCCTTAGTAGCATTAGTACCATGGTTAGAGGATGACTGTGCTCTAGGCTCCATTCTATGCCCCTTGCATGATGGACCTTTTAGTCCAGTCATCTGCCTCCTGTGACAGGTCCTGTGTTTCTTCAGAAAGAAATGGAGGCAAAGGGCAGTGATGTGTCCAGGGGAGTTATTATGTGGTTCATAACTGCTCTTCCATGTCACAGCTGTGGAATCAGTGACAATAACTTGGTTAGACTTATGACAGCCACATACAGAATAGTTTTTAGAGGAGATTCAAAAACAAGGTGACCGTTCAAGAAAGTATTTCAGGTTTAGGTGATAGAGGCTTCATCAAAACTTTGTAAGTCTTTGTTAAAGAGAAGAGATCCAATTAAAGTAATGCCTGGAACATAAAAATCTTTAGAACTCAGATTCAAAGGACTGAGGATAAACAGAGAAGGGGGTGGGTCTAGAGCAAACCCTGGATTTTTGGCTGAAGTATCCTGAGTGACCCCCAACTAAAGGATGAATTCAGGAGGAGGTAACAGTTTACTAGGGAAAAGGGTGGTCGAGGCATGCAAAAGCTTTTGTGCGTGCTATGTCTGAGGTCACTCAAAGGAGACTCGCAGGAATACCTTGAGACGGTATTAGAATTGTTGGAGGGTGGAAATCGTAGAATCAAGACGACCAGTCCTGGCACAGAGGGTTTAAGAGGTAAATCCCTGCATGTGAGTCCCCAGGGTTGTTGTAGAAGGTGGTGCTGGCTGGGGGGGCAGTAAGGGGGCGGGCAGCAGGGCCCTGCACCGCTGGGGAGGAGAGAGGAGATGTTCTGAGTGACGGCACCAGCTCTAAGCAGCAGAGCTTCTGCTGACCACATAGTTTAGTGACAAAAAATGAGAAACCAGAAAAGTGGCAGAGCAGCCAGCAAGGGAGAGCTGGTGTCTCTTTCTCAAACTTGAGACTGCAGTTGTGGCAGGAATTGGAAAGGATAGGGAGACCCCAGGCCTCATCATCACTGAACTTCCTTCCTTGGCTAGTGGTGCTGGAACAGAGACTCTGGAGCCCATGGCTGGGGGTCTATGAGGGGAGTCAAGAAGCAAAGGAGATGGAAGCCCTGGTTGCCTTTGGTCAGGTGGGGGACATGTGATTTGCCTTGTGAGTATGAGGGTGATACATCAGGAGTGGAGCTGGGGAGCTGAGGTTAGGCACAGAGGAGTCAAGACCTTAATAGGGATGCAGTGGGAATTGCTGGTTCATCCAGTTGAGCTTGCCCCTGAGGTAATGGCCTGTCTAAAAGAGCAGACTTGCTGTAGCAGAATTTGCTTTTGGGAATTTTGTTTCTTTCAGCCCAGTTTTGTTATCTTTTGTAACTATAAAAATGACATGAGGTTTCTCTGTTGTGAGAGAAGACAGAGACTCTATAGTTTATTTCTTGGCATTTTTTTCTCAACTTTCCCTGCTATTAATTTTATGCTTTTCACAAGCTCCCTCCCCAAGCCCTTATTTTGCCCTCTGCCCCTCACTTAGGGCCTGAGCCATGGAATTGGCCCTAGGGCAGCAGGAACCTGTTGTTTCAGAAGTTGGTGACTTTTGAGGACGTGGCTGTGTACTTCACCCAGACGGAATGGGGCTTTCTGTCCCCTGCGCAGAGGGCCCTGTACAGGGATGTAATGCTGGAGAATTATAGGAATGTGGCCTCCTTGGGTAAGCCCCTCTCTCCCTGGGATTCAGACCCTGCCATTTGGGATTCCCTGCCTCCCTTCTCCACGACAGGTGGCAGGTAGGGATCTGGAAATCCTTTATGAGTGGGATCCTTGGGCTCTTTCTAAATCTCCTTATGTAAGGATTTCTGGAAAGAGCAAACCCCAGCTGGGACCAATATAGGCCTTTGCTGAGAGTGATACACACTTTTGAACTACTGTAGGGAAGCTGTGTATTGGACACTGTGAAAATAGTAACTTCATGTTCCACAGTGGCATCTTCAGATTGCTTCTTGCCTTACTGCATCCTGAGTCTTTTTAAGAATCTCACTGGAAGCCAGGTGTGGTGGCACACACCTTTAATTCCAGCAATTGGGAGGCAGAGGCAGGCAGATCTCCATGAAATTGAGGTCAGCCTGGTCTACAGGATACAAGGAGACCCTGTCTTAAAAAACAAAACAAAACAAAACAAAACAAAAAGAATCTCACTGAACTCCAAATATTTCAAGTCCAGGTCAAAAAGTGGTATCCCTCTGGGAAGACACTCCCCATTTTCTCTGCATGTGGTCCCCTAGCTCACATTCTGGCCCTTCTCATCCTTACCTCCAACTTTCTGAGAGCTCTTACCTTTCTTCTCCATTTCTGAGGCAATCTGAGAAGAGGTTAGGAACTCATTTGTGGGAAATTATTCATGTCTTTTCTGTTTCCCTCTCCTAAACCAGGATTTCCACTTTTCAAACCTGCTGTGATCTTACAACTAGAGGAAAGAGGTGATCTAGGAGGCCTATCTCAACTGGCCACTGGATCTGGAACAGACCCCCAGGGCCTCTGGACTGGTAAGGGAGGCACAGATTATCTCCATGGTTGAAGTTTGTATTTTAATGCCCTGTGGGGGTTGAACTTGGGGCCTTGGAAATACATTTGATGGTTTATAGAGAGGGATCTGTTCTGTTAGTTTTCTGTACTTACGGCAATGCTCCCCCGCACCCCAAAATGCCATGCTATATCTCACATCTTCCTCAAACAAAATTAATGGGCTAAGTAATTTTGAGAGTCCTTGCCATTTTCTAACACTGTCCACTTAATGTGAAGGATATGGCCTTAACAGCTTTTTCACACAGAAAGACAGAAGGAGCTAAAAGCTGTCTTTAGAGTGGACTTTGCTGAGGTATCATCCCAACTGTGTTTCCTCCTAGTTATATGACTCAGCAGGCCAGTTAAGGTCCGTACTGTCAAGTGAGCTCATCTTTGAAAATGAGATAATAATAAAAGGAGGCAGTAGTGCTTAGTGGGCTCAGTACTATGAGATATATCAGCTACCCAGCATAGTATGCTCAGTTAAATATTTTTACTTTGGAGTGTGGGGAAAGAGCTCTACAAAAAGGTTGTAAATAGAAAGTGCCCTCAATTCCATGCTTCTCAAATGTTGATATATAAATGATCACTTGGGGTTCTTACAGGTGTTCAGATTTTAAGTCTTCAGCCCAGAGTCTGCATTTGTAGTCATACTGTAAGGTCCCTTAATCAAATATATTTGGGTCCCCTTCTGTAGACAATAGTCTCATCCGTTTAGGGTGAAAAATCAGACTCTATGCAGGCAGGAAAAGATGGAGGGCACGAAGACCATGTTGGTAGCATTTTTTTTTTTTTTTAAAGAAAAAAACCCTCATAACCTCCTACCCAAAGTGATTTCTGTTTAAAATTTCCCTTGCTCAACTTTGAATCCTTACTGCAAGAAAGGATGGGGAATAGGATTTTAGTGGGCAGATTGGTACTTCAAAAGAAAAATCTAGTAAAGATGAAATGAACAGGGAGTGGGTGTTGATATCTGCCATACCATGGGATTTGATAAGTGGGATGTCACTAGTATAGAAAAAATGGTAAAGAATCAGTGATGCATGCCTTTACTCCCAGCACTTGGAAGGCAGAGGCAGGCAGATCTCTGTGAATTCAAGGCCAGCCTGGTCTACATAGCAAGTTCAGGCCAACTGGGGCTACAGGGAGACCCTGTCTCAAAAAGACAAAAAAAAAAAGAGAAAAAAGATTGAAAGGAAAATCCTAGCAGAAGTTGCTTTTAAGCACCTGGTAATCATGTTTTAGGTAATTTGAATTTCTAAGCTTCTAGGACTACAGCTGTCTTAGTCAGTTTGAGCTACTGTAATAGAATAACATAGATTGTGTGGTTTATAAACAACATAAGTTTATGTCTTCCAGATGTTTTAGTTTGTGCTGTGATAACAGAATACGTGGGTGGTTTATAAAGAACATAAATTTGAGGCTGGAGAGAGGCTCAGTAGTTGAGAATACTGAGTGCTCTTGCAGAGGATGCCCAGGTTCAATTCCCAACACCTACATGGCAGTTATCAACTGTTCTTAACTCTTGTCCCTAACTCCTGAGGGGATCCAATCCCCTCTTCTGACCTCGTTGGGCAATGCAGGGCATAGGCATACTTAGATACATGCAAGCAGTACACTCATAAAATAAAAATAACATAGTGTTATAAAAACAAATTTATTCTTCCAGTTTTGGAGGCTGGAAATCCAAGATCAAGTTACAGACAGATTCTGTGTTTGATAAGGACCTGTTTCCAGATTAGTGTACAGTAGCATCTTCTAGTCATGTCCTCACATGGTAGAAGAGAGCTTTACCAGGTCTCTTAAATCACTTTAATTCCATACATGAGGGCTCTGCCAAAGGCCCTCCCCCCAATAATGATCATTTTGGAGGTTAGGATTTCTACAGATGAATGGTGGAGATGGATGACAACAAACATTGAGTCTATAGCAACAGATGAATATTTTTGATATTGAAGCCTCATATTGTTTTAAAATCCTTTCTCGAAGAATCTAGTTATTTGTGTTGTTGAGAATAACTATAATGAGGTAGTAATGCTAGTTTATATAGTTGAGAGATGAAAGAAAAATAGAGGAAACAGTTTTGGGGCTGACTTTTTGAGAAACTTGGAAATTGTTGGGGAACCCTGCTGCTAGGGTTGTAGTCCTCCATGTCCGGATAGCTATAAGGAGCTCGGCACTATATGGAAGGACTCGCCTTCTCAGCAGGGGGCCTCCTGCTCTCTGCCTGACTAACCTGGAAAGTGCTGCCAAGCAGGATGCCTGACCTTATTTGGAACATGACCTTTGGCATAGTTACCTGGAGTAAAAACTACCCCCAGGTTTTTTCTATATGATAATTAGGCACTGCCCAGTCGGATGATAGGAGCCTACTGCCACATGTAAATAAAGCATACTATGAGCACCTATCAATCAGCTGAAGCATTGGCTACTGCCTCCACACTATATTTTCCCTAACCCCCACTGAATAAACAGAGCTGTTTCACTGAGTCTGGAGCCGTTTGTATCACTGAACCTGCCTCCCCGGAAGGGCTTTCTTCCGTCAGTGCTCAGTGGCCGTCCTGACCCTGTTTGTCGCTTCTGCCCCCTTTGTCCTCGTGGACCAGTGGCCAACGACCCACGAGGTGAGGGAGAGACCCCACAGCTGGCGCCCAATGTGGGGCATTGAATCTATAGCGACAGATGAATATTTTTGATATTGAAGCCTCATATTGTTTTAAAATCCTTTCTAGAAGAATCTAGTTATTTGTGTTGTTGAGAATAATTATAATGAAGTAGTAATGCTAGTTTACGTAATTGAGAGATGAAAGAAAAATAGAGGAAACATTTTGGGGGCTGACTTTTTGAGAAACTTGGAAATAAGTGGAGCGATCAGGAGCATAAAAACTATGATTATAGAAGGGATTTTAGGAGATGATCAATTTTAGGATTGCTGGAGGACAAAATTCATGCAGCAGTATTCTGGAGAGGTAGGAAGAGATGTGGCCAAGGCTCTCCAGAGCCTTTCTGAAGCAGAGGAGAAGCTGAAAGAGGAGTTTGGAAAGGCTAGAATTAATTTCTGGGGAAAGAAACATAATTCTTTTGCTTTATGGTTCTGTTGATACTTGTTGGTGCCCAGTATTGCAGCATGTTGGTAGGTCCTCTGCCTTTTCTTTGCTAAGAATTTTCTACTTTTATTAAATAAGGAACTCAGTTCTTAGGGACAAGGAAGAAGTTGTAGAATTTAGAAAAGCATGGCATGATGGGAAAAATACTGATAAACAAGACCTAGAATTTTCTTCCACTGCCGCCACTTTTAACCTTCATGTTATTGATCATGCCTTTTGTGATGGCCTTGTCTTAGACAGAGGGTGACTGGGGATCTTTTTTGGTTGAGATGGTCTCATAAAGCCCAGACTGGCTCAAACTCACTGTAGCTGAGGATGACCTCAGCTTGTCATCCTCATCTCTCCCTCGCAAGTGTAGAATCACAGGCATGTGCCATTATATCCTGTTGACTGGTGATCTTTAATAATCATTACTTTATAAAATTTATAATACTGATGTGCTCAAAACAGTATGGAAAGTGTATGAGGTATATAAAAACTATAGAAGTCTACCAAACGTCTTGTGCCAGCTTGCATGGTTTCTTGTGTATATTTTCAGAAGTTTTATGAGATAGAGATATATATGTACATGGCTCCCCCCCCCTTTACACAACTGGAATCTCCTCTGTTCACTATTTTTCAATTTATTTTTCTACTTTATAGTATATCTTGGACATTTTTTCATTTCTATGTAATTGGTTGTATTTTATTTTTTTTACTAACTACATTTTATTCCATTTTATGAATAAATCTTAGATTATTTGGCCTAGTCTAGTGGTTTTTGAAGAGCCTTCTATAACTGGGCATGGTGTTTCACACATAGAATTCTACCACTTGGGGGGCAGAGGCAGGAGAATCAAGGAGTTAAAGGCCTGCCTAGGCTATTTATTGAGAGCCTATGTAAAATAAATAAGTAGCCCTCTGATTATTATGTTCTCTTTTAACATGGTTCCCATGTGACATTTATTTTCTACTTTTTTTGTAGTAGATACTGATACCTGGACTGGCAATAATTTGACAAAAGAAATGTGTGAAGAAAAAGAGAGTATATCATTTAAACTTCAGAAAGACTTTTCCCAGGAAGCAAACTTTTCAGAAACCTGTATGCTAGAGCATCAACAGGAAATACGCTCAGCAGCAGATGTGAAAAAGGAAAACAACAGTGCCACTGATGGGCTAGTAAAAGTTGAGACAAGCTCTGTGGAGGAGTATTTATTTAATCAGACTCCAAACTCACCCCAGTACCATACCATCTCCACTGGAGAACAGGATCCTGAGTGTATAGGACTAGATAGAGCCCTCAGCTCTAACACAAAACTTATTAAGGATGAAGTAATTACTACAGAGGAAAGACCTTTGAAATGTGAAGAATCAGTGGAAACCTTTAGATGTGACTCTCAAGCTAATCAGAACCTAGAAAGCTGTACTGTGGAGAAGCCTTATCAGTGTACAGAGTGTGGCAAAGCATTCAGTGTTAATGCAAAATTAATTTGGCATCAAAGACTTCATAATGGAGAGAAACCTTTCAAATGTGTGGAGTGTGGGAAATGTTTCAGCTATAGTTCACATTATCTCGCACATCAGACAATCCACAGTGGAGAGAAACCTTATCAGTGTAAGGTGTGTGGAAAAGCCTTCAGTGTTAATGGGAGTCTAAGTAGACATGAGAGGATCCATACAGGAGAGAAGCCCTATCAATGCCAGGAATGTGGAAATGGCTTCACCTGTAGTTCTGCGTATATTACACATCAGAGAATCCACACTGGGGAGAAACCTTATGAATGTAAAGACTGTGGGAAAGCTTTCAATGTCAATGCAAAATTAATTCAACATCAACGAATTCACACTGGAGAGAAACCTTATGAATGTAATGAATGTGGGAAAGGCTTCAGGTGCAGCTCCCAGCTTAGGCAGCATCAGAGTGTACATACTGGAGAGAAACCCCATCAGTGTAGTGAATGTGGAAAGGCCTTCAATAAAAATGCAAAACTCATTCAACATCAAAGAGTCCACACAGGTGAGAAACCCTTTGAGTGCAGTGAGTGTGGAAAGACCTTTAGTGCCAAAGGGAAGTTAATCCAACACCAGAGAATACACACAGGTGAGAGGCCCTATAAATGTAACGAATGCGGGAAAGCTTTTAGGTGTAACTCCCAGCTTCGGCAGCATCTGAGAATTCATACTGGTGAGAAGCCATATAAGTGTAATGAGTGTGGAAAGGCCTTCAACGTTAATGCGAAACTGATGCAGCATCAGAGAACTCACACAGGAGAGAAACCCTTTGAATGTAATGAATGTGGAAAGTGCTTTACTTCTAAAAGAAACCTACTTGATCATCAACGAACCCATACTGGAGAAAAGCCTTATCAATGTAAAGAATGTGGAAAAGCCTTCACTATCAATGCCAAGTTAACTAGGCACCAGCGAATACATACCGGGGAGAAACCTTTCAAGTGTATGGAATGTGAGAAAGCATTCAGCTGTAGCTCTGACTATATTGTGCACCAGAGAATCCACACAGGAGAGAAACCCTTTCAATGCAAAGAGTGTGGAAAAGCCTTCCATGTCAATGCTCATTTGATTCGACATCAGAGAAGCCACACTGGGGAAAAACCTTTCCGATGTGTAGAGTGTGGCAAAGGCTTCAGCTTTAGTTCTGACTGTATTATACACCAGACTGTCCATACTTGGAAGAAATCATATGTGTGTAATGTATGTGGCAAAGCTTTCAGGTTTAGCTTCCAACTTAATCAGCACCAGAATGTTCACAACGAAGGCAAATCCTAATAGAAGGATGAAGAAAACTAAGGTTAATGGAAAATGGATCATGTATCATCAGTTACTATTTGGAAGAGAATCTTGAGAGGGGAATGAATATGGAAGTTTTTATTTGGAAACAAGTCTTTTGTTTATTCATTTTTTTTTTAAAATCAGGAATGGATGACCAGCTAAAAAGTTATATCTAAAATAACTTAGCTTTATACTAGTAACTAGTTAGGAAATACAATGAAGAAAACAGCCTATTCCTAGCAGCATCAAGAAAAGTAGATTTTCTAGGAGTAATTATTTTGTGGAACTCATATGGAGAAAATGAAATTCTCCACAGAGGGACATCAAAGGAAAGGAGTAAAAAGGGAGAAATTAATTTATTTCTGTTTCATTTTTAACAAGCATGCATGACTTTTGTAAGGAGGAAATATAATAAAGATTTCCTTTAAAAAGGAAAAATGAGTATTTTTTTGTGTGTTTTGAATAGACATTTTTTAAAGTATCAGACCCAAGGTAGAGATGAACAGTAAAGAAAATCTTGACAAATTAGTTATTCAAAAAAAGAAACATTTCTAGCTGGGTATGGTGGCGCCTGTCTTTAATCCTAGCACTCGGGAAACAAAAGCAGGTGGATCTCTCTTGAGATCGAGGCCAGGCCAACTGGTCTATGTGTGGATCTCTCTTGAGATCGAGGCCAGGCCAACTGGTCTATGTAGCAAGTTAGCAGGTTTCAGACCAGCTGGGGTTACAGGGAAACCCTGTCTCAGAAAGACCAAAACCAAATTAAAAAAAAAAAAAAAACTTAAAAAAATAAACATTTCTGTGTATTTCAAATAATCCCAAGTAAGGGTGAAAGGTAAAGCACAAAAATGGAAATACCTTTATAAAATTTGTGATATATTCAGTATTCAGAGACATTTTAACAAAAGATAACTTTAGAAGTCACTAATGACACTAATGGGCATAAAAATGACAAATCTTAAGCCTTGGTAGTACTCTGACTGAAAAAATTAAGTTTAAGTATCACATTGAATATATGATATGCATATACCCCCCCCGCCCCAAATACTGTGAGTCCCCAGTGACACTTGCTATAGATGCCTGTCATAGAAGTATATTCCACCCAGTACCACATTAGAGGGTTCCTTTTTGTAACGGCTCTGCAGACATATCTCTGTGTCCTGAAGGACGGCGTCTGCCTTGGATTTCCACTCAGTACTTTTCATGGTCTCTGGCTCCATGAAACTGTCGGAATTCTCAGGATACTGTTAGAAATCCACACCCTTAGGAAATGTAGGCAGTTAATGAGATCACTCAAGCTGTTGGGAAGCTCAGAAAGTTACTTTTCTTTGTCTTCACCTGCTCTTTGTGCAGTAAAGGAAAACTTTCTTAAAACACCTCTGGCACAAAATATGTGGGTTTCCACATCATTTGTCTACAGACAGCAACTGAATGACCTACAATGTATTTTAATTTTGACACTTCCCAGAATAAACATCTACTAGTGAGATGGGCTCAGCCTGAGAAGACTGCCCCTCCCCTTCAGACTCCAGTCAGTAGTGATGTGGCCCATACTTCTGGTGTGCCTATAACTTGAACTCTCCTTGAGTCAATAATTTCCTGTAATAGTGCCTGGAAGTCCAGGAGACAACTTTAACCAGTTATTCTAAGGGCTATCACGAAGGCCACATAAACAGCCAGATAGATACTTAAGATCCCCATGAGTTGGTGTGACTCACTCTGCTGAACCCTATTGTTGAGGGGTTTTATGGAGATCCCATTATGTACTCAGGGTTGATGAAGTCATTGGCCATTAGCAAATCATTCTCCTACCCAGAAGTCAGCAAGGCTTGCTGAAAGTTCAGTCTTCTTAGCACATAATAGGCTCCTTTGACAACTAGGTCCAGCCCTGAAGCTAGCTAGGGGTCCAGCTAGTCAACTTGTTATAATGAACTCAGATGTGACTGAAAGGGGCTTACATAGTAACAAAAGATGTTCTCCATAGCACTCAGAAAACTGAGAGTTTTAGAAGCTCTTGTATTAGACACTGGAGACCAAATATGTTTCTTACTGTGGTTTTTGTTTAGTTCTAGCTGGCAAAATGAAAGTTATCAAAATCCATGAATACAAACATTTGGAGAGGCAGAGTATCAATGTTCCTCTCCCATGTAGCCACAGCTTTCTAAAATGTCTTCATTTAGAACTTGTGCAAAGGCAGGTGAGATGGCTCAGCAGGTAAAGGCACTTGCTGCCAGGTCTGAGACTTGAGTTCAGTTCTGGAATCTACACAGGACAGAACTGCTTTTACAAGTTGTCCTCTGGCTTTTGTGCATACACATTCTTGTACACACACACACCCCAATGTAAAAAACCAAAACAATCCCCAAGTTGTTTAAAATACATATCATGAAATTGAATATTTTGATCATCTTAAATTGTACATTTCAACTATCCAAATCTAATAAATATTTGCCAAAACTTGCTTTTTACTATATGAAAGAAGACCAAACAAAATTTTAAAAATCAGGGCCATTCTCTGAGGCCATCAGAATGCAGTCAGTCTGGGGAAATAGCTGGGCTTAAATAAGAGGGTTTGAAAAAGATACTAGTGGGACATGTGCTCCTTAATTTGGATTCAAAGGTGTAAGAAAACTAATGTGACACTCAAAGTACTCTTACAAAATATAAAAGGGAGGGAAAACAGTCCATAAAGAATTTTAATTGAGAGAAATGCAAATCTGACCTACTGAGCTGACATAGAATATAACCCAGCAGGCTTTGGGAATTTGGGGGCCGTTTCTACAGGATGAGGACAGTGATGATTGTAGCATCTAATGTCAGGTGACAGATGTCTCTCAGATCAAGTCTTTGTTAGCACTGGTGGAAAAAATACATACTGATAAGTATGACATGACACCATGGAAACATCTTTGTATAGGACCAAGTGAGGGTAGACAGCATTCCTAACAGAGGCTTCCTTGGGGTGAGGATCTTTCTAGAGCAATTTACACTATACCTATTGTTAGTTTGCATGGCATGACCCATTGCCTGGAGAGATGTGTCATTGGTGGCTTACTTAAATAGAGTGGACAGCCCTTGTTAGGACAAGACCTAACACTGGAGAAAGACCAAGCCAGGTTCTGCAGGCTGGACACAAGCTGGATGGAACAGCTGAGAGTTGGCACATCTAGGGCTACAGCTGTCCTGTGGAGGGCAGAATTGTGAATCCATCTGTAACCCCCACCTGGTGGTCATCAGGTACCACTGTGGAGTGAGGCTTGTCACAAGAATCCCTGTTACTGTAAGGGGCTGGGGAAACATAGTGGTCCTGGGGAATGTCCCACGTGCCTTTCTGGACTGACTCCCCCCTGAATAGTGAGAATGGTCCTCTGTAGTTCTGGGCATCTTAGGATTTTTATTGACGCACACCATGATTGTGATTTTCCTCTAGGTACAAGGCTTCTCTGCCTAATCTAGATCTGCCAAAGGCACCCACATCCCTCCGCAAAACAGCCTGGGCTCTGCCCTGAGGTAAGAACCTACCTCTCAGCTGCCCCACTGAAGGGGAGCAGAGGTTCTGACAGCTTGGAAGCTGCAACATAGACAAACCATGGAGAAAGCTTCCAGCACATCTGAACACACACAGAGCAGGGCTTCTTCAAACCTACAGAACAGACACTTGAACAACCCATGTGCTGGGTGGGTCTGGGGACAGATACACATCATGACCAACAGGGAGGGCATGCCACTGTGTGCTTTCTGTCTGACCTACAGTCACATATCTGCACAACAGACACTTGGTTCTCACACACCTGCATAAACAACCATAGATATGCACTGGCCCCCACAGACACCCAGGCAGATGGAGCACTTGTCCAATGCAGGCTTGCAGACATGACCACAGGCTGTGGGCACAGAGAACAACTCTAATAGAGGCAGCCTGACCTCTCCTCCCCAGGCCTCTGTTTCTCAGGATCTTTCTACCCTCTCTGGATCACTCATAACCCCCCTTTCCCCCGCCTTTTTTAACCTGCTCCCCTACTCAGAATCTGGGTGAACATGGAGTAGAAGCAGGGTTTGGGCTTGGGTGACATGACCCCTAGAGACACACAGAGCTGTAAGTATGAGGCAGATCCAAAAGAGAACCCCACTTCTACATCCACAAGCCAGTTAAGTCATTCTAGACAGCCCAAATTTGATTCTACAGGGGATATCCCTGAGGTTTGTCAACACCTCACATTGAGGAAAGACCAGGTCAGGTACTGTAGACCACAGTTTGTCTTACAGAGCAGCAGGGCCCAGGCATGGGTTGCCAAGGGTACACAAAGATAAAGGGTGATACCCAGGGAACCCCCATGAGAAAGTGGGCCACAGTATGGCTCAGGGGCCCTCAGACAGGCACTGATGCGGTGCTGGCCTCCTGAAGTTTCAGCCAGGCCCTGTAGGTGGAAGAGACAAGAGTTTGTCCATCTGCCCTCTGAGTGTCAGAGCACCCTGTCATATAGGTTTGAGCAGGTCATCATCCTCACTTCCCTCAGGAGCTTGGAGTGAAATATTAAACCCATATTCTAGGGCACCAATGGTACCTGGGAGACACTGAGCAGGTGTCTGATGGCTCACTTGGAAGAGCAGATTGCAGCTGGCTACTGCCTGTCAGTAGGTGCCTCTAGGAGGCAAACAAAACCCACTCTGAAGAACCTAGATGACCTGAACTCTGTCTTCTGAATTCCCATGGGGTGGTAGTAATTCCTGGTGTGCCTCACCTGCCCCTACCATCTCCTTTCTTGAGCGTCTTGTCCTCTCCCTCTCTCTATTCTTCCGGTCTCCACAGACCTCACCCCTCTCGCTGCTTCTCAGCCCTCCTTGCTGTTTTCCCCCTTAGTCACTAGTGGTCAGAGCTGTTTGCAGAGCTCTGAGAGGACCAAGGGCTGACACTACCAGGTATCTCATTTTCTTGTGGCCCTCACAGGGTGCTAAGTGCATGATGGACCACTTTCCCTGGTGGCTGGTAGAGTGACCTTTATGCAGAGATGCTGTGGTGGGTACTGGGAGGTTGACAATAGTTACTCTGGTGCTCATGGAAACAGCTCAGGGCCTACTAAGTCTGGACACTGACCAGGTGTTTATTCCAGATGGCTGGGTGTGGCTCTGTTAAAAGTGAGGTGTCTTTTTTCCCCCACCAACCATCTCTCTGTCCTGTGACGGTGAGCATGGTGTCTCTGGATTCTTGGACTTCTAGATATATGGAACAAAGTGTTTGAATAGGATAGAGACGAAGTCTCATTGGCCTTATATAGTTCAGGGTCCAGCTCAAGGGAGGACACTCAGTATGGTTCTTAGCCATTTTGGTTTCAGACACAGATTAAATTGTGGAACTGTCCTTTGGACATGTCTGTGTGCCCATGCCTAGCAGTTTGCGCACAACTCTGGAGTCCCCAGCACTAAGGCTTGGCTCTACTGCCTGGTTAAGACCCTCTCTTCTGCCTCTGCCCTACTTGCCTGTCTACCACCTATCCTGACCCCAGGGCCCAAACTAGGTGGAAACTGCTCACCCTCAGAGACATAGCTTTCAGTTAATCCAGTTTAAAGCAGACAGCTGTTTTACTTTTGCTTCTAGAGGACCCAAGGAATGTCACTCTGAAAGACCTGAAGTTCATCATCATTGTAACCCTCCCTCTGCCCACCCCAGGGCTCTGGACACATATCTCCCTCTACCCTGAGTTGAGTGTTTCCATTCCTTGGTATGCCACAGACTGTCCATACCTGGGCTCCTTACAGAATAACACAGACTCTCTGTTGTGGGTTGGATGGGTAGGTGCTATGGGAGGATGTGGGCCTAACTGGATCACCTGTCCTCAGCGCTGAGGGCCTCCCCCAGACTCCTGGCACCATGATTTGCATGTAGATGTTGCTCCTGGTCATCTGCCTCCTGGGGCCTTTTATGCAGCATGCCCATGCAGGTGAAAGTTGTGAGGGTTTGCCAAAAAGGGTCCCCAGCACAACACAACACTAATCCAGGGGAGTCAATCCAAAAAAGGTAATTAATGAAGTCTCCCAGCACATAGAACTTTTCTACATCTTATCCTGTGATTGAGCCTGGCCTGATAGTGAGGCTGTGTCTGGTTCTATATTTGTAAGAAAATTCCTCAGAACTGTTAGCATCCACTTTATTGTTTTTTTAAAAAAATTTCTGGACTTAATTTATTTTATGCATAAGAGTGGTTTGCCTGCATGTATGTAAGTGTACCTGTGCCATGCAGTGGCTATGGAGGACAGAAGGACGTGTCAGATCTTCTGGAACTGGAGTTACAGATGGTTGTAGCTGCCATGTGGGTGCTGGGAATTGAACCCAGGTCCTCTGCAAGAACAGCCATTGTTCTTAACTGCTGAGACATCTCTCCAGTCCTATCTGCCTTATTCTTGAGTACATACACACACACACAGAGAGAGAGAGAGAGAGAGAGAGAGAGAGAGAGAGAGAGAGAGAGAGGAGTCAGTAGAAAGTCAAGGTTTCAAGAGCAACAGATTCACATACCTAGTTAGAAAAGGAAGGCCAAAGACCTTCTAGAACAGGTTGCTGTTCTAGAAAGCAGATTGGTTGCTGTCATATGGCCATGGAACTGTCATCATGTAGAGTATTTTCTCAACCAGGTGGACTATATGGTTCCACCCCCACATTAGCTCCAAGTTCACAGGGCTGTGAAAATGTTGAGCCCCAACTGGCTCTAAAGAGTTAGTCAAATCAAATTAATTCTCAAGGAGAGTCAGGACAATTAAATAAAAATATTAAAAAGCCACAAAAGTATTATTTTGCCTATATTCATGTTTTTGGATATCTTGTTCCTTTGTACACATGAGGAAACCGAGGTTGGAGAAGTGTCTCCACATCTCTCAGCCTCCATGTTACCATATGTAAAATGGCATGATGGTAATGATAGAGTCCAGGCCTATGGTGATCATTCCCCCAGCGTAGCAAGGCCTTGTAATTTTGCAAGCCCCCACAGGATAAGTTTTTCAGGGCCCCATGGAAGGCAGGAGCTGAGTCGACAGTTAGGCTGACCATCTGCAGATAGAAAAACAGGCCCCTCATACCCATGACCTCAGACCCCATGACCAAAAGGGCTGTCTTAGCTCAAGTTACTTCCCCCCAGATAAGTTTCACAATGTGCAGACCCCTGTTTCCCCTGACCCTGTAAAGATTATTTTACCATCTTCCACATTCCCCAACCCCCTATAAGAACTTCCCCAGCAGTTATCAGACTGCTGGTTGCTTTTACTCCTGAGCTGAACGCCAGCCCCCTGCGACCTCTCCAGTAAACTTTGCTTTGCTAGAGTCCTCCTGTGCTTTCTGTGGCTATTCCCTGCCCAATTTATCTAACAGGTAGGGCCTACATCCCAAGTGTGGTTATGAGCTGGATTATGTGCTGCACAATCATGCATGCACACAGATGAATAATACACACACACACACACACATGCATGCAGTGTCCTCCTCACAGACATAAAGATGTACACACAGACTCTGCCAACACAAAACTATCCTCTACAGATCCCCACATATGCAGATTCCCAGATGCACATATCATACATACAACAGCTCCAAGATATGCCTGTTCCTGCTCTTATAGCTCGAGATACCCATGTTGGCCTGGAGTGCTACCCTCAGTATTTCAAATGAACCATTCCTGTTAGAAAGCTCGTGACATAGGATAGGACCCCAACCAAGTGTCCCAGGGATGCTGTTGTGTAAGTTGACTCTCCTGGGGCTCCTAGGACCTGAGCATGGATAAAGGCAGGGCCTGGGGCCCCACAGCACACCTTGGGGAGAAAGGAACAGATCCCTTTCTCCCCTTGGCCACTTGCCAGGCTGGCCTGAGCAGTTACAGATCACATTCTATGAGAACAAGGGGGCCCCTAGGTCATGGTGACCAAGTCCTTAGCTTACTTTTGAAGAAACTGAGGCCCAGGGATAAGTGGGACACAATCTGGTCACACAACAAGTCAGTGGTTCATGTGTTCTCTTACCCTAGCCAGGCGAGAAGTCAGATGGCCAGAGCTTGTTCCACCTTTCCCTGGCCATGATCAGCTGTCTGGGATGAGGTAGTCGGGGTTGAGGGGGGATCTGGTTGCCCTGCTTCCTACCAGATCCACAGTTGCCCTGCTGTGGCAGCACCAAGGCAGGAAGTCTAAGAGATCAGGAGTCACAGGATCTGAGGTCCTGATCGCCCACCAGTGGAAAACTGGGTGAACCTGGACCTCAAGATTTTTGCTCAGTGCCATAAGGTAGCTGGTTTTGGGCGCTCTGGAAGGCCAGGCCTTGATGTCTTTCTCTCTCTGTAGGTTTGTCACTGTCCAGGGCAGGCCCATCTGCTCAGACACCAAGGATCCACATGTGAAGAGGGCAATTAGATACCTGCAAAGAAACTTCATAGGGTCATCAAGTTCCACCACCTGGGAGATCCAAGCTTTACTGCCCTAGTCCCAGCTGCCGAGTCCAGTGGTGGCCTGACAAGGTCAAAGAGGACCGCAGCCCCAGAGACATGTTAATGTGGTCCCCACACATTAACATTTCTCAGTTGGAGCCCTGGGCCCAAATGGACGCTCATTAAAATCTTTCCGGTTCCATCTGATTCAGTATATCTGTCTCAGGGTGCAAAGGTGCCCTCCCCACAAACCTGTCGTCCTCGGTGAACACCGGGCCTGCCTGTTGGGCAAAGTTCGTTCATGGTCTCTCTGCCTCTGAATTCTTCCCTCCCTCCTACCACTTCCCCACTCTTGTCTGTTACTGTTTGGCCAGAAAGCGAGGCGCATTCTATTCTATTCCAGAATGTCTGTCTGCAGGCCTCTTCACTTGACCAAGAACTGGACAACCCAGGCTGCGCTAATTACTTGGCCTTTAACGAGAGAAGAGTGCAGCCGGTCCACGGCGAGGGGCGGGGGGGGGGGCAGGCAGGGCCCTGCTTCCTTTAAGCTCTCAGACCCCCCCCAACAGCCGGGGGTGGGGTCCCAGCACATCCAGCACCTTCTGGGTCTCCCGGGGGCTCCATCCCCTCGTCTGCGCCAGTTGGGTGGGCCGGAATCCTCCGCCTGCTCTGTAGTGTCTGGGACCAAAGCCTCGCTCCTGCTCCACCTCCATCTACCACTGCAGGGCGGGCCATCGAGTGGCTGCCATGTTCTCGAAGCGTGGCTCCCACCCCCTATTGGCCACGGAAATCCCACCCACCCTCAGTCCAAGCCCAGCCTCCAGGAAGCCTTCTCCAACAGAGCGGCGCCCCTGGTGGCTCGTGTGGTCAGTACCATCCAGCCCCAGCCACTCAGCGCAGCCGGCCGCCGTAAGGGACGGTTCTGTCCGACACCCGGTGAGTCGGGCACCCCACCCTGCACCACCCCACGAGCTTGGGGGGGTTGTCTCCTAGGGCTCCGCCCCGCGCTGCCCCAGCCCCCACCCCCGCACGTGGAGGGCCACATCCACGGCCGTGCTGGCCCTGCAGCTGTAGGAGTGGAGGGGACCTGGCAGCATCCCTGGGTGTGGGGTGTTGTGGTGCCCTGCAGCGTGGCCGGGCCCGGGAAGCCGCCAGGCATCTCCCCGCCCCCCCAGCCATCGCCTCCTTGAGGACGCTAGCAGGAAGGCGGGAAGACTGTAGGAGGCAACCGTGTGAGGCCACCTGGTAACCTCAGCCACACGAAGGCAGTGCCCTTGCCCAATCCTGAGGAGAAACCCACCACAGCCGCCCCAGATCCAGCCCGCCCAGGGGAGCATCTGAGACCGAGCTCTGGGTTGGGAAAATGGCCCCGGGTCTCCCAGGGCACACTGTGAGAAGATGGCCGAGAAGCCGAGGCCTGCAAGGGCTGCAGGCCACACACACGGGAGGGCGCGTGCACTGGCTAGCCCACTGCAACCTACAGAGAGCTAGCCTTGCCGCGTCCTCAGATAGCTGCTATGCACCAGGTAGGCTGTGGCCACCAGTGGGGGTAAGGGTGAAGGGTGGGGGGCCTGACAGTGACAGCCGGGGGAACATCTAGCTCAAAATCCCTTGAGCAGGGCAGAGGCGGATTCTGAGCCAAAACTGCAAACCATGGTGTGGAATCCAGTGTTCACCACATGGTGCGGGTAAGAGCGGGGGCGGGGGGGGCACCACCTTCATGCTCTGCTTTGAAACGGATCCTGGGGCAGGAATGGTAATTTGGAGGTTCCCTTTGACGCCAAAGGTCCAGCAAGGAGGGGCCGAGCCCCGTGTTGCCCCATCTGGAACTGCCCTCCACACTGCTTAGCTCAGAAGCCATTTCTCGTTTCCTGTCTTTTTTTTTTATTCTCTGGCCTCGGCGGGGGGGGGGGGGGCGCCTTGCTCCCCGCTCCTCCACCCTGTGACCTCAGCCTAATCTTTGCCGCCCCCTCTTGGAACTGTAGGTATTTGCGCCCAATAGTCCGAAAGCTCATTGGGCGCCTCTCAGGGCCAGAGTCCCAGTACCTTGTTCACAGGGTCTATTTTGAGTGTTGTATGACTGTATTGGGAAGAGAGGAGGTGTTTTGTGCCTGTGGATATATTATTGTTTATACATTTTCATCTGCAAGTGTCATGGTGAATCTCCCAGGGTGAAAGTGAAATTTCTGGAGTGGGGAGGGATGGCGGGGGAACCGACCACAGTACCATAAGCACAGACATCAAATGAAGTGCACAAGAGTTTTGGGGGTGGAGATTAGAATTGAACTGATCTACAGTTGTCCAGCGGAGGACATAGCTTCAAACAAAGACCTGCAGGCCAATGCTCCTGGTTCTGCCAAGATCACCTGGGTGATGATTCCCACTGCTGTGGTGCCCCCCTCTCATTTGACTCTATTCCCAGGTAGGAGACATCGGCAGCTCACTGACTTCCACAGTAGCAAAAGTCAGAAAACCACAGGCCAAACTGCCTGGAGTTTAGTAGATGAAGAGGAAGAAGGAAAATTATATTGGGACATACAAGACCTTTAACAACTCCTCTTTTTCCTTGGAATCACACAACATGGCAGCTACCGTTCTAACACTATAGAATCCAGTGACATTAGGTATATTTACAGCACCGAACAACCATCATTATCTAGTTTTGGAACTTTTTCAACACCCCAAAAGGAACCCATCCTCATTAACAAGCAGTCTCTTCCCAGGCCTGGGCTTCCATTCTCTGGCAATCACCACCCAGCTTTCTGTCTCTATGGGTCAGTCCTTCCTGCCTGTTTCATGGAAATGGCATCATACCAGGTGTAAACTTCTGTTCCTGGCCTCTTTCACTTAGCCTGCTATTTTCAAGGTTCATCCACATTGTAGCTTGTATCAGAACTTCCTTTTGTTTCATTGTCTGGATAGACCATATTGGTGACGGACACTTGGGCTGTTTGCACCATTCAGCTATCGTGAATAAGGCTGCTCTGAACACTGGGGTATAAGACTGTATTTGAGAGTCTCATTTCAGTTCTTTTGGGTATATAGCCAAGGGTGAGATTACTGGGTCTTACGAAATTCCATGTTTAACATTTTTGAGAAACTGTTAAACCATTTTCTCCCCCAGTTTCTGCATTATTTTGTATGAGGATTTCAATTTCTCCACATTCTCACCAGCACGTTATTTTCTGTTGTTTGATTGTGAGCACCAAGTGTTTTCTCATTGCAAGTTTTTTGTTTTGTTTTTGAGACAGGGTCTCCCTGTAGTCCCAGCTGGCCTGGAACTTGCTATGTAGACCAGGCTGGCCTTGATCTGTGAGAGATCTGCCTGCTTCTGCCTCCTGAGTACTGGGATTAAAGGAGTGTGCCACCACGGCTGGAAGTGGTCAGCATCTTTCAACTTGTCCCAGCCTTCAGTCTTGCTCCCTTCCCTGGTCTATCCACTGAAGAGAAGACTGAGTTCTCCTGAACACAAGTCCGATTGTATCTCCCCCAACTCAGACCTCTCAGTATTCCCAAGACTCCTTAGGGAAGAACGAATACTCCTTCCCTCTGTGCCTTACTTAGCACATACCCTCTATGCTATGGTCCTTAAAAATTTCAAGTTGCTGAAATATACTTCTCCTCTAACCCTTTGCACCTGCTGTTCTCTTTATCCCACTTGCCCTGCAAAGCCCATCTATCCTTTGTGTCTTATACCTCTCTTGTTCCCTATGACCTTTCATTTCAAAGCTCTGTGCTTTTCTCTGTGCTTCTTTCCCTACATGTCCCTTTCCATTCTGATTTGTAATAGCTAATTCAAGGACCAGTTTCTCCCAAAAGACCGGAATTCACAAGGGTCATGGCCACACCTTTGGCCCAGCCTTGCTAATTGACCACTGGGGTGGAAGAGCCGTGAGAATGCACAGTTGTGTCTGGGGACTGTGGGTCCAGTTTACTTTCTCTGCCCCATGCTACAGGACACTGGTTCAAACAGTTCGGGATAATATGGTCCTCACCAGTTGCCTGAGGCAACAGAAGAGCATCTCTTCTGTCCAGGAATTTTTAAAGCACTCAGGTGACTTAACTTGCTTCTAAATTTGAATACTGATGTGTTCTGCCTGGGGCACCCCTCAGACTCTTCTCTCCCAAGTTGTTTTCTGCGGAAATGCCCCAGTTGGATATTCTAACCTCTCCCCACCTCCCACATCTCCACACCTGCCTTATTTCTTAGTAATCCAGCATCTGGCCTACGTTGTGAGAAGCCACTCTGTCCTGTTTGCTGGAGCCCCTTTTTTCCTCTTCTTCTGCCTCCCTGAAGCTGGGGGCTGCGGGGGGACAAGGTCCAGCTGCAGGCCTGGGCTCGAGTCCTACCTGCAGCATTTCTGTGCTATGTAATTGTGAGCAGATTACTTTAGCTCCCTCTACCTCAGTTTCCTGACTTATAAACTTCTCTCCCTGGGTAGCCACAAGGGTAGACTAGCAGTTCATCAGTACATCATGATCTAGACTTCCTGCCTCCCTTAGAAATCTTGGCCTCCAGGCGCACTCACTGACATCACGGTTCCTCCCTCCCACCAGCCTCTCTGTCTCTCTGAGGCCCCTAAGAATCACGGAGTCCTTAATGAACATTTATTTACTTGGAATCTGACATCACTGACGATCTTATTAATCTTTGGGTCTTTTCTCATCCATTCAACTTCCCTCGAAACATGGGTCTGATTAGATTTCTTCTAACCTTAGGGGAAGTAGGCCGTATCTATTGTTAGCACCACTTACAGATGGGGAAATGGAGGCACAGGATGATAACCTGTTAACGAAGCAGGTCTGGGCTCCTCATCACCTCACATGCTGTCTTGCCTACCCATAATGACCCAAGCTTCTATCTTGAACCCCACAACCATTTCTGGATATTTTCAAGGTCCTAGATCTCACAAATGTAAATATGAAAGGTAACGGCATTACAGAAGAGAAAACAAAGGAGCCTCTCCATTGTACTGGGGTCAGTAAGCCTTTCCCAAATGAGATTTTTTAAAAAATTAACTTTAAAAGAACATACAAAGTGGATACAATTAAAACTAAGAACTTCTGTTCACTTAAAAATACCATTAAGAGAGTTAAAAAGGCTAGCCACAGTCTGCTATGAGACATTTACCTGTCACACCACACACACACATGCACACACACACGCGCGCACACACACACACACATATACACACCCTGACAAAGCACACATATACAGACTATATACGTCATATAGTACTCTCATGGCTTGATAAGGCTCTTCCAAACACATTTCTAAAAGTCATAGGGTTAGATTTATATTCTGGTCTTGGAAGACTCCATGAGTTTCTGATAACCCCTCCCCCAATCGGTCCTTATATTTCCGAATTGGGGACAGAACCCAAGCCCTGTGTATCTTGCTTTGTGTTTCCTATGAGAATCAATGAAAAGATAAAGCACCAAAAGATGGATTGTGTGTCATGATGGGATATATGTAAATTTCTCCTCAGGTGGCTACACAGTTGACTGTGATAACTCAAATAGTGCACCATTTTATGACCCAAACCCAATGGCCCTTCTAGAAATCCTTCCCTCCAAGGGCTGCACTGACCACAAGCCCCACCTTCCCTTCTTACAAGGACAGGGGTTCTGGCCTTGGCCTAATCTTTGGCATAAGCCTGGCTCAGAGTACACAGGAGCATCTATTTGATACATGAGTGAGCACGGAACAGCATTTCTGAGATGCGCTGAGTGTGGAAATGTCCTGCTAACTATGGTGGGTCAGGTGTGGTGGAAACATAGAGAATAAGCAGGGGGAGAGCAGATGGGGATGTAGCTTAAATATCAGTCTAGGGGTGTCTGGGGATTATCTGAAAGGCAATAAAAGTCTTGGGGACAAGGAGGGGGAAGGGAGGAGAAAAGGGAAAGACAGGGAACTGTGGAGATTGGAAGGGGCAGTAAAGATTTCCAAGTAGCACCCATTTCAGGATTTTTGTTTCATAAGAAGAAAGCCAATGAATGAGGAAAAAACCAGAATATAGAGTGGTTTTGATGAGAGGGCAAGCAGGAGGCAGATTAGGGGACCAGAGTCAAAGTGTCCAACTTTGCCACCCATTGCCCTCTTGTGGAAAGGAGCCAGCAGATGGAAAGTCTGTGCAGAACTTCTCATATCAGGCCAACAGTGGCATCACCACCTCATATCACCATGTTCACTGTCACATCACTGTGATCACCACCGTCATGATCACCACCACTATCACAATAACATCATGATCATTATCACCATCACCACCATGATTACTACCATCATGATCATCACTACCATTATAGCCATTACCACTACTACAATAACATCATGATCATTATCACCATCACCACCATGATCACCACCAGTATTACAGCCATTACCACCACCACCTTCATCATTATCATCACTAAAACCATTACTACTGTAATATCATTACCTCCACCACTACCAACCATCACCATCATTACACCAATCTTTCCTATCATCATCACAATATCGCCAACACCATCCCTGTCAACATCCCCATCCCTATCACCAGGCACCTTATTAGAAATACAGTTTCAGCACCTACCCTGACCTCCTGAATCAGAATTTCTGGAGGTGGGCCTGGCACTCCAAACAAGCCCTACAGAGGATTTTGATGTGTGCTCAAATTTAAGACATCCAAAGAAATGCAAAGCTTCCCTGGCTCATTAATTTCAAAAACTCTGGCAAAAAATGACAGGCACAGAGCCATATGTGTTTAGGCTAGAACAGAGAGGACAAGGAAAGTGGTCCCTTCCTTCCCCTCGCCCACTATTATTGGCTTCTGCTGAGCACCTGCCCTAGGAGCAAGGGGGATTCACCTGGAAGTGAGAATTTGCGAGCAAAAGCTTTTTGCTGAAACCCAATCGAAACGCTCATCCCCACTGTTTCTCTACCTTGCCGCCTGCCATGAACTTACTGGGGAAGTCTTGTTCTCCACCCAAGACCCAAGTGTGCCTAGAAATGTTGGTCCAGCAGGGGCTCAGCATGGGGCATGGCCATGCCCTGATATTGATTAGCCATTCAGGATCCAGGTACTGGGCCAGGGCTTCAGTATCCTTTTAATGTTTAAAAATAGAAGCCCAGCAGGCCCTGGGCAGTCCCTGGGTGTGAGAGGGCAGATCCAGGACTGGAAGTGGGTCCTGCAAGTCCTACTGGGTCTATACGCTCCCACTTCCCATCTCTTGGCTCTAACCTACCTCAAAGGTGAGTTTCCTGCCCCAGGGTATTTGTCAATGTGGAATTCCCAGCTCATACAGAGTGAAGCAGGCAATCTGTGATGGCAACTCTTTCTGCAAAACTTGGTCTTATTCCTAGGGCGAAAGTCTGGTGAACTTGAAGTCAGAAGTCCTGGTTCAGTAGCCTCAATGTCTTTAAGCCTTACCAAGCTTCCATGAGGAGGCCTGGCAGCGGGTCCCTTGCTTGTGTGAGTCCTCGTCATGCTAAGCACAGTGCTTGTGTTTGGTACGGCCATCCTCTCCAGGGCTGAGTCAGCCCCTGGTGTTCCTAGTTAAAGGAAGCCTGATGCCTCTCAGAGAAAACATGTTAAGTGAATGCAGCAGTGAGTTAAGAATCACGAGGACTGTTCTTTGGGGAGATGAAAAGTCATTTGGGTGAGAAGCACCAGGTGCAATAATTTTTAACTTAGGTTGAAGTATCTGCAAATATGGAAAACCAGCATTAAGTCTTGCAGTGACTAAGCTCCCTCTATCCTTCTTTCCTGTTTGTTATTTATTTTTTGTATTTAAAAATTTTTTATTGAATTTCTGTGATTTTCATACAATGTAATTTGATGGTATTTAGATCCCCTCCCCTATCTACCCCTCTCTCCACTGTTCCCCCCCAATTTAGTGTACACACACTTGCACACATACACAAATACAGAGAGAGAGGGGGCGCGGGAGAGAGAGTGTGTGCTGTGTCTCCAAGGTTTCTGTTATGCTCTGTCATCAGAAGCTGGGACTCCCCCAGGGCATTTTAGGGCTGACTGTTGGGCAGATTATAACGGAATTTTTCTGAATGAGGGTACTTGGTCTACTTTAACTCCTTAGAGCTTTGGTTCCTTGCACAGTCTACAATTAAGTGCACTGTCTTCCATTTAGTATTTGCCACTAGTTCTGTTCAGTGTTGAATAGCCTACAGGAGTTATTCTGTTCACTCTTAGCATTAGCTCAGGGTGCAGCAAATATTAACCCCTGCCAGGCCAACTCTCCATCACTATGCATCCTGTTCCCACCACATAGGGCATCTTACATGTGAGCTCATGGTCTTGAGTTCCTTCATGCTGTCCCCTGTGGGGAGTGAGACACCCTGTGGTTTTGTGTGGATTCCCTGTTGCCTTAGGGTTTGGGTACATTGGGGATGAAACTGCATTTGAAGTGGGTATGTCCAGACTAAAATGTGAGTTTGATTTTATCTAACTAGAAATGCAGTCCACTGTGTGCAAAAGTTAGTTGGCAACCAATCTTTGGAAGCCTTACATTAAAGGAGGTGTTCTCAGACCATTCTAATCAGTCTGCACAAAATACCTGACTTTCAGCATTCCTCTCCCTCCATGTGTGTATTTGTGTACGTGTGTAAGTATGTGTGCAGGTGTACATGCACAGGTACATGTGGAGGAGGCCAGAGGTTGATGTCTGATACCTTCCTTGATTTGTCTCTACCTTTTCAAAAACTTTGACTCTTTTTGTGTGTGTGAGTATATGTGCACACACAGCACATGTGTGGAGGTCAGAGGATAACATTTTGGTATTTGGTTCGCTCCTTCTATGTTATTTTGAGGCAGGGTCTCTCTTTTTTTATATTACTGTGCTGCCTACTCCAGACTAGCTGGCCTACAACTTTCAGACCAAGTCTATGCCCACATCCCATCTTACTATAAGAGTGCTGGGATTATGGATGCATGCCACCACATCTGGTTGTTTATGTGGGTTCTGGGGCTCAAACTCAGGTTGTCAGGATTGCGCTGCAAACGGTACTTGCAGAGCCATCTCCTTGACTTTCCACATTATGTTTGAGAGACAGGATCTCTCACCAAACCTGGAGTTCACCAGCAAGCTCCAGGGGTCCCCATCTCTGCCTTCCCAGTGCTGGGGTTCCAGGTGCCTGCTTAGCCTTTTGTGTGGGTGATGAGGATCTGAACTAAGGGTCTCATGCTTGTGTAACAAGTACTTTACTGATGGAGCCATCTCCCCAGCCCCTCTCTATTCTGTTTCATGCTACAGGGGATCAGGATGAACTGGGAACTCAGGATCTGTTTGGTGGGTTCCTAGAGCCAGATGGTTCATGTACTTGATTGATCCAAGAACATGAGTGAAGAGAAAGAAGATTCATTCAGTATACTCAGGATTTATGATGAAACAGGGGAGATAAAGAATATGCCAGAAAGCTCTGGTATTTCTTCCCAGCATGAGCAACAAGAGCAAAACCAACCAGACAGTCTACATGGAATGCCCCAGCTGAATCCAAGTCCCTTGGCACAGCATGACCCTGCTTATCAGGAGATGCACAGTATGACCCAGCAGCAGTCGGACCATCAGGCCCAGGGCACATCTGGGCTCCAGACCATGGGGTTCTCAGAGGCAGAACCAGAAGGAGCAGCTGGCTCAAGGTAAGGCTCTTTTGAACAAGGCTGGACGAGGTAATGGACTGTTCTGGGGGAGAGGGGACCCCAGTACATAGCTCTGCACTTCATGCCGTCTTTTCCCTCTCCCCCTCTGTTTATTATAGCTTCCAGTCAGGAGCCATGTTTAGTAAGTGCTGGCTATGACAGTGTGGGCAGGGAGGGGGTAGTACCCAAGCTGGATCCCAGATGGAGGATAAGGAGCCCAGCCTGGTGTCAGGAGAGCAGTATTCCTCCTGACCTTGCTGTGACACTTGGTCCATGAGAGGTGGGTGTGGCTGTCTCTCTGCAGGCCCATTCCGTTCCTCATCCTTGCCCAACAAAGAAGTTTGGTCATTCCTCAAAGACATTGTAAGTATCTTGCTATTACATTTTCCGCACTCAGGAGTCTCCCTCCCCCTCTCTCCTACCTCCTAATAGAGAAGTGGTGTGTCCGCACACACCTCTGTTCCCTCTCCTTTAGGTGCTGGTGTCCTGGGATACCACATTCTTAATGAGGCTGTCCTCCCTGTCCTCCCACCATTCTGTTAAGCAGGGCCTCTAGCTCACAGTGTCCCTTTTATAAGACATGTAACCTGGGACCCCTAAGCCAACCTCTGCTGTGAGACAGAGGCCTAGAAATTTAGAAAGCATGGACAAGGCTGGCTGTCTCTATGGATGACAGGTCTGTCCTCTCTCCAGCCTCCTGTTCCAGATGAGGTGGTGGTCAAGCGAAGTGTCCCACATAGTTCCTGGAGAGTTGGCACACTCCACCATGGGAAGCGGGTCAATGCTATTGCCATCAGCAGCGCACCATACCACGTATACACGTGTGGTATAGGCTACATCAGGGTGTGGGATGAGAATGCTCTGTGTGCCTCAGACAGGGCACCTCTGACGCAGCTGAACTTTCAGGTGAGGGGCTCTCAAGCAGGATTGGAGAACTAAGACAGGGCCTCTGCCCTCAGCACTGCAAGGTGTGATGACAGTATGTTCTTCCCCCAGGATCCTCGGAACCGTATTCTCACTTGCAAGCTATTCCCAGGCGAGCAGAGTCTGATCACTGGAGGCATGGCCCAGGCTGTGACTATCTGGGACCTGGCACCCACGCCCCAAATCAGGGCTGAGATGTTCTCCACAGGCCCTATGTGCTATTCTCTGGCCCTTTCTTCTGATGCCCACATCTGCTTGGCATCTTTCAAAGGATTTGTGGAGATTTGGGATGTGCAGAACCAAATCTTGATCAGGTAGGACCTCTCTCCAGAGGTACTCGGGTGTCTCTTGGGGATGGCTTGAGTGTGAGACCCTACTCTCCCTTGGCAGCTGGGCTATGCCAGGCAACCTAGAGGGTGCATCTGGTGTTTCCTGACTCTACAACTTCTGGGGGTACCCGACCTGTCTGAGGACCTTTGAGTTGTTTTCCCACTAGGAAACATGAAGTCCCTCCCTATGGGTCTCGCTGTGTGGACATCACAGGCTATAAGTTCTGGACAGGCGGTGAAGACACCACCCTGTGTTCCTGGGACCTGAGGAGCTACCAAAAGCTTCAGCAACACAACCTACGGAATGAGGTGCCCACTTGGTTGCCTTCAGGACCAAGTGCACTCCCAGGGTTGGGTGTGGATGTGGACAGGGGGTGGAGTCTGACTTTGAGGACGTGGCATGAGTGATGGCACTGACAACTTTGAGTGCTGACCCCAAACCTTCTTCCCACAGATCCTTAGCATTACCCATGACCCTAGTGAGGAATGGGTGCTGGCAGGCTCGAAAATGAGTGACATTGTAATCCTCCACGCACATCGGGAGGAAAAGTATAAGGCTGTTGTCCAGAGATACACACAACACCACAACCTCAAGTTTGCCTCTTGTGGTGAGTTAGAAGTCAGGTGACTCCACAGGGCAGCTTGTTTCTTTCTCTTTTCATCCTCTTTTCCTTCTGGCTCCCCCTGTGATGGCGGCTTCCTATACAGAATGAAGCCTGCAGGTCAGGTAGACAGAGGCAGGCTGAGCCCCTTCTGATACCCTTCCTGCTCAGTGACACTAACAGGTCCTGTGTGGGTGTAGGAGGGTGGCAGCAGGTCAAGGGATGGCTTGGGCTATGCATCTGGTTTTCACAGGTGGGGAAACTGAGGCAGAGAAGATGCCACTCTCTCCCTAATCTAGGTGAGTGTAGAGCTGGGGTGACATGGACCCAGTCTCTCCATCCATTTTTCCCTTTGCCAGGAAACTATTTTGTGGCCACGTTGGATGAGTCAGTCCATTGTTTGGCGGCACCTTCTTTGCAAAGGCTGTTCCAGGTACAGGAGAGAGAGAGAGAGAGAGAGAGAGAGAGAGAGAGAGAGAGAGAGACAGAGACAGAGACAGAGAGAGAGACGAGAGAGAGAGAGAGAGAGAGAGTGAGTTATGTGTGGTGTGTGTGTGGTATGTGTTGTGTGTGTGTGTGTTTTGTGTGTTGGGGGTGGGCAGATTTTATTCAACGGATCCAAGAGAGTTGAAAATTACCACTGAGATGGCATTTTATAGCATTGAGGACTGAGGATTTATCCTGTGAATCCATGGTCTTTACCTTGAGCTGGGGTGGCCCAACCAAGCCTTGAGTTTGCATAAATCTTGAAACATGAAGATCCCGTGTGCCTCAAGCCTCACCCCTCCATGTTGTTCCCCTCTTTTTCTAGGCAGAGGAGTGTTACAACATTCTGTGTTGTGATGTGTCCTCTGATAATCAATATCTGGTCACGGGCTCCAAGGAAAGTGCCACAGTGTATCAGCTCTTTTACTGAGGGTTGTGGACCAGTGAAGACCCAAAAGAAGCCCAGTGTGACCACCTGTGCTGGACATCTTCAACACCTGCCTTCCTCCACCTTAGCCTTCATGGCCGCCTGCACTCCCAGACTTTGATTATATGGCTTGGGGCGGGGGGCTTTTCCTTTGTTATTTTTCCTACCACTGATTTCTGTGTTTGGCAGGTAACTTTATGAGATATGGCTTTGTAATTAATAAAATAGCAGAGCAGAGCAAAAACCAGAATGACTCGGCTATGTGTCCATATCTTTCAGATAACGAAGTTATAGTAATAGATTGTTTCTGCCTGTATTTAGTAAGTGGAAGCCTATTCTCTTCCATTATTCCAGGGTGGGTGTATCAGTTAGCTTTCTGTTGCTGTGATAGAATACCCTGATAGAAAAGGAAGTTAGGGAAGAAAGGGTTTGTTTTGGCTTACAGTCCTAGAGGGAGAGAGTCCATCATGGTGGGGAAGGCATGGACATAGGAGCATGAAGCCAGTCTGGCAGACAGGAAGCAGAGAGATCACATTTCATCCACACACAGGAAGCAGAGCAAGAGAGGGGGTTAAAGAGGGGTAGAAAACAGGAGGTGGGGAGAGACCATAAACATTCAAAACCCTATGACATACTTCCTCCTATAAGTCTCCATCTGCTAGAGTTTCCATGACCTTCCCAAACAGTGCAATCAACTGGGGGCCAAATGTCCAAATACCCGAGCCTGTGGGGAGCATTTCGCATTCAAACCACCACTGTGGAGAAGGAATTTTAGATCAAATTTAGTTTTATTTGTAACTTTGGTTAGTTGGAGCCCATGAACTTTTTAAGAAATTTAAGAAAAAGTGTATTCTTGTAGCCCTTTGTATCTATGGGTTTGCATCTGGGATTCAACCAATCATAGATTGCAAGTATTTAAAAAAAAGTTGGTTTTGTCCTGAAAATGTACTTTTTTATTTCCTAAATAATACACTATAATAACTATTTGCACAGTTCTTCCATTGTAGTAGGTATTATAATAATCCAGAGGTAATTTAAGGTGGAGAAGGATGTGAATAGGCTATCTGAAATGCTATGCCAGTCTATAAAATGGGACTCAGTATCCATCTTGACAACTGTCCATATATAAACTTTAGACTGTATTTAGCAGTGCTGCACTCTCTACCTGTGTTAAAAAGCTGGAAGCTTGTCTAATCACAGCCTAAGTTCCCCTTCTATCAGCTCAAGACAGAAGGTGCTGTGCTCCCTGTACTGTCTAACCCAAGTGGAGTGATGAAGGCTCTTCCTCCTCTGAACTATCAGTCTTTGGCTCTGTACAAGGCCTGGTCCTAATTCTGGTAGTTGGTACCAGTCAAACCTTCCCATCTCTGTTTCAGGATGGCTTCCTTGTGGCTGAAATGCCACATATGCATGCACGACTGTCTTCCTTCATCTGCCTCTTTGCTTGGCGTTGGCATGGCTGAGTCAGCTAGCTGCGGGTTAAAGCCTGGGGCTTAGAATTGTCACCCAAAGGAATTTGTAAAGCCAAGGACCAAGTGTCCTACCCTTTGCATCTTCAAGATACTAAGGCACCCTGAAGTTGCCAGTGGATTATAAGTGAATAATATATGCCGTAGCTGAGCCAGGCCTGAAGAAGTAGCCATGCCCGATGCAAGGACCCTTTCCCTTTCTACCCACTGAAGGCAAAAGTGGCAAAAACCCTGGTGCATTGCAGAACCAAGGAGTCAATCTTGTGTTCAAGCATCATACAAGGAAGGAAGAAGTTGCCTATCTATGAAAGAGAAATAAATTTGAACTGTTAATAATGTTGAGGTGTATCTGATAACTATAGCTCAGGAAAGAGAAGGCATTTACTTAAAGGGGCAGACAATGAATATTTTAGGCTTTGCTATGTGGATTATATTGCAACTACTCAACTCCGTCAGTGTAACACGAAAGCAGACATAGATACATAAATGAATTTTATATATGAGTTTTATATTATAAAACTTTATAGATAAAAGCAGGCAGTGGGACAGATTGGACTTCTGGGTATAGTTTGTCAGTGTCTGCTATACAGCCAGTGTGCCTTTAAGTAAGACAGGCAAATTGGCATCTATTTAGTAATATACAGAGAGTAGAGGTCACCAGTCGAGTTGTCCAACTGGGATATAGTATCACGTAGACTTCAAAATTTATAACAAGTGTTCATCAAAGGAGAAATGAATCAGCAAAATGTGGTATAAGCGCCCATAGGATTTAATTCTTCTCTTTCTTCCCCTCTCCCTTTCTCTCCCTCTCTCTCAAAACAAGGTTTCCTTATAGCTCAGGTGGTCTCCAATTCTCTATTTGGCTGAAGATGACCTTGAACTTCTCTGATCTTCCTGCCGCTACCACCAGTGCTGGGGTTACAGTCATGTGGCACTATGCTCAGTTTCATGCAGTGCTGGGGATTGGACTTGGGACTTCATGCTTGTAAGGCAAAAGTTCTACCAACTGAGCTACATTCTTAGTCTCAGAGGATTAGATTCTTACAGACTATATTCTTTGAATATGATGCAATGAAGATAGAGATAAATAATAAAACTAGACACTTCTCTAGTTTGGAAATGAAGAATTATACTTCTAACAATAAAGAATAAGCCACAAAATAAAGAGAAGCTAATGTGAGCATCATCATCAAAACTAAAGGGACTCAGAGCTGGGCCATTCCCTAGTCTCCCATGCTACTGCGATTCTGCTCTCCTGAGCCGCCAACTGCCCTACAGACAGCCAGGTCTTGGCTCTTGAAAGCTGAGTCTGGAACAGAGGGAGGGTGGGCCGTCTCCAAATTACCCCAAAAGAACGTGGAGTCATGAACATGCTCTGAGAAAAGGAAGCTTGGGGATAATAAGATAGGCAGTATCCTAGCCACCCAGATTTTTTAAACCATAGGTACTATAACTGAATGTGGGTATGAAAAAATGGTCAATCGTGAAAGATTTCTGAACCCTCTTATTGCTTATGGCAGAAAATCCAGTAGTGTATCTGACTTCTGAACACTGCAGCCTGGGTTCTGAACACGAAACCTGAGCATTCTGCACTGTGTATGAAGACATTACCCTAAGTATTACCAATTAATGCTGCCTGAAAACACCTCCGTTCAGATTCCAGACTATGGATTACATCCATATAGTTTTTTAACTATACATATAAAGTTTTATGCTTTTACAGAAATAATGGTTCAATTGTGAAAAAGTTTTTAAATATTTAAATATTTTCCTGTCATCATGTATCAAATTAGACTCTGGGTTTGCATTCCTATCATGTGAGAATATTTGATTAAAATTTTGTTTTTAGTGCTTATCCCTGAATAGGATATGTATTTCAAACATCTGCCTCCCAAGGTTCAGGGATCATTGCAGAAGAAGATGTGGAAAGATTGTAGGAACCAGAGGGCGTGGATGACCACAAAGAATCAGCATCTTCAAGACAGTTATTCATATGTACTCACAACAATGGTGACAGCATGTACATGTCCATGCAAGCTCAAATCAGACAAAATCGCAACATAGACACGGGGAAGTGGGTAAGAAATCCCAGCCTAACCAAAGTACTTTTGGCAATTGATGGCTGCTGGGAGGGGGAAAGACAGTGTCTTATAGGGATGGGACTCTTGGTGGACCTAGTAGATAGACTCACACTGAAGGACATTTGGGGACACAAATCAGACTCTATAGGCTGTATTATATAGAGAGTATTTTAAATGGGGTAGGGGACAGTGGGGGAGAGGTGTGGATAGGGTAGGGGATCTAAATACCATCAAACATTATTGTATGAAAATCAGAAAAATTCAATAAAAATTGTTTTTGATTATTTTTATTTTATGTGCAAGAGTGTTTTGCTTGCATGCATGTAAGTGTACCACATATGTGCAATGCTTGAGGAGGCCAGAAGAGGGCATCGGATTCCCTGGAACTGGAGTTAAAGGTGGTTGTTAGCAACGTTATGGATGCTGGGAACTGAACCCAGGTCCTCTGCAAGAGCAGCCAGTACTTTTACTAATCCATCTCTCCAGGCCTAGAATGTTTGATTTTTAAAATTTCTATTTTAAAATTGCTGATTTGAACTTCATAAGAACTAGTAAAATGAATTTTGGCTTGGGATTAGTAATTAACACATCTTCAAACATCTTTCTTTTTATTTTCAGCTAAAGCTTTATGGTGCAAGCTGAGCATGCCTTAGAGGCATTTCTGTCTTTCAGTTTAACCGTTTACATATGTGCTTCATGACCGTGAGCTAAACCCAAATGCGTCTATTATCTTTTTTTTTTTTAAATGCGATCTTGGGGCTGAAGAGATGGCTCAGTGTTTAAAAGAACTGGCTGCTCTTGCAGGGGACTCAGGTTCCATTCCCAGCACCCACATGGCAACTAACAACCATCCATAACTCTAGTTTCAGGGGATTCTGTGCCTCTTCTGACCTCAGACTGTATACTTGGATATACTTACATGGAAATAAAACAGTTATACTCATAAAAAATAAAGTAAAAATAAAAAATATGATGTTAGATGGAACAGGCTCAGGCATGAACTACTTAACTGAGCATGCTTAGGAATAAGCAGATCTCCACATCAATATGTATAGACTCCCTAAGTAAAATTCCCATGCTTCCTTTGCTTGGGAAGAGTGTTACCTTGGCAATGACTCCCATGCTCTCCTTGCCTGGTAGAGATAATAAATCTTTCTCTACTCTCTTATGCCTTGGCTGGGCTTATTTTAGTTTTATACTCACCAAGATGTGAACTCGTTGCATTTGGTTAAAGATAAACATTGTTTTGATCATTCAAGTAAATCTCAGAAATAATTTAAGAACATGTTAAAAGTTATTGCAGCAGTGCTGGTTAGTTTTTAACTGTCAGTTTGCACAACCTAGAGTCCTCTGGGAAGAACGTTTCAATGATGGAATTGTCCAGATCAAGTTGGCCTGTGGGCGTGTCTGTGGGGATTGTCTTGATTGTTAATTGATGTAAGAGGGGCCAGCCCATGATGGATGGCGCCATTCCCTTGGGAGATGGTCCTGGCCTGTATAAGAACAAAGAAAGGTAGCTACAGTACTAAGCAACAAGCCAGCAGTCAAGGGTGTGTGTATTCTCTCTCTGCTCTTGACTGGGGATGTTACATGACTAGCTGCTTAAGTTTCTGCCTAGACTTCTGTAAAATGATGGACTGTGACCTGGAACTGTCAGCCAGATAAGGCCCTTTCTCCCCAAGTTGCTTTTTTTGGTCAGGTATTTTATCACAGAAACAGAAATGAAGGTGGAAAGAAGCCAAGTAAAAAGTAATTTATTTTTGTCTTGCTAGTAAGATTTCCATGCTATGATGGTTTAATATTGATTAACAATTTTGGCAGGAGTTCCCTAGGGAGAGAGATCTCTGGGTATATCTCTAAGGGATTATTTAGATTAGGTTAGGAGGTGGGAAGACACACCACCATTCCTGGGTGCGATCCAGGACTGAATAAAAAGGAGGAAGTAAACTGAGAGCAGACATTCACAAGTTTCTGCTTTCTGACTGTGGATGCAATGTGATCAGTGTCTCAGCTCTTCTACCGAGCCTTCCCCACTGTGATGGCTAATCCTGGGTGTCAACTTGACTGGATCTGGTATTAACTGAAATGAGATCTTCTTGATTGGATCATCTGAAGCTGGAAGACACACCCTAAATGTGGGCGTTACCTTCTGATGGCAGCCCGTATAAAAGGCCATGGCAGAGGAGAACGCCTGGCTTCTTGCTGCTTGCCTTCTCTCTCGCTGGTGAGTTCATCTTGCTGCTGTAGACTGAAGACTAGCTGATCTTTTGGAATTTGTCAGACCTTCAGCACCAGATTGGGACTACTGAGACATCCAGCTTCATGGACTAAGCAGCTATGGATTCTTAGCCTCTCCAGTGTGGTACAGCCATTGTTGGACTACTCGGACTCTATCCTGTGAGCTAAGCTGATAAATCTCTATACATATATATTCATTCTGCCGGTTCTGTTTCTTTGGAGAACCCTGACTAATACACCCACCATGATAGACTGTACTCTCAAACTGTGAGCCCACATTAAACTCTTCCTATCTTAAGTTGCTTTTGCCAGATACTATGTCACAGCAATGAGATAAGGAACTAATACACTTTGGAAGAAAGAATTTTGGATAACATTGTTTTTCAGCAAAAGTGGCTGATTTTACTGCTCTGAAGAGCTGTGATTGGTTTGTCAGATACTTGAGGACAGAACCTGTGTCATAGAGACCAGGAGTCAATGTGCAGGTAATGTCAGATATGGACAATAATCCTAAAGTTACAGTCACAGAGTTTCACATTGTTTTCATCTGAGGCATTTTTCTTTCTCACTTATACTCCAATTAATTCTTCCTAATGTGCCCCCTTTTAAAAAAGCATCACACTGAGAAATAATTCATATATATAGTTCACCCATGATCAAATACAATCTAGTGGTCTTTAGTATGTGCATAGTGTTAGTTTTCATTGCTGTGACAAAGTACCTGAGAACAACAACTTAAAGGAAGAAAGGTTTATTTTGGCTCATAGTTTAGAGATTTCAATCCATGCTCAGCTGGCTTCATTGCTTTGGGCCTGAAGTGAGGCAGAACATCGGGGTGAAGAGGATGTGATGAAGCAGAGCTTTTTACCTCATGACATCTGACGGAGACACCATGGGAAAAGCTGGAAACAAGATATACCTTTCTGGGTCACCCCCCAAATATCCAGTGACCTTCTTCCTCCAACTAGACCCCCACTTCCTGTCTCTATTGATTTGCCTGTTTGGACACACACACACACACACACACACACACACACACACACACACACACACCTCCTCAAACCAGATAATTTCAATGATCTACAAATTGCTTTGGACTATTGAACACACTGACAAGAGCTTCCTTTCATGAAGCAAGAATATGGATACTTAAACCTGATGACATTGATACAACAAGAAAACTAAAAATAGACATCATCTAGAAATGTCAATGCAAAATAGCAATAAAAATAGACTATGCAGTAGAAAACAGACTCTAATACTACATCAATAATATACCATGATAAAGTAGAATGCTCCAGGTGATAGTGAATCAATATTAGGAAATCTGTAAAGAAATTCCATGTCAATAGATGTTTGCACTGAAATTCAGCATCTGTTCATTACTTTAAAAATTAAAGAATGATAGGCTGGGCATGGTGGTGCACACCTTTAATCCCAGCACCCAGGAGGCAGAGGCAGGCAGATCTCTGTGAGCTCGAGGCCAGCCTGGTCTCCATAGCGAATTCAGGCCGGCTGGGGCCTTAGGGAGACCCTGTCTCAAAAAGACCAAAAAAATTAATGCAAGAATTGATCAATACTTCCTAATAAATATATTATCTATCATCTATCTATCTATCTATCTATCTATCTATCATCTATCTATCTAGTCTTTAAATTATTGTTTTAGTAAGGGAAACACTAGACTCATAAGATATTTCCAGTAAGATCAGGAACAAAACAAGCACACCCATTAATAGTTATCACTGTACTAGACATTTTAGCTCATGCAATTAGACTAGAAAAGTCAGAAACTTAAGAATGGTTAAAGAAGTAAAATTCTTTCCATGGGAAGGCGATAAGTTGTATACCTAGAACCCTATATATTCAAAAGTGCTGACATAGTAGCAGGGCATAACACTTATGTACAGAAATCTCTATCTCTATCTCTATCTCTATCTCTATCTCTATCTCTATCTCTGTCTCTATCTCTATTGCCAAGCAAAATGTAGGGTTAGAGAAAATAGAGGAAGAAAATCTCAGAATAGTAACAAAGAAGATTAATTAATTAGGAATAAGCTTAATAAGAAATGTGCAAAATCAAGCCAGGAGTGGTGGTGCACATCTTTAATCCCAACACTCAGGAGGCAGGCGAATCTCTGTTGGAAGGAGCCAATTTGGTCTACATAGTGAGCTCCAGGACAGCTGGGGCTACAGGTGACCCTGTCTTGAAAAACAAAACAAAACAAGAAACATGCAAAAACGCTGGGTTTGCAATCCCAGCTAAACAACAATAAAAAGAACAACCAGATCTGGGCGTGGTGGCACACGCCTATAGTCCCAGCACTTGGGAGGCAGAGGCAGGCGTATCTCTGTGAGTTCAAGGCCAGCCTGGTCTACATAGTGAGTTCCAGGACAGCTGGGGCTACAGGGAGACCCTGTCTCAAAAAGACCAAAAAACAAACAAACAAACAAAAAACCTAAAACCAACCAACCAAACAAACAAACAAAAAACCCAACCAAACAAAACCAAAAAAGGACTGGGTGTGTATCTCAGTGGTAGAGAACTTGCCTATATGTACAAAGCACTGAATCCCTAATACAGCAAAGAAAAGATCTATACATGAACATTTTTAAAGGACTTTTTTGGGGACAGAGGCAGGATAAGTGAGAAGAAAGCCCTTGTATCACAATTCAACATCACTAAGCTGCTAATTCTCTGAGTGAATTAATTAACTCACAGTAAAAATACTAACAAGCATTGTTTCACAGAGTTGCCAGGTTCACAGTGTTGAATTAATACAGTTATACCTTATTGTACTCAGTATAAATTCTATGACACAAAATTGACTGAGGTTTTAACCTTTAAAAAAGACCTCCATTTATTTTTAAAATATACTATTTCATACAGAAAATTCATTTTTAATACAAGTAACAGATGTTTGCACTTGTGTCTCTAATCTCTATATACCTGATTATTACTAGTCACAGTCGGTTACTTTCTGAGTTCCTTGGCACCTGAGCATGAATATAAAATCATCAGGTAGATTTTCAATGGTAATGTTTTTCATATCTACTAATTAACATGAAGCAATTTTTATGCTTCTTCCTCAAATATCTCATTTTTTATTGATTGATTTTTTGTGTATTTCATACAGAACATCCCAAACAATCTTATTCATTAAAAAAAACTTTATTGAGAATTTCATACATGCATGTAAGGTGTCTTGATCAAATCCATGCCCACTCCCTCCCCTCCAACACCTCCCATATCTCCCTATCACTTTTTTCTGACAACTTTGTGTATTTTCTTTCTTTTGCCTTCCTTCCACTCTCTCTTTCCCTCCCTCCCTCCCTCCCTCCCTCCCTTCCTTCCTTCCTTCCTTCTTTCCTTCCTTTATCTCTCTCTCCCTCCCTTTCTCTTTCTTTCTCTCTTTCCTTCCTTCCTTCTTTTCTTTCTTTCTTTCTTTCTTTCTTTCTTTCTTTCTTTCTTTCTTTCTTTCCTTCTTTCTTCCTTTCCTTTCTGGCTTTTTGATACTCTAACATTCCCCCCTCTGAAGAGGTAAACCTAAAATATTTTAGGGATTAGGTAGGAGCTCCAAAATATTTTTGACATTTTTGGCCTCTGGAACAGAGTATTTTGCTAAGAGGCCCAAGGACATTTTGACTTTTAGCCAAGAAATTGGCTACTTTTCTTTGAGTCTTTTTACCCTAATTGCCTAGACAGTTCCTACCTCTTATTCTTAACACACCATTCTCTGAAGAGGTTACCCAAATCATCAATAGGAAATCGGGACGCAGACCACTCTGACTTCTTCCATGCTGAACAGGGATGCAGGATGAGGCAATCGGAGTACCCCTTCAGTGGGTCTATCTAAAAGACTCCCAAATTGCATAACTCTTTTCTGTAGGAAGAAAAGAAGGTCCTAGACTGGTTAATAGGGAATGTGAAGGAGAAGTAAAGGAAAGAGTAATTAGCATTACAAGTTCTAGACAGGGAACCAGAAAAAAGTCAGAACAGGGAAAATTTCAAATGTTCATATCAGAGTCCATTGGGATTTTTTGATGAGTGCTTCCAATCTCTATTGGGTTCCTCCTCATTTTTCTTTTGTCTGCCAAGGCTGGACTTGAGAGTGGTAGACTCAGGATTTGTTTTCAAGCACATTGATAGCTGTTGGAGTGGCTAGAATCAGTGTCAGTTACCTCTCAAAGGCTTCTAAATAGGGAGAGAAAGCAAATTTAGCCGTAATTTTAGAACAATAGCTGGTTGTCTCCCTTAGCTACAGGTGGGCACTATAGTATTGAAGACCAAGATTTGAAGTCTTACTTCTGAGCAGCACTTTCTGCTTCAGCCTGCTTTCTTATACAATCTGCCCAGGGGGTGGCACTGCCCACAGTGAGCTGGACCCTCCCACATCACTCAACAATCAAGAAAATGCCCCATAGGCATGGCCACAGGCCAATATAATGCAAGTAATTCCTCAACCAAGGTTCCTTCTATCCAGGTAAATCAAGTTGACAACTGAAGTGATCCAGCACAGTCACTGTTTTGTAAGTCTGAAAATTACTTTAAAATATAAAAATTAAAAACTGAATAGTACATTCCCTTAGGTTTTACTCCAGAGATTCTGAGTAAACCCTGGAAACTGGAGATCGCCCTTTAACAGCCTCTCCAATGTTCAAGTTGTGTTGGTTGGCCTTCGTTGTTATCTCAACTGGATTAAGAGATCTAGGTTGGTGAAATGCACCTGTCTGTCTTGGGGGGGGTGTTCAGAGAAGAGTGACATGTGGGGCAGTGGCTGGGGCTCAGGTGGGAGGGACTCACTCTTATGTGGGCAGCACTTTCCAACAGGAGAACCAGATGCAAAAGAACTCCCAAGAAAAAACAGCCTGGGTGCAGGGGCCCTCCCTTCTTTGTAAGTGATTGCTACCCCTGCTGTTGTGATCCTCTGCTGACTTCAGACTCCTGCTTCCTGGGCTTTCAACAAGGACTCACTACCAGTGACTCCAGAATTGTACTAGGCTTCCAGCACCCCGACTAGGACTTGGACCCAGCAGTTACCAAGTTCTTTGGCTCTTTAGTTCACCACTATTAAACTATCCAGCCCCTGCTTGTAAACTAATCTAATAAATTCCCCATCTATAGTCCATTCCTCTAGATAACCTTGTCTAAAACATAGACTTAAATTCTCTCTTGATTAGGTGACCTTAAACATCCCTTTTATTCATTTACTCAAAAATGATTAACCCATTTCATTAAAAATAATAAACATTAGGGGCTGGAGAGATGGCTTAGCGGTTAAGAGCACTGACTGCCCTTGCAGAGGACCCAGGTTCGATTCCCAGCACCTGAGTTTGATTCCCAGATCCTGTGTTCCAGGATCCTACCATAGTGTAGAGACCACATGGCGGCTACAAACCGTCCTTAACTCCAGTTCCAGGGGAATTCGAAGCCCTCTTCTGATCTCTGCGGCATTGCACAGCACGGGTGCACTCACATACATGCAAGCAATACATTCATACACATAAAATAAAAATAATAAAAAAATCAAGGTAATGAAATATATGTTTGTCAAAGGGCTGGGCTGTGGAGGTAATTTAATAAGTTTCTGGGGTCAAGAAACACATATATGTTAATTTTTAAAGCTCTAATGCACCCTGTGAATCAGACACCTTTTTGCTTCAACTAAATCCCAAAATTCATTTACTTAGAATGTATTTAGTAATTTTTTTTTGTGCCAGTTACTGTGATCAGTATTTGTGGGGTTTAAAAATAAGACACAGTTCTTGTGCCCAAGGAGCTTATGGTTTACTTGGAAAGACACTGGAAACTAATTTTAGTAAGAGGCAGAGATCATAGGTATGTCTCAGTGGGGAAGGGCCTGGCCTGAGCTCACTGGAGGCAGTTGGGTCTGTTGGAATGTTCAGGAAGTGAACAATCTGAGAGGCAGTTGGAAGGTGGCTATGAGCACTACAGAGGATCGTTGGAGATGAGGAGACAGTTGGAGAGGGACACACCAAGGGATGGACAGAAATACTATGAGCAGAATAGAACTGGTCAAGGATGCTGGTTTGGGAAAGAGGTAGGTCCTGTATCTACTGGGCTTGGATCTGAGAATCACTAAGAATATTCCTATGCTCCAGGATCCTACCATAGTGTAAGAGACCAGCCAGGGCCAGTATGAACTAGACCAGCACACTTATAATGAACTTGAACTTCTGGATGGAATGAACTTTGTGCCCAAATGGAAGGATTAGGGTAAAGCTGCCTCAGGCTCATGAGAGTTAGGGGCTGGAAGATTGGTTGAGGTTCATGGGAAGACAGGCATGCATGTGGATATAGCCCAGTGACCTTCACAATGTAGATCTATTGGTGAAAAAAGGCCCAGAATATACAAGTGAGATTTTCCCCATAACTATCTGAGGATGGACTATGGAGGGAGAAAGAGGTCACACAGGCTGAGGCAGCAAAGTGTCCTGGGAAGTCTCTTGTTGGAGGCCATAGAAGAAGAGATGTGCTTAAGCTAGCATCTGGTTCAATTTTTTTTTTTTTTTTGCTGCCGGACATGGTGGTACATGCCTTTAGTCCCAGCACTCAGGTGGCAGAGGCAAAGGCAGGCAGATATGTTCAAGGCCAGCCTGGTCTACAAAGTGAGTTCCAGGCCAGCTGGGGCTACAGGGAAACCCTGTCTCAAGAAGGCCAAAAAATATATATACTTTTTTGCTTAAGCATAAACTCTTAAGCGTAAGTCCTTATGGGGACTCCCTCCCTCTCGGCTCTTCCTCCTCCTCTTCCTCCTCCTCCTCCTCCTCTTCCTCCTCCTCCGACAGGATCTCATGTAGCCTACGCTGGGCTCAAACTTGCTATGGAGCTAAGAATGAACTTGAATTTCTGATCCTTCTTCACAAGGACCAGGATTGTCCTTGTGTTTTCTCACTTCTAAAGTGAGATGCTTGTGTCAAAATATTACTGTAGGCTTTGATGAGCTCCTAGATGTAAAGTACTGCAATATGTAAAAAGCAATCAATGTGATTGTAGATAAGGGGCAAGAAGAAACTCATGGAACAACAAAGAATACCAAGATGGTACAAAATCACTGAAGCCCTGCCTAGGAACGCCAGGGTTCAAATACAGAGGCGTCATGGCTTTGAGCGCCTGCTGAATGCCAGGTATGTAACAGGCATGATCAAGGACAATTCTTACTACATCCTTAGGAGGGAGTTTTTGCCATCATCCCTGTGCTACCGTGGACTTGAGGTCAGAAAAGGATGGCTTAATCTGGGTATGAATGGCTCTTGAGTTAAAGACTGATTTCCCTTAGAGATGATCAAGATGAACAAGCCCTTAGCTATGCCCTCAGTGAGCTTCCAGGGTGAGGGTATCTACATCAGCATCCTTTTCCTCCACTATGCCTCATCTGATAAAGGACAGGACCAACATCACATCTTTCTAGGACCCTGGCTTCCCAGCCCTCCCAAAATCAAATATCTTCCATGGCTCCTTGTAGCTTCTAGCCCAGGGTGTGAATCAGCTCACCGTGCTGCTCTGCGCCTCCTTCCCAAACTAGCTTTAGTTCCATGGCTGCCTAACCCTTACCTGGTACTCTGGTCATACTGATACCTTTTCTGCCTTTGGTATTTAATCTCATTCATTCACCTTATTCAAGTCATTGGCCACTGAACTCTAAGCCACCTGATAAGTCCAGCCTGTGGAAGTGAATTCCATGTCCACACAGATGCTCTCCTCTGTTTCCCTAGGATTCAAGCTGGTTGTGCATCATGACTCCAGGTGAGAGGCTGTACTTAGCTCATACATGTGTCTGACATGAGTTATATATGACCACCAGAGTTCCTTGGGCCGGAACAGTACCTTAACCTTCTTTCCTTGGGCTCCCTGAGGTCATGATCTAGTGTTGGGTCCAACACTTTTTTTTTGGAGGCAGGATCCCTCACTGAATCTAGAACTCACTTGGCCAGTAAAACCTTGGGACCCTCCTGATTCCATTTCCCTAGTACTGGAATTACAGGCTTGTAACATCATATCCAGCATTTGTGTGTGTGTGTGTGTGTGTGTGATGGGGGTCCTAACCCAAGTCTCATTCTTGCACAGGAAGCAGTTCATCAATTGAGTGATCTCCCTAGCTTGAAGGTTTTCATTTTTAATTGGTTGTCAGTGAAGCAAGCTGGAATTAGAAAAATCCAGCCTAGTGGTTCTCAGACCTAGCTGAATACTAGCATGGTCTGACAGGGAACTACTTCTCCTCCTGTACTTTCTTCATGGAAAAATTCTATATTATTGTGTGTGTGTGTGTGTGTGTGTGTGTGTGTGCATGTGTGTGTGTGTGAGAGAGACAGCATGCATGTAGGTCAGAGGACAACTTGTAGGAGTCCTCTCCCTCCCCCATGTAGTTCAGGAGATTAAACTTGGGCCATCAGCCTTGGCAGCAAGTGCCCTTACCCCCTGAGCCATCTCATGGGTCCTTTTCTCCATTAAAAATAAAGCATGATACCAGGGTTTCATCCAGGTTCATTACATGAGAATTTCTGGATGGAAAATATAAGGCTGTTGTCTCTTCTGTCCCCTTGTGGCCATCCTGTATACTAAGGGTTTTGTTTGTTTTGTTTTTCTGAAGTCAAGATCACACCAGGAACATCATCAGAACATAATGTAATTCTGCTTCCCCTGGTGAGCAGTTTCCCTGATCTAGGACCCACCCTGCCATGCATGCCCCTTGTCATCATTGATACTGAAGACATCCTTAAACAACAGTTTCAGTTCCAATGTCCTGGGTGATGGCCCAACTAAAGTGGGGAAAAATGAAAGATCTGCTAGGTACAAGGATGCTCAGGACAGGAGGGGTCCTGGAGGAGCAGCTGAAATGCCAAGCCAGGCAGTGAAACCTGGACCACAGCATTCCCTCATCCAGAGCTGATCAAATGCTCAAGAGGACCCGACATCTGGGGTTGGATATGCCTGTTTTAGTTTTGACTAGTATCTCATACCAAAGTGAACTACAGAAAATAGAAGAGTCATGGTGGCCAGGCTTAAGTGACTCTCAGAGGCCTTGGCGAATGGAAAGAAAAGGCTATCTTAAGGGTCCCTCAGCAACTAGAAGATTTAAGGTAAAGACTCAGCCCTCATGGCCCATCTCATTCTGCTTCCCAGCTCTTTCCTTGAAAATGGGTGTAGTGAGTGAGGACCAAGCTCAGCTAGAGCACCTTAGGGCCTGAGATTATTCAGGAACTACTTCCTCCCTCACACAGGAAGGGTGGATTCTGCCTGGGGGAAATGGAGGGGAGCCTGGCAGGGAGGGGGGTCTTTGGGCAGAAGCCAGGGGCTCATGCAGAAGCCATGATGCCATGACCCCTCTACAGCTGGTAAGTTGCAAACACTGCAGGAAGAGACACTTTTTGCTCTGGTTTATCTATAAGCACTTCTTTAAAAACATTATTATTAGTGTATGTGCCCACACTTGTAGGTACATGCATGCCACAATGTGCATGTAGTGGCCAGAGGTCAGTTATCTCCTTCTACTGAAGGTTTGAGATTGAACTCAGGTTATTAGGCTTATGTGCCAAGTGCTTTTACTCATTGAGCCATCTTGCTGTCCTGCCCCCATTAAAAAGAAATCGTGTCCCTGTCCTGCTTCCAACCTGATCACTGTGGTCAGGGCACCCCAAGCCTCTCATCCTGATCTCATTTGTCATGTCTGTCCCACAGACACTCCTGAGCCTCTTATTGCAAACTTTTGCTCTGAAGTCTTCCTCCCATCCCATTTGGACAAAATCAATACCACCACCTACAGGACTCACATGCCTTCTCCTCACCTTCTCTTGATTTAACGGTGCAGCGTGAACTTTTCCTCTTCAACCTGCTGAGAAACTTCTCAGGCACATCCCCTTGTCACCTTTTCTGTTTCAGGGGCAAAGGGTAATTTGGGCTTTGATAAATCCCCGGCAGCAGATGCATAGGAGATGCTGTCCACATACTGAATTCTCATGTCCAGATGATGTGGGATTCAGGGAACCAAAGTGACTAGGACACCAGTTCATTGGTGGTATCAAGGCATAAGTACTTGGGGACACTGAAGGAATCCCATAAGACACAGACCTGGCCCGAAAGTGGGGAATGGCAGGGAGAGAAGGGAAAATTGTGGATGTGGAGAGGCACATACATGATGAGTTGGGAGGGAGGAAGAGGAAAGGGTCTGGGACAAGGGGAACAAGGGAGGTGGTGACTTGACTATGTCTGTTCCTTGTGCCAGAAATGTTTCCTTCTCTTCCCTCTTTGCCTCTCTTTCAACGCTGGGCTTGCACACAAACACTTCCTCCACCATTCAAGACCCCTGACAGGTGCTCTTGGCATTGTCCTTTCTACTCTAGCCCAGCTCGCCCCGATTGTCTTTGTTCATTCTTTGCCTCCACATTTTGTGGTCATCTGCCCCACTCAAGAAACTCCGTGAGGGCCAGAATAGTGCTTTCAGAAATAGTCATTTCTGGTCCCCAAAGTGCCATCCGCAGTGGCTGAAACGCAGAAAGCCACCAATGTGGAACCCTTTGAACCCTTCCTATGATCTCTGGAATAGCAGAGATTCCTTTTAAATCCAATATTTGGGTTTGCTCAGCAGTCAGCCAGCAGGGGGTACTCTGTGCCCAGCCAGCGGTCCTCTGTCTGGTTCCTAGTCCTCTCCCTCTAGGCTGGGAATGGCTGGTTCTTGTACTGGATGTTCCAGTGTAGAATTGCAGCAGCAGACTGGCTCCTCTCAGGCAGGGTGGAGGGGCAGTGAGACCCACTTTGCACAGCCTGCAGTCTGTGGGATGAGGAACAGGAAGGTTCTGAAATAGTAGCGTGGGGCTAGAGAGATGGTTCAGTGGTTAAGAGCACTGGCTGCTCTTGCAGAGGACCTGGGTTCAATTCCCAGCACACCCACATGGCTGCTAACAACCATCCATAACTCCAGCTCCAGGGGCTCCAACGCCCTCTTCTGACCTCTGTGGGCATTGCACGACACGGGTGCACTTACATACCCGTGTACATGCAGGCAGTACACTCATACACATAAAATAAAAATAATATTTAAAAAATAAAATAGCAGAGTGGCCTGGATCAAGAGCACATGTCTAGTCCTTAACTCATCCCTCAACTTGCTGTGTGACCTTGTCACATTCACCTGTCCTCTCTGGGCCTCCTTTTTCCCATCATATGGGTTTATCCTTTCCTGATTGTTATAGGATACAGAGCAATGCCCAATCATCCTGGGCTCTGGTGTTATTGTTTAGACTAGGGAGTGGGGGCTGGTACTCTGCTTTCCAGGGCTTCCATCACCTTTAGGGGACTAGAGTCATAGGAATCAACTTCTTCCCACTCTAAGGCCTGGCCATCCATTGCCCATCCCCTTCTCAAAGTCACCTGTGCACAGTGGGATACGAGTCTGTCAGCCATCAAAATGCACCAGGCAGCAAGCCTCATTGGTTCTGGTTACGCAACAGCCCCCTGATAGTAAGACATACCCAGAGAAGGTGTGCACATCAGACCAAGACGGCGTGGTGTAAGGATGAGGGACTGTAAGGAATAGAGGTGTGGTACAAGGATCTTAGCTTTACAATGTTTAACCCATTTAAAAAGTTGATTTGGTATGTGTTTGACATCTCACAAATCTTTTTTTTTTTCTTTTTTTGGCGGTGCACGCCTTTAATCCCAGCACTTAAGAGGCAGAGGCAGGCGAATCTCTGAGGCCAGCCTGGTCTACATAGGGAGTTCCAGGCCAGCTGGGGCTACAGGGAGACCCTGTCTCAAAAAGACAAAAAAATGTTATTACACTTTCTGGATGTAGTGGCACATGCCTTTAATCCCAGTACTTGGGAGGCAGAGTCAGGGAGATCTCTGTGAAATCAAGGCCAGCCTGATCTACGTAGCAAGTTCCAGGCCACCTGGGGCTATAGGGAGACCCTGTCTCAAAAAAAGTGTTGTGTTTTTTTAAATTACATTTATTTGTGTGTGTTGGGTTTGTGTACGCTCATGCCATGGTGGTCACATGAAGGTCAGAGAACAACTTGAGGGGTTGGTTCTCTCCTGCCACCATGGGGGCCCCAGGATTGAAAGATTGAACTTAATGGTTGTCAGGCTTGGCGGCAAGCCCCTTTACAAGCTGAGCCATCTTGCAGGCCCAGCTTTAGAATTTGGAAATGACAAAAAATTAACGTTGAATGTGTGTATCTGCATCTATAAGAAATGTGCTTAACATACTTTGGATGAATTCAGTCTCTTGATTGTCACAGGTGGTGTGCTGTGTGGTTTTCAACAGTGATGGGACTGAAGGACTTCCCATCAAGCTGTGAGGACAGCCTCTGGAGCTGGGATTCACAAGTTCAGGACCATTCCCTGGACATGATAAGGTGGGTTTATGCATGTTCCTCCATGAGTAGCTTCCGGTTAAGAAACAAAAGTGGAGATCATGAAACTCCAGTAGTGATTTGGCTAACGCCAAATAAAGAAACGACTATCACTTTCCTTTCATTCATTTCCAGGTCGTGGTGGACTGCTGACCCCTGGGGAGCACTGAAAGCGGCCTGGGGTCTCTGAACAGGCAGATCAAGGATGGTAAATGGGGTTAGCTCTAGAGCTGTTTTGCTGGTGTCATAAACCAGCCACTGATGTGTTGGTCACATCCACTGGAGTGAGGCTGGAGTTGAGAAGGAGTTGATGGAAACCCAGAGGAATTCTGCTAGGAGCAGTGAGCCAGCCAGAGCAGAACCTGGGGACATCAGCACCTGTGGAGATCAGGGCAGTGCTGGGCTCCTGGCAAGCAACAGAGCTGCGCTCCTGGTGTCCACCTCCACATCCATGTCACCTCTGCACATCTGCCTGAAACAGTGCCTGAAATGACTTCTCTAGGTTCAGTCTTTGTACTTTTCCTGAGACAGGTGGCGAGCTGGATGGAGTCGGGCGTGCCTGACTTCCCACCGCAGGGTCCACAAATGGTCTCCAAACTTGGAACACCCAGGGCCATTCCTGTGGCCTTGCCACCCACTAGCTGTGTGACCTTGGAAATGTACCCCAGTTCTCCTTTCTGTCATATGGTGATAATGGTTCCAGTCAGATGCTTCTGAGACTTAAATGAGGTGCTATGTGGGAACAGTTCATTTGAAACAGGGTTTTATTTATGAAGGTAAAAAAGTTAGACTGTTTGCATAACATAAAAGGGCATCACTTGACCTTGATATCTGAGTGTTTGGTATTGACAGGTCATGAATGGTCATGAGGGGTTGAGGAGCCTGGCTCTTGAAACAAGCCCTGGAAACTCTGTGTCTGGTATGCATGTATAGAATCCATATTGTTTCTTCCTGGTGATAGTCTACAGCTTAGCTGAGACACTCAGAGGGGTGATAACATGGGTTGAATACCTGGGGTGGGGGTGGGGGGTTCAAGTGCCTGTATTCTAGAACAGAGCTCCACAGCCTCAGCACTGTTGACACTGGGGCTGAATCATTCTTTGTCAGTGGGTGGGGGCTGTCCTATGCATTGGAGGATGATTGCCAGGATCCTGGCTCCACCCATTAGATGTCAGTAGCACTCTCCAACCCATTGTATCCCAGTTTTAACATCTTTAGACCTTGCTAAACATCTCCAGGGATGGCAGGGGAGGCAGAATTGCCCCAGGTGGGGAATCAGCCCAGTTCTGTGTTCCCATGGCCTACTGTGCTATAGTTTGTTGAGATTTCTTAATCTTGCTGGTTTCTGCCTACTTCTGTACACCAACCGGAGGAGTCAGTGCAGTCCTGGGAAGGGCATTTTCAAAGTTGAAGGACTACAGGCTTTCCAATCCCCAGCTTGAAACAATCAACCTGGTCCCAGTCCAAGCTGGGCAGCTGATCACCCACAGCTCCGTTCTTGTTGTATTTCCTGTTATTCAAACCTAAAGGCTGTGAAGAGCATAGAACGCAGCATAACTTTTTCAGTCTTTCACTGTTGGGTACAATATGAGTTATGGCTAAACAGTAAAATGTGTGGGGAAGAAGATCTTGAAGTGATCTTCTTTTATAAGGAACACGGTTTTGTTTAACCACTCATTGGAGAGCCAGTGGTTCAGGCAGGTACTGGAGCCAAGAGTGGGGTCTATTGATAGGTTAGTTGGATGTTAAAGTGGGAATATCTGATGTCTCCACTGTTTTCGGAGGTGTTCCGAATGGTCTGGGGCCCACATACTGGTCTGTTGGATGTGATGAGGGCCTCTGATGCTTTGAGGTTGATCTTTCATTTGTCCTCCATAGATGAATCAGATTCAGGCCCACTTCTTTCTTTTGATGTTTTAGTCACGTGCTCTAAGAGTTAGGAACAGATGCTGAGGACCTTAAGGAAACTTAAGATGAGGCTGACCCCAGTTTCGCGATCATTTCAGGAACTGAGTTGGTTCCTCTTTAACACTTCAACACAGTGGTTCTTCTGCACTTACCCTAAGAAGGGAAGGGCTTGAGCAATGTACAGATATGAGGTCAGGAAAGACTTGAGATCAAGGTGTGATTCTTGCCAGAGCACAGTCTTCTGTTAAGGCTGTCACCTGAGATGAGGGGACAGGGAAGTTTGGCTCATTGTTGGCAGTTAGAAGATAGTGTTTTGTGGGGGCGTCTCTAGACTGATCAAAATAGTTTTTAAAAGTTCCAAGTCTCATATTTTAGTAATTATGGTCCTTCTTGGGTGACTAGAAATTCTTATTTAGGGAAGCATGGATTATGTTGTCTCAAGAGGACAACAGGTGAAAGACAGGGAGGCACAAGGAGTCCTCCCGACTGGGGTGATGGTTTTCCTGGTGGAGTGGGCATCTTTGTCAGGTGACCCTACGATGTGGTGGCTTCTGGTCTTGATGGACTCCTCCAAGAAAAGAAAGCCCTGGAAGGTCCGCTGGTTGCTGTTTATGATGGGGTGCTGTCCTGTTCTGGGGGGGGGGTCGGGAGAACTCTGTGCTGGTGGGTGGTGTCTTCAGGATGCCTCTGTTGATGGCTGCTGCCCCGAGCTGTTTGGAGATAAGTATCTGTTGGTTGCAGGGTGGGCTCTGTCCCTAGATGTGTTTGTCAGATGATGTCTGGCAGCTCCCCCCTTCTATGCGGGAAGCACGCTTCAATTTCTGATGCAGAGGAGAGCTCCTGGGTAGAGTAGAATAAAGTCGGGCAAGGTCTTCCTGTTTTTTGAGGTTTATATCCGGGTCTTTGATTTGATTGATCATGCTTACTTCCTCAAGCAGCAGCTTTTCTCCTTCCCGATCAGCAGCCTGTCCATCAACAAGGCCTGCTGCCAGCGTCCCCCAGGGAAGGCTATGAATGACTTTTGCCTTCGTTTTCCAGAGGTACAGAGAATTCTTGGTTTCTTTTCCTGCTCCTCCACAAGTTGACAAAGTGACTTGCCCTCCCTGCTGGGAAGGGAACCAACTGGAAGTGGGCCTCTTTTTCGAATGACTTTCTTCCTGACTTTGTCCATGTGGCAGAGCCATAACTTGCTGCTGATGGCCTTCTGAAGGGTTCTGTGAGGTTCATCCTTGTGGACCCTGCAATGCCATAGTGGTTCCCCTCCTCTCCTTCTGGAAGGGCAGGGCTGCCTGCTTTTAGACAGGCCTGGCAATGCTTTGTCTCAGGGTCCTGCTCTGACTTGTCTGAGTTTTGGGGTTGTTACTTTAGGGTTCAGCTACTTTCTGACCTACGGTGCATTAGATGCTAAGGGGAGGGTGTTTCATGGGGGGCTGGGGTGGCAGGAGCCATGGTAAATGGTACCAGGAAGTTGAGGCATTTTCACCAACCCCGGTCTCATTGCAGGAACACCCAGGGAGGTGAGGGGTGGGGGTCAATGCTCCACAACTTGTGGTGTCAAATCTTTGGGGCAGTTTCTTTCCCGTTCTATATTCTTTGCCTGTGACTTTTTGGCTCCGTCCTATTGAATTGGTTTCACTAGTCTTGCCTTCTGTGGACTATCCATCTCATGTTGACACATCCTTCTATGATTTTCATGAAGCAGAGGTTGAGAAAAATCACACTGGAAAGGGAGTCCGGAGCAGTCCCTTCCTTCAGGACTGACAGGAGTCATCTGCCGTAAGCCGTGCCTCACCTAGTCTGCCTCTCTGGGAGCAGTTTGCACCCTCTTGACTTTTCTGTTGACGGGAAGTCTCTCCCGGCACCCACTGTGTCTCCACTGTACCTGTTTTGAGCTCCCAAGCCTCCAGGGCCTTCACAGCTGTGTAGTGGGGTAGGAGCCTTTATGATTTAGAGCTTAGTTTTGCGCTCAGGAAGGGCTCTTCAAAACTTGACTTTGGGTTTTTAAATTAGCATTTTGAAACCTTGCTTTTCCTTAACCTTCAACTTCAATTTGCAATTTGTGCCATAAAGCCAGAAAGAAGGTGAGATTAGGGGTGCTTTGGCAGCCATAGCTGAGTGTGCCCTTCCCCTGCGCATGATAAACTGCTGGCCTGCTCTGCCTTGGGCTGCTTGTTGAGGGTGGATCTCCCTCCACAGTCAAGAGGGACGAGGCTCACATGGTCACACATGGCCCTGGGCTTGGCTCACTGTTTGGCTGTTACTAAATTGAAAGCCCTTAACAATTTCTGAAATAGTCCATTTTTAGCACAGGGCTCTACAAATCAGGCCCATGGTTCTGCAGAAGGGCTATGTCAGAGCAGACACATGCTGGGGTCAGAGTGGAAGTGTACTTATAGGAGGTTACTGAAGGGGAGAGCAGCCAGAGAGAGGCTGGGAAGGAGGGGCATGGCAGGAAGGCTCAGGGGCTGTCTTGCTACACAGGAGAAGCAGGAGAAGGGGCTGGGCATTTTGGGATAGGATTCAAGAAAGGCAAAACCTGGATGGGATCTGCCGACTTGCTGGATGGTTCTGCATGGCAGGGCCACTCTAGCCCGCTGCAGGGTGGAACATATGGTTGGGCTGTAGCAGTGCTCCAAAGGGAATAGCTTTGCCAAGTGATAAACAACCTCATGCTGAATGATAGATGTATTTCTCTGAGAAGCACTGATTTTTCAGTCAGTAATACTGGGGTAGTAGAAACCAGGGGGTCAGGTGGTGTTCTTATAGAGCCATTGACTGCTCTTGTAAAGTAATGACTACATGCGTGTCAGTGGCCATTGGTGTGATTTGATCTCGTTGCTTTGAACTCATGGATATTGTGGTTTTTTTTTTTTTTTAAATTTGCTGTATCCATGTTTTTGTTCACGTGGATGCATGTGTACTTACACATGCACATATGTGCCACATGCATGTGGAAGCAAGAGGTTAACTTTGGATGTGATTCAGCTAGGGTAAGTGAGCCCCAGGGATCTGCCCGTCTCTGCCTTCCCAGCTCTGGAATGGATCACAAGTGCACGTCGATGTGCTCAGCCTTTTTATGTGAGTTGTAGGGATTAAACTTGGGTCCTCATGCTTGGCATGCAAAGCACTTTATTCACTGAGTCATTTCCCCAGTCCATTTGTACATTTCAAAGAGCAGTCACCTGTTAGCTTCTGGCCCCCACTCTGGATTCTTTGTGTCTGCCAAGTCCCATTTCCCACCATCTCCTTTACCATGGTTTTCGTGGCTCTTATATTCAGGCTCCTTTAAAAAATAGCTTATTGAGCAGCACAACATTATTGTTGGTCCCTCCAACCATTGCTGTCACTTTCTGCCCATTTCTGCACTACCTGCACATATCCCACTTGGCCATGCAACTGAGCAGGTCAATGTGGCTCATCTGTTGGTAACTGGTGTCTTCTCACTGCCACAGTAGCATCCCTATTCGACTCTAGCTGCCTCCCCTATCCTGGAATGCTGCTCTCCACAAGGCTGACTGTCCTTGGCTTCTCACTTTGGGTGAACTTGTTAGAGAAAACCCTCCAGGCATCGGCATGTTCAGGAAGGCTGAAAGATGTACAGGGGCCCAGGAAGTCTTTGGCTTCACTTTTTGCTTGGCCACCTGCAGCTGCAGCAGGATCAGGAGCATTTTTCTTTGGGCAAGGGCATGTGTGGGCATGCTAATGCAGAGGGTTGCGTTCAGCATGTGCTATATAGTTCATAGTAGTTCATTATCAGTGGTCAAAGAGAGGCCTTTCTCTCATTTTGTTTCTTTTGAATGGGATGATTCACTCCTGTGTTTCCTCATCCCTGGTGGGTTATCCATTATACTAATCAGTGGTGCTTTGTGTTAATGCTCTAACAAAGAGCATCACTTGGATGTAAATACCTTTAATCCAGGTAGATGGTGTTCTACAATGCCCCATCTTCTTACTCAGCACTGTTTTAAGATATGACCTGCCCCTACATGAACTTCAAACTTGCTGAGGTTACCCAAAGAGCTTTTGTTTATGTGGGTTAAAACTAACTGGTATTGTCCGTGTTGATCATTAAAATAGAAGCACTAAAAATACTGATTTATGGACTCATTTGAAAATAGCAGTGGTGGGGGCTGGAGAGATGGCTCAGTGGTTAAGAACACTGGTTGTTCTTGCAGAGGACCCGGGTTTGAATCCCAGCACCCACATGGCTGCTAACAACTGTCCGTAACTCCAGTCCCAGGGGATCCAACAGCCTCTTCTGACCTCCAAGGGCATTGCACAACATGACTGCACTTACCTACATGCAGGCAATACACGCATACACATAAAATAAAAATAATAAATAAAATTTAAAAAAGAAAGAAAATAGCAATGGTGAACACATTGCTTGCTAATATCAATACCATATTGGCATTTTTATGAAAATAATGTTGATCTTGCAGACTCCCTTTCCCAGGTAAGAGTCAGTCAATTTGTTCCGCAGTATAAACGGGGCACCATGAAGGATTAAAACTTAGAAAGTGAGTTGGTTTGTAAAGTGAATGGCTTTATAATGCATGTGCCTGAAAAGAAACCACGAAATAACAAAACTTTAGCAAAATCTTCTCAGGTTTGATAGATTTGAGCCCTTAGTTCTGAAGTGATATCACTGCTTATATCTAAAGGGTCATCTGGTTAGCAGATATACTATGTGTTATCAGGATACTTTTTGGTGTTTTATATTGAATTTGTAGTACCCTGTATAAAACCCCTCACTTAGATAAGATAAAAATGTCTGTTCATTTTACTATTGATTCTGCAATCTGAATTTACATAGGCTATTATAAAAAGTCAGAGATTTATTGTTAATGAAAGTTCAATGGTTTTAAGTATATCATTGGACTGTAAATATTACTACTGTCTTATTTTAATTCCAGGACATTTTTCCAAAATGAGATTTCATGCTCTTTTCCTGTCCCCAACCTGTGGTCCCTCTGAATCTATGTTCTGTTTGTATGGATTTGCCTCTTCTTGACATTTGATATAAATGTAACTATTCAACATGTATGGCCTTTCATGATTGGTTTCTTTCATACTATCATGAGTTATTGCATGCATCAGTATTTCATGCCATTTGTGACTAAATGATACCCCATCATATGGATATAGACCATGTTTTGTTTCTCCAGTCACCAGTGGGTAGATTTTAGATTGCTTTCACTTTGGGACTGTGAAGAATAATGCTGTGACACTTGTGTGGGAGTTTTTGTGTGGCTGCATGTCTTGTACACTCTCGGGTATATTTATAGTTGCATGTTATCAATGAAATGTGTAACCATAGCTTGCTTCCCAGGACCTATGATCATTTATCAGCAAGTACCTGGTTCTGCTGTGACAGCTCTTCAGTGCTTGCCTTCCTGAGTTAGGTAGGGAGATACAGAAGGGAACTCACTTGTGGGGCATCTTTTGCACCTACAGTGATCTTTGAGATTTCCCAAGGGAGCTGTAGAAAAATTACAGCGATTTTGTTCTTTCATCTGACAAAAGGAGAGGTGCTCAAAGTCCTCAGCTTTGTGTGGTGTGTTCCTAGTGTAAGATCTATGTGAGAAGAATCGCCAGATCAGAAGAGATGCTCACTCAGCTGTGCCCCCATGTTCAGTTTCTGTAGACAAAATGGTGTTGGTGAATTAAACGGTTTTTGATTTGGTGTGTTTGCTGGCAGGTCCCTAGTGATGGGCCAAGGTCTTCCCTGTCCATCCTGATAAGAGACTGTGACTCTCTAACATTGTTGGATGTGGTGATAGTGTCACCACAGCTACCAGGTCTTGGCTTCTTTGATGTTTACCTGGGGGCTCTGCTCTGAGCTAGAGGATTATGTTTTTCATGTAAGGTCCTGGGGCCTCATGGGAAATGACTATGCCAGGTCCCTTGGACTGAGTTGGGATTTCCAAGAGCCTTCCTAATCTAGAAGGAAATGGCTTGCTGATTGTTAATGTTCTTCTGTTTTTAGGCTCTCAGGGAAGCGGATACCGCCCCCTCACCCCCTGGAACCCCTAACAATTTAGTGGACTCTGCCTTTGTAAACTGAAATAAAACATTTAAAAGTGATCATTGTTTTTCACTGGAGTGCATGGGTGTCTCTCATTGTGGTTTTAATTTTGCTTTTCCCTCCTGTCAATGGTGTCAGCCACCTTTCTTGTGCTTGCCAGTCACATAACCTCTTCAGCAAAGTGTCATTGGGTGAGATATGAAAAGCCCCTGTGTGCCATCTGATAGAATGTATAAATTGCAGGAGCGTCATAAGCTTCCTTATATAAGTTCCTCCAGGTAGCCAAATGGCCCAAATTGGCAGGTTGGCCTTTGATCAGTCCTTGTCAACTGGTCACTTCCCTGGCTGACAGAGACTGGTTACAGGGGCAACTTAACTCCTGGTGTGCCATAGCCTGCTCTAGTGGCCTGGCCTTACCAACTGTTCACTACAGAGACTGTTTGCAGAGTTAACCTGCTGTGCCAAAAGAACGTGCCTGCTCATCCTAAGGAAATAGCCTCAGGAAGGAGACCCTCAAGTATCCCAAAGACACTTGACACCTGACACTGAACAAATTCCTACAGTTGCGTTCAGCAGAGTTCCTATATAAAAACCAGATTGCTCGGCTTATTCTTGCTGATGTCTGTATCCATGGCCAGCAGAGGCCCTTTGCTATGTTCTGAATAAAAGGAACATATTCTTTGCAGGTCTGGCTCTGGTTCTTATTTCTTTAAACTCTTTTTCTGCTCTCCTGAATCTAACACCATCCATTTCGAGCTTCTTGTTCTACAGACAGGAATGGGAACTTGAGGCTCAGAAAAGTAGTTCTGGCCAGGGTCTGGCCAGGGACGGTGGTCTTGGAATGGAAAAAAGGGGTGGATGTGATGGAGACTTGGCACACAGATTCAGGCCTCAGGTCACCTTCCAGGTCCCACATCTCTTTAGCCTTCCCTAAATCTAACACCATCCATTTCAAGCTTCTTGTTCTACAGACAGGAATGGGAACTTGAGGCTCAGAAAAGAAGTTCTGGCCAGGGTCTGGCCAGGGACGGTGGTCTTGGAATGGAAAAAAGGGGTGGATGTGATGGAGACTTGGCACACAGATTCAGGCCTCAGGTCACCTTCCAGGTCCCACATCTCTTTAGCCTTCCCTCTGCCCCTGTCCTGGGATGGGTGTATACAGGTCAGGTCCCTTTTACTGAAGGTGCCCTTGGGGTAGGTAGCAGGTTCAAATGAACCACATGCCCTAAACAGGAGGGCGGGCCATGGTTTGGATGTGGCTTGAATGGGTTCCTCAAAGGTTCATGTGCAGGGATGTTGCTCCCCAATGTGAGGTACTGGAGCCTTTGAGAGCTGAGCCTAGTGCAAGGCGTTAGGTCCTGGTGGCCACCACCCACCACGCACAGAATGGATTAATGCTGGGCTTCTTGAGTGAGTTCATTCTTGTGAGTGTGCCACTATGAAGTGAGTCGCCCGCTTCCCCCATGTGCTTGGCCCCCTCTGCATGCTGCCATTTCCATTTCCTTTTTCCTTTCTCTGCATCCTAACACAGCCAGGGAGCCCTCACCAGGACTTTGACTGACACCATGCTGTTTGAATACCTCCAGTCACCAGACTCCTAAGCCACATTAACCTTCTTTGTAATGCACTCAGCTATTTTGTTATAGGAACAGAAAATGGACTCACAAGAACAGGCACCTTGGGGGCACTTTGTCTGAGGGGCAGCAGAGCAAAGACTGCTAAACTTGAAGCTGTGATCTTATGAATCCTGTGGTGGCCCCAGAACACACAGAAGTAGAAAAGTCACCTCTGATCTGGGGGACAGGAACTGAGACCAAGACCAGCAAGCTGCGTTCTGCCCGAGGCTCCGGTGCAGAGGTATTATTGGGTGAGACTCCTCTGCCATTTCCAGCTTCCAGCTGATGCTCTTCAAATTTTCAAATTCAATAACAGCTGGGGAGGGGTGGTGGGTCTTATACGCTAGATAATTCTGGTTCTGACCCCCAGCCTCCTTCACTATGTCAGGACCTCAGATTTGAATTCTTTCTGATGCCTCTGTCCTGGAGGGCCATAGGAAGAATCCAAGAGACCCCAAAATATGATTACCTACCCTGACTCCTCCCCCAAGCTTAGTTCTTCTTGGCCATGAGAGTAATGTATCACATCCAGTGATTAGAACATAGACGGTGTTGCTGGATAGCTTTAGTTGCCAACTTAACATACCTGGTTAGAGGAAACCTCAATTGAGGAATTGTCTTCATTGGATTGACCTGTGGCCATGTCTGTGGGGCATTTTCTTGATTGTTGAGTGATGTGGGAGGGTCCAGCCAACTGTGGTCAGTACCACCCCTAGGCACGTGGTGGTCCTGTGTTGTATAAAAAAGCAGGCTGAGCACAGGCCAGTGGAGCAAGCCAGTAAGCAGTGCTCCTCCATGGTCTGTGCTCCAGGTTCCTGCCTTGAGTTCCTTCCTTGGCCTCCCTCAGTGATGAACTGTGATCTGGGAGTTGTAAGATAAAATGCCCCCTCCCCACCAAGTTGGTTTTGGTCAGTGTTTTTATCACAGCAATAAGAAACTAGAACGGATTCTTTTAAATTTTATTTTTTATATGTATAAATGTTTTGCCTGCATGTCTGTAAGTGTACCATGTGCATGCAGTGCCTGCGGAGCAAAGGCCAGAAGAAGGCATCAGATTCCTTGGAACTGGAGTTATAGACCACTGTTAGCCACCATGTGGGTGCTGGGATTCAAACCTGGGGCCTCTGCCAAAGTAACCAGTGCTCTTAACTGCTGAGCCATCTCCCTAGCCCAGGAGGTGGATAGATTTGAGTGGGTTGTTCTGATCTGCCTAGGCCCACACTTGATTGTTCTAGGGGGGAGACGGACAGTTGGTGGGGGTGGAGCCCTGGAAGGAAGATGTGTCCTTAGGGGGTGTGGGGTGAGTTGGCAAGAACTGCGGAGTATGAGGAGCAGCTCTGAAGCATTTGTGTTCCAACCAGAGGAACAGCAAGAACATCAAGTGTCATGGAGAAAAAGGGTAATGGGAGACAGCTGGGGGCAAGGAGGCAGGGAGCAGTCCAATCAGAGTGGGCCTCCCCGAGAAGGTGACCAGAGCAGAGAGGAAATGAGCTGTGCTGCCGGGGAAAAGGGGGAAACAGCGGGTTCCCCCCAATCCTCGAGCTGTGGCTCTCCCTTTCTCCTGAGCTTCCATTCTACTAAGTGACTTGAAGTTCCACGGATGAGCCAGGCGACCTCTGGCCTGGGACCATAGCTTCTGCTAACCGTTTCCTCCCTGGGGGTAGGCGGTTTTCCTCCCCCCGCAACTAAATCCTACATTCTTGTCTCAGCTGCTCCATTGCCTTTTGGAGGAATTCCCCACTGCCCTGAGTCAAGGCCAGGGGTCTCCTCCTGTGCTTTTCTTAGGCCCACCACTATCTTCACATCATGCCAAGTTGCTGGTTTCCTCACCTCAGTCTTGAAGTTCCCAGCAGCCAGGGATGGTCTCGTGTGTGTGTGTGTGTGTGTGTGTGTGTGTGTGTGTCAGAGAGAGAGAGCGCGAGAGAGCGATGTTAAGCTTGGGGATCAAAGGGTATGATTCTCTGATAAAGTAAAGGTGGATCTTAGCTTCTGGTTCCCCAGTTCATGCTGGAGATACTATTTGAATAAAACAATGAGTGAAGTCTGACTCGGGAGCACACGTCTCTGAGACAATCTTGGCTTTAAAATGAATGCTAAGCCAAGTTGTTTCTTTATTCAGGTATAACATTTTCTGGGCACAAAGGGGTTGTGAGTAGAGCAAGCTTAAGAAGTTCTGTTCTAGAGGGACTTACTGCAAGGTGCTGTGTAGTTCTCTTGCTTGGCCACTGGGAGACTCCTTAACCTCACACATTCTTCCCGGTGTCAACTAGGATGTAGTTCTAGTCAACATGCCTTCTATGCATCAAGAGGCCCGGCCTACATGTGTGACTCTAAGTTAGATCTTGTAAGAAAGATGGTGGTCACTTGCTCTCAGGGGTGCCTTCTCCAACTAGCCTGATCATTGAGGTGCCCAGTGATCCCCGCAAATGTCTGATAGCACTTAAAGAACAAAACTGACCTCTTAGCTTGAGAAAATGTTTTAATATTGTGTTAGTGTTTCTTTGCTGAGAAAAGGTCTGGGCGTGGTGGCACACACTTTAATCCCAGCACTTGGGAGGCAGAGGCAGGCGGATCTCAGTGAGTTCAAGACCATCCAGGTCTACATAGTGAGTTTTAGGCCAGCCAGGAATACAGGGAGACCCTGTCTCAAAAAACCAAAAAAGACCAAACCTGAGAAAAATCAGGAGGAAATATTTATTTGGGATCATGGTTTCAAAAGTTTCATTCCATGGTCAGCTGATCCAATTACTGCAGGCTGAGGCCAAGCATCATGGCTGGGCATATATAGTAAAGCAAAGCTGCTTACCTCATGGTTGGCTAGGAAGCAGAGAGTAGAAGGGACCAGAGACAAGTCATATCCCTAGAAACCCACTTCTTCCACTCAGGCCCTCCTTCCAATTTCCACCACCTCTTAGTATCCCATTTAACTATGAATGCATCAGTAGACTAATCCATTGATTGGGTCAGCACTCTCATGATCCTATTAGTTCCCCAAAGCCAACCACTGAACATTGGAGTCAGAGGAAACTTCTTAGTCAATCCTAAAAAGTGTATAACAATTGATTTTTTATGCCAGTACAGTCATAAAATATATTTTACAATATGGAGATTTGCAGGGTGATCACCGTGTGCTATTGTACCTCCCTTTGTAGGAATGGGACTTTCCATCCTTTCTTTGGAATTTCCCTTCCCGTCCCACATATTCAAGTCTAATGAGGATTATGACACCTGCTGGCCATGGCTGACTGACTGGAGATGGCATCCAAGGAGGGCCAACCTTTGGTATTTTGAACTGTAACTAATGGAAAAGTAGTCCCTCTTTGCCACTTGGAGCCAGTACACTCAGCAAATGTTTACCGAGTATCTGCTATGTGTTGGCATAGTCCAGATGCTGGGGACATAGCCAGTCATGGGCACATTTCCTGCTTTATAGAGGACACAAGTCTGAGAAAATCAAGCCATCAGATTAGAGCAGTCATGGCTGACTGACTGGAGATGGCGTCCAAGGAAGGCCAACCTTTGGTATTTTGAACTGTAACTAATGGAAAAGTAGTTCCTCTTTGCCACTTGGAGCCAGTACACTCAGCAAATGTTTACCGAGTATCTGCTATGTGTTGGCATAGTCCAGATGCTGGGGACATAGCCAGTCATGGGCACATTTCCTGCTTTATGGAGGACACAAGTCTGAGAAAATCGAGCCATCAGATTAGAGCAGAAACAGGAGACAGGAAGAATGCTCTGGTTCAGGTTGTCCTGGGATATCTCCCAGATACATGAGGTAGTCTGGCCTCTGGCCACTAATTCTCCTTTTTGCTTGAGTTAACTGGAGATCTGGACTTCTGCTTTCTGCTCAAGATCCGACTCACAAAAAGATAACACATCTTGAGAGGCAAATGTCCAGGGTTCCTGGAGCTGTTGCTGTTCTATCATTCCCTATAAGGTTTCCAAACCAAAGCTTAGGCTAACACCCACCCTTTTTCCTTGATGGCAGAGTTATTCATTCATTCATTCATTCATTCATTCATCCATCCATTCATTCATTCATTCATTCATCTACTCTTAGTCTCCATTCACTGCTCAAAATACACAACCTCCACCTCAAGTAGTAACCGTTAATTTTTATTTATTTTATTATATGTGTTTTGCCTGCATGTATATAAGTGCACCTGTGTGTGCAATGCCTACAGAGGCCAGAGAGGACATTGGATCCCCTGGAACTGAAGTTATGGATGGTTGTTAGCTGTCATGTAGGTTCTGGGAAGTGAATCCAGGTCCTCTGTAAGAGCAGTCAGTGCTTTTAACTGCTGAGCCATCTCTCCTACTCCTCCCATTTTTTTTTTTTTTTGGTGGGGTAGGACAAGGAAATGTGTGATCCTTACAACCTCAACCCTCACATCTCAGCAAATATTTGACACCATTATCACATCTGTCATCTGGGACCCCGTTTCTCATCTGTCTTTCAGGAACTCATCCCTTCTTGGTTTCTCCCCACTCTCCGGCCACACCCTGTTCTTTTCTAGTGCTCTAGCCATGAGAAGCCTCAAGATGCTGTCTCAGACTTCCCTTCTATCACTTCCTGTGTGATCTCATCACATCTCCCCGGCTCCATCTTTCCACAGATGTTTTATAGATTCAGATTTCTGGTCTCATCTTCTAGAGCTCCAAATTCATATATTCAGTGCTTACTGACACCTCTCTTTGTCTAAATGTGCTGGACATCTTCAAACTCCCCTTTTCTTTGCTTTCCACCCTGCCCAGCCTTGCCTTTGGTCTTGAGGTGGGCTAGTGTGGACTCCATCAAAAGGCTCTTGGCCTGTGGACTCAAGTTCACGTCAGGCAACATGGAACTCTGAAAGGAGATGGAAGGGACACAGTAGGGTGGGAATATAATATTTACCCCTACAAGAGTTACCTTGGGAATGGGAGTGTAGTTCAGTGGTACAGTGCTTGCCTAGCATACAGGAGGCCCAGGGTTTGATTCCCGTCCCTCCTCTGAGATAGAGTTTAAGTTGGGATTGACTGTGTGCTAGGACAAAATATGTGGCATGCTCTATAGAACTCTTTCCTCTGGTCCTGGTTGCCTCTTAATCTTCTCCTTCCTTGGGACCTGAAGTGTTAACAGCCAACCCCACTGTTATTAGTCCGTGGTTATTCGCAATTCCTCACAAGTCCCTTGTATTTCATCCACATGTTTGTAAAAGACCTTCAGAATAAATCCTCCTTGAATGATGCAATTTGAAGGTACCATCTGTTGTCTCTTGAGACCTGGGCTGAATTAGTAATTGTCACTGGAGATGGTCTTGGGAAACAGAACCTGAATATTCTAGGATTGGGTCAATCCATTATTCAAGAAGGGCAGAGGGAAAACGGAGCATGGATTCTCCATCTCAGGTAAGGACGATCACAAATCCTGGGAGAATTATCAACAGTGGGGACAGTGATAATAGGATAATAGGCAGGGAGAAAATAAAACAGTGAATTTCAAATGGTTGTTGCACATAGTTTCCATAGCAACAAAAGGGGATTTAAAAGATTTTGGAGTCACCTGGATCCTTCTTATGGCCCTAGAGAGCACATAGAAGAAAAATGATTTTAAAATTACAAACATACAATTCAGAACACAGGGAGAAGAAGATCTCCAGGATGGTCTTAAAGGAGTTTCTGATCTCTTAGTGGTCAAAGGGCAGATATGACTGAAGTGAAATGTCCCTATTTATGTAAGTCCAGGTGAAGTGACCAAAGATCCCTGTTTTCAGAGGCAAATCTTCTATACCAAGGGAAAGAGGGGACCCCCTGACATATGGGGTAGGACCATTTAGGCAGATATGGAGAGGGCAAAGATATTTGAGTTCATTTCTCTTGAGTTTCATCCCTTTTTATTAGAGGTAGCCCCTTCCTCATCCTATCGTCTCATCTCACATGTGGGAATAAACCCTTTTCTGGTACCAGCCCCTGTTACACACCATCTATACTTCCCTCAGGCCCCACCCACACCTTGGTAAATAGTTCCTTTGTAAATTAAAAGTCCTCCTCAAATTATCCTATTGCAAATGTGCCACCTGTTTCCTGACAGACTCCCAGAAAGGTAAGTAGCATGTTCTAAGTCTGAATTCCCCTCTGTGTCTCCTTAAGCTTATTCTCCTCAGGCTTCCCAGCTCTGAGACAGGCAACCCAGCTGCTGAAGCCATCAGCCTATACTCAGTCCAGACTCCTGTCTTTCTCCCAGTCCTCAGTGAACACCTTTGGATTCAGTCCTAGACACAGCTGGCACCTGATATTTAAAGTTATTTTATTTTTAATTCTGTATATCTGGGTGTGTTTATGTGTGGTTATATGGCCACTTTGTTGGCCCAAGTCACCAATCTTTCTCAACTGTACCAGAGCCTCAGTTTCCTTCCTGGTCCTTCCACTTTCTCTCTGGCTTCACTTGCTCCCATCCACCCTGGAAGCAAAGCAACCTTCAGAATAAATTGTGCCGCCTCCCTGATGTCACCTACTTGCAGACTTTCCTTGACACGTCCAAAAAAGTCCAACATCCCTTTTATCATGGCCTCCAAGATACCGCATGACTTGACCTCACCTATTTTCTCAGTGTCATCTATTGTCTACACCTTAATTCTTTTCCAGATCCTCCCCTTCCCTCCTTAGCAACCTTTCTGCACATGTCAAAAATCTCTCCTACCTCAGCGTCTCTGTGTTCGTTGCTTGCTCAGTATGGCTTCTCTCCTCCCATATGGTAGCAAGGTTCACCCTCGTGTAATTTAGGTCCCTGCGTGAATCTTGAACATCCTCTTTACAGAAAATCTCAAACACGCCTCTCCTTTTCCCTAGTTACCTTTTCTTTAGAGCACTTGCGGCTTATGCGTTACATCATTTTCAGCTGTTTGTTCTTTGAGTATAAACTTCACGAAGATATTCAATATGTGTTGAATGAGGACAATGGAGCAAACGCATGATGTCTGTGGGAGTGGTACCCAACCCAGACTCAGGGATGCCGGTGAGGGGATCCCAGAGGAAGTGATGATGCCAGTGCCAAGAGGGTCTAGGGATCGCACATTCAGGGCTCTGGAGTGCTCCAAAGGGACTTCTTTTGTGGGATCATCTGAGTGGTCAGAGCCATGCTTTTTCAGTGCTATCAGACTTACCCTCCACTCCGTCCCCGAATCCTTGTCTTCTCATGAGCTCCCCATGGTAGAAAGTACTTGTTAGGGAAACTATGTCACTAGCATTGTCTTGGGAAAAAGAACTGCAGTGGCCTGAGCTATGTAAAGTTCTTGCTGACACAGCATCTGGTGGATGGATCAGCTTCCTCTAGAAACATTTACACCTTGGCCTTGAGTTCCAGAAGATGCAACTAACTCCGGCTTACTGTATTAATGTTCTAAATACTGTCCTCCTTGATACTTCCCCAAAAGAGTTCAAGTCTCCGGCTTCCCCCCCCCCCTTTAACCTAGTAGGGAGTTTCTCCTGCCTTCTATTTTAGAAACTGGGGGAGTTAAAGGTTAGTTTTCTGGAGAAACTCAACCATTATAGAATGTTTTAGTCCATTTCCTGTTGCTATAACTGAATGCTCAGATGAAGTTATTTGTAAAAACTAAAGGTTTATTTAACTCATTGTTTTGAAGTCGTCTGGTGAAGGCCTTCTTTTTTTAAAAAAATATTTTATTTTTATTTTATGTCTATGAGTGTTATACCTGCATGTGGGTAGGTGCACCCGTGTGGTGCAATGTCCATGGAGGATAGAAGAGGCTGTCAGATCCCCTGGAACTGGAGTTTACAGACAGTTGTTAGCTGCCATTCGAACCCCGGTCTTCTGCAAGAACAGTCAGTGTTCTTAACCACTGAGCCATCTCTCCAGCCCCAGGGCCTTCTTACTCTATCATAACATGCTGAAGGACTCCATGTGGTGAACTAGAGCAAATGTGCCAGCTTAGGTTTCCTTCCTTCCTTTTTTTTTTAAATTGAGATTTTGTAATTTCATACAAAAATTCTTAATCAAACTTAGCCCCCTTCCCCCATCTATGCCTCTCCCATCTCCCCACCAGACCTCGTGTATTCTGCTATACATGTTAAGTGCTATCCATTCAGGCATTTGTACCCAAATGTCCTTCAGTGTAAATTAATTCACTGCAATCCAGTCAGCCCATCTAGAGATCGTATGTACTGCTCGCCCTCACCCAGTAGCAATCAGTCTCTAATAGTTCTCAGTCTTGTGCCAGCTCACCACCCATTTCTCTCCTCCCCTTTGGCCCTTGTTTAATTGGGTTGGCATGCGTCTTGGGCTCGATGCCGCCATTGCCACGAGTTTCCATGGGCAAGCTTCCAGTGGCCTGAAAGCCTCTGCTTCCCCGTGTTCATGAACCAGCCCTGGCTCCTACAATCTTTCTGCCCCCTCTTCCTGAGCTGTGGGTAGATGAGGTTCCATATGGGAGTCCTATCCTGCACTCTTCAGTCTCTCATTCTATTTTTCAGTCTTTTATTCTTTAAAACTTGGCCAGTTGTGACCTTCTGTGCACATCAGACGTTTTTGTATAAGGAAGTTTTACTGGTGACAGTTGAGGGACGCATTAGTTTTGAATTTTCTCTGTGCCCCTTGTTCCACTATGTTCCATGAGCCTTATTTGTAGAGGGCCTTCCTTAAATGTGTGTGGTATATATGTATGTATTTCTATGTGGTATATGTATGTACATGTGTTTATGTGTGCACTTGTATGTCTATGTGCACATGGAGGTCAGAGGTCAATGCCAAGTGTCCTCCTCCATTGCTCTCCGCCTTGTCTTTTTGAGAGAGTCTCTTATTGAACCTTGAACTTGCTGATTCACCTGGTCCTGCTGGCCAGCAGGTCTCCAGGATCTTTCTATTGGCAGCACTTGGGATTCCGGACTTGCGCTTGGCATTTCATGTGGGTGCTGGGTATTCAGACACAGGTCCTTATGCTTGTGTGGCAAACACTTTACCAGTTGAGCCATCTCCCAGGTCCTCTCTTTCTCTTCTTAGATCACCAAGAACCCATTTTCAGGCTTCATCTGATCCCAAATTATCTCCTGAAAACCCTACTTCAAAAATAGCACTAATATATGACTTTGGAGATTGTTCCCAACATCTGTTGCAAGGGACATAGGATAAGGAAAGTGCTCTCTCTCTCTCTCTCTCTCTCCCTCTCCCTCTCTCTCTCTCTCTTCCTCTTCCTCCAGTTCTCTCCATTCCTTCCTTCTTCCTTTCCCCACCCCAGTAGTCCTGGGGATTGAGCTAGGGTCTTATGACTGTCCTACCACTGAGCTATGCCCCCAGTTTCAGAGAACTTTAGTGCTGTAGAGGCTGGACCATTCCTGAGCTAAGCCTGAGACTAGGGCTCCCCTCTATAATACAATTGTATGAATCTGCATCTGGCTTTCAATAAACTTTCAAAAGGGAATTGTGAAGAGAGACAAGCCCTGAACAGGGCTGCTACTGTGAATTTTATGTATCAGGCTCTCCAAGCTTCTTCTTGAGTGGGGAATGTTGGGATCTGTGCCTCTCCAGAAGATGGAGTTTGGCTTGGATTTCCTTCCACAAGGTTGTTCTTGAAGCTCAAAGGACAAGTAAACCTGCTCACCTCCTCCTAAGGATTCCACGAGGCAGGCATCAGCAAAGGTACAGAAACAGCTCAAATGAATCACCAGCCCTGTTGATTGGCCCATGCCAACCCAGTCCCTGTTCACTTGGCATGGTCTCTCCATGGAGAGTCTGAAGACCACTAGATGGCAATGTGGTGGCCGGTGGGAGTCCTTTTTCCCTCTGTGCTGCACAGATAACCTGTTCTCAGAGTTCAGAGTTCGCCAAAGGAGTTCATTTTTAAAAGACCGTATCCTGAGGAAGCATGAGTTTCCTCTCCTAAAGGAGGAAGACTGTGCCCCAGAGAAAGGGCTTTAGCCAACCTGGGGCAGAGCTGCAGCCATGTAGAAAGGGCCTGGCTCTACTCCCATAGATCCCAAGTCAGGGGGACTGCTCCGCTTATCTTGCCTGGGGTTGGGGCTTTGGTCTGAAGCTCAGAGCAGTGTGTGCTGGAGAGCAGAGTGGGGAAGACTGCTCCTCATCATGGCAGCGGTGGCTGAAGACCAGAGGAGCCCAGAGGCTGTGAGGCAGCTTGCCTGAGCCCACATTTTCATTCTCTCTCCCTCTTCTCCTCTTTCCACCTCCCTCCCTCCAGCTTTTTCTTCTTTTTGGCCTTCGTTTTCCTCTACACATTTTCTTCACTATAATCTGATTGGCTCCCTCTTCCAAGGTCTTAGTCTCTATTCTTCTGAGTATCCAAACTTTGGATCCCTTCACCACTGTTAGTCTCAAAGCCATGTATCCATCCAGCTCCCATGCCACACCTCCTGCTGACAGTGTGGGTCTCAACCTTAAAGTACAACAGAACCTCATAGACCCAGCTGGAATCAGATCTCCACTCATGCCCAGGCAGCTGTGGGTGAAGCGACAGAAGTCAGGCGGCTTACTGGGCTGGACCATGCAGGTTGTTAATAGGATGGGTTCGCTCAGAAGAGAGATGGGTATGGCTGTGAAGGAAATGAAGGCTGTATCTGATTCAGGTGGCCAAAACCTTTGGTAGTCTATTGCTCCAGATGGGCCCCTGGATATTAAACAGAAGGGCATTTCCACATATGTACGTTCTATCTGTGTAACTTAGGAGGCATAACACCTTGAACAAGTTTAATTATTTTTTAGCTGTAGTTTGTTCATCTGTAAACAATATCTGTCTCATAGGATTTCTGGGGATTATATAAAATAGTACTATTAAAATGAATCTTGTAGACAAAAAAAAATGATAGCCTTAAAAAATCAGTTATCTCTCTCTTCTGGGATCTCAGACCCAAAGGCCAAGCTGACCTTAAAGCAAGGGAAGTCTGATCAGGTGTTGCTGGGTAACTTATACTTTGAAGGAAAATAAAGCTTTTAATGGTCTGGAATGCATAGCTGGAGGTCCCTCCTGCTGGGTGGAGATCGCTTAGTCCTACCACTGCCATGTCACATCTATGGCTCTACTACAAGGGCTGCAGTGGTTTAGAATGGGGATCAGGTTTGCTAGAATCATATACCCCGGGTCTGTTCCCGACTGGCCACAGGGTGTAAGGGATATTACACAGCCTTGCTCGTCTTCAGTTTCTCTGACTGTAGAGTGGCGATAACCACAGCATCACTCTTAAAGGACTAAGGGAGATGTCCTGGTGACTGTTCAGCACAGTTACCCAGAGTTATCAAGCCTTCCATGAACTAGAGCTGGTATTATTATATAATCTGAGATGTGGAGATGAACAGGAATGGAAAACTGACTCAGCTTCATGTGGGACAAACACGCAAAGGCAAATGAAAACTCTAGAATTTTGGAGTCTTTGTTTTTTAGTGTGTGTGCGCGCACACCTTTATGTGTGTGCATGCCCACAGAGGCTGAGTGTCGTCCTCAGAAGTCATCCACCTCCTTTAAACAGGGTCTTCCATTGGCCTGGAGCCCACCAATTAGGCTAGGCTGACTGGCCAGAGAGACTAATCCAGGGATTCTCCTAGATGACTTCCCCGGTATTGGGGTCACAAGCACCTGGCATTTTTTTCCATGTGTTCTGGAGAGCGAATGCAGGTCCCTGTGTTTGCATAGCAAGTGCTTAATCAGTGGAACCATCCCCCTCCCAGCCTCACTTTGTTGCTGGTTTTTGTTTTGTTTGGGGGTATGGTTTTTATTTTTATTTATTTTTTAGACAGGGTCTTACTATGTCGCCCTGACTGGCTTGGAACTTACTATGTAGACCAGGCTTGCCTCTGCTTCCCAAGTGCTAGGATAAAGGCATGTGCTACACACCTGGCTATTTGTTGCTGTTTTTTGAGGTTAGCTCACTATGTATCTGAGGATGACCTTGAGTTCCTGAGCCTTCTGCCTCCACCTCCCAAGAGCTGGGATTACAGGCGTGTGCCACTGCATCTATCTGGTCTTCCAATTAATTAGCTTCTATGCCCTGCCCATCCACACAGAGTCCTGCCCCTGGTCACAGAGAAATGTTGCCCACCTGACAAGAAGTGCGTGAGCTTCCACGGTAGAACATTTCCACTTTATTGTCTGTAAACTCTTCTTTGGTAAACAAGAAGACAAGAAACCCAAAGAGAAAAGGAACACACAATCCAAGAAGGCAAGGAGAGGGCAGTCACCCTCCACAACAGGAGCTCGGAGAAGACAGCTACACCATGAGCAAAGTGGTGGATGGAACCTGGAAGTTTAGGGTGGGTGATGGCCTGGGGGGGTAGAGGGCAGCAAGAGGGAGGAGTCCACTCTGTTGGACACAGAAGCCTAAATCATACAGCAGAGAAGCTCATGCATCACTGGGAAGAGACTAGGGAAGCTCCACCTGTGCCCCCGCCCACCATCCATGCATTGGTGACCCACCAGACAGCTGAATGTCTGGTTGGGGTTGGGTTTGCACCACCTCAAGAAATGCCATCAGCCAGCCACCCTCCATTTCTCCTTTCCTGCTCTGCAGGCTGGTGTGTGCAGGTTGCAGGGGTGGGGAGGGGAGGGCTTGCTCTTTAGGTCTAGGGAGGAGTGTGGGAGTATCAGGACAACTGGGCAGCACTTGGGGGAGGTGGAGAAGCAGCCCCCATCCCTTGCTCCTTTACATGGGGGGCTCACTGCAGAGCACAATCTCCAGGTCCTTTCGGTAGAGTTTCCCTGCTTCTGCCAAGGACATGACGCTCTTCCTGTAGTTGGTGAGCTGCTGGATGTTCATCTCCTAGGAGAGGGAGAGGGGGGTAAGAACAGGCTCATGTGTGGCCCTGCCTAAAGGAGCCATCTCACACATTCATAATCATACTACATGAACCTTTCATCACATTCTAGGGTAAGTATCCCAGAGGGACATAAAACATGTGCTTTGCACTCAGGCAGACCTGGGATAAAACCCTCTATTACTGGCATTGTTTTGAGGAAAAGCAGTCAACCTTTCTGGGGCTCAGCAGCCTTACCTGTAAAATAGGTATACTAATAATCCTGCCTCAAGAAGGTGTCACAATGACCAGGTAAGGGAATGGATAAATATACTGAGCACCTGTGCTAGACTTCCCAGACAAAGGAAGCGGCTGTGGTCACAGTTATGGTTCTGGATGACTTAAATGTATTCCTCCACCTCACTGGAACTCCATTTACTCAGGGCTGACCTGGGTCTCTGTAGGTAATGGAGATGAAGTCAGGGAAGCTCCTGGACCACTTTCCTAAGCCTTCATTTTGACAAAGAATTCTGTTTCCTCTAGCAACAAATCTCACCGGCCTCTGTTGTTCACTGGCTTCCTGTGTCTTCAGGGACCACTAAGATAGAGAATTCATAAACATGTGCCTAGATATACAATGGAGGCCAGAAATGAACAGAGTAGCAACCTCTGGTATATCTTATGTTGGATATGTGCTTTATAATAACTTCCTTGGATGCAAATAGCCAGTGTATCTGATATATCTCAAGCTGGAAAATCACTTAAGCAACTGTCTTTTCCTTTGTTCCTTCTTCTCCGCCCCCGTCCTTCCGCTCCCTTCCCGCTTCTCTCTCATTAGTATTAGTATTATCAAACCCCAGGGTCTTTCACATGCTAGATAAGCACTCCACCATCGAGCTCCATCGTTCCCCAGTCTTCCCTTCTTCTTCTTTCGTATGGTAAACATTGGCATGTACTTAAAAATATATTCCCCATTCCAGGCCGATGGGTCATTACCTCAGTTCTGCTAATGAGAAACCGGAAGTACAAAGACTAAGATAGTCACTAAAAGGTTGAGTCACCTCACCAAAAATATCTTCAGTCTCCTGAGCCCCAAAGGCTACCTGTTTATCTGGTCCACCTGTGCCCTGTCACCTCTCTTCTAGTGCTCCAAGGTCAGAGTTTTTTTTTGTAGCTCAGGGATACAGCCCCTTATGGTATCCATTTCTGGTTTTATACCCCTGGCCAGCCCAAGGGCACTTTGCAACATCTCTAGCTTCGGGAGCATCTTCCCTATAGTTGTGAAGTCCCTGGAAAGTCACATAAAAATAAAAGTCACAGTGCAATACACTGTGTGTGTGTGTGTGTGTGTGTGTGTGTGTGTGTGTGTGTAGTTATTTATCACTCAATTAGGAACCGACAAAGGGACCCCACATATCAAGTCCGAACTTGAGAAAATTCCTAGGGGGAAGTGCAGCAAAGAGAGACTTATTTTCTGTCTTGATGTTTTGCTTGAGATTTGGAAAAGGCCTTGGTGGGTTGTCATGGTCTTAGGAGTACTGAGAAATATTGAATTTCAATCCCATCAGGCTGTCCTTTCGGTAGCCCCCAGCATTAATCTGCTCAGAAACCTTATCACTGTCTGTACAGTAACCATTAAAATGGAGTGGCACCTGCAATGAGGGCTTACCCCAAATGGCCTGTTTCTGTCCCAGCTCAGGTGCTGGTATTTAGTCATGCAGCTCTCCCGCTCTCTTTCTCTACTGATTCACTCTCTTAATGCCCAGGTGCCAAATCTGGGACCTGGTACATGTAGAAGGCTCTCAGGTAAACAGCCTCATTAATGTCCTGTTCTCTGACCTCCAGAGCTGCTCCCAAATCCCAGCACCTAACTCCTTGCCTCTGTCTCCACATTCAGGGCCAACCTCTGTGTTGTCCTTCATATTAAGAAAGAGCCCAGTGAGTTAATGACCGCAAAATATAGGTCACTCTGAGATGGATGTATGCATACAGAATTTACTAACCTCAAGTGTCAGGTAGGGCCTTATAAAGGCCAATTATGCCTGATTAATGCATTTCAAATCATGCAGATTTCCAATTTTCCTTTGGACACATAAAGCTATATAAATAATTTTCTACTGGGGTGTGGTATAGGAAAAAGTTTGCTGAGTTCCAATATTGCCTCTAGTGAAGTCTTCCTTCTTTCTAGAAACAATTCGATTCCTTATCATTTGTTCCTGGTCTCATTCTAAAATCACTTATGGGTAAGGTTAAAACATAAATGTAGGATGGAATAAATGAAGGCTGGTATTCAGGATGAAGAAAAACCAGAACATCCTTGCAAAGAGAGACAAACAAACTTAAAAGCTGCAGCATTTTTTCCCCTGAAATTGAGCATTAAATTTAGCTCTTATTTGGCAGCCAAGGTGGTAGGGAATTACAGCGCTTTCACTAGCTAATTAAAGAAAGCAGCACAACCATTTGCTCCATGAAAGACATTTTCTGTAGGTGAAAGGAGACAGTTGCAAAAGCCCCTGACTTCTGATCACTGCTCCACCTGATCCCGCCCATCCAGGGCACCAAGGCAAGGAGGATTCCTGGAGGGTTCCCAAGAGGCAATTCCAAGCCAAAGAATGGCGGTCTTTCTCAGCCTTTTCTTGGAGGTTTATAGATACAAGGCAGTATTACTCCATTCTGAAATGGAAGGGAATTCTGACATGCTAGAACATGGACAAGCCTTGAGGAGAATGGAGAGTTACTATGGTTTGCAAGATGAGAGTTCTGGAGATGGATGGCAGTGGTGGTTGCACACTGGGATGAATATGCTGGACACCCCTGGAGCATATTCTTAACAATGGTTATGCTGGGGGCTGGAGAGATGGCTCAGCAGTTAAGAACACTGGTTGTTTTTGCAGAAGACCTGGGTTCGAATCCCAGCATCCACATGGCAGCTAACTGTTCATAACTCCAGTCCCAGGGAATCTGACAGCCTCTTCTGACCTCTGCGGGCATTGCATGACACGGGTGCACTTACCTACATGCAGGCAATACACGCATACACATAAAATAAAAATAATAAAAACTAAAAAAAAGTTTAAAAAATGGTTATGCTGATGAACTTTATGTTATGTGTTTTCTACCACAATGAAGTACAGAAAAATTAACCAACCAAGCAGAAATAAAAACACCTCCACCCTACAGGCTGCCATGGCCTTGTTGTGGCAGCTTAGAGGGGAGAGGCCGAGAAGGCGTTTTGCTTCTGTTTGAGTGTGTCCACCCCTCCCAGGCCTGGGAGCCTCACCCAGGCCCCTGGGGTCACTTGCTCACCTTCTTGTTCTTCTCATACAGATCTTTCAGAAGTGCATCCAGCTCGTTCTCATCAATGTATCCGCTTCCATCCTGAGGGAGGCAGCAGAGTCAGCTCAGCCCTCTGAAATCCAGGCCCCAGTCATCCCGACCTTGCCTCCTTTCCCCACCTACTTTCAGGAGTTCTAAGGGAGCAAAGGCTCTAACCTTCCCATCACTCTGTGCAAAGAAACCACATAAAATGTTCAGACCATGTAAGGACAGAATAATTCCCTTTGTGTCTTTGCCAGTCAAAAGAGGAATGGGGCCAGGCGTGGTGGTGCACGTCTTTAATCCCAGCACTCGGGAGGCAGAGGCAGGCGGATCTCTGTGAGTTCAAGGCCAGCCTGGTCTACATAGTGAGTTCTAGGACAGCTGGGGCTAGAAAAGAGGAATGGGGTGTTTCGGGTCAAACTCTTGATATTCTTCTTTCCTGGTGGTGGTTCTTATTTACATTCTATTATAAACAAGGCTCCGAAAGCCTAGAGTTAATGGCTTGAGTCTCGGGGCTATTTAAGTCTACCTCCAGCCCTCTGTTTATAGATGAGACCACCAGAGCCACATGCGTACAGGGTAGCTATAATAGGGGTGGTGGATCGTCTCACTCCCAAATGTCCTAGAAAACAACTGGCTGACCTGGGTGTGGTGGCATAAGCTTGTAACCCCAGCATTTAGAAGCCTGTCATCCCAGTAGTCGAGAGGCTGAGATAGGAAGATGGAGTTTGAGGGTAGCCTGGACTACACAGGAAGACCCTGTCTCAAAATCCAAACTAAAACCAATAAAAAACTAATAGTCATTAAAAACCAAGGCAACCAAACAAAAACCTTGGTTCTTGTATAACAAACACCATGACCAGGCTCCAACATGACCAACCAACCCTCAGCTCTGAGCACAACCCTCTTTCGCTATTTCTCCATTGTACTTTTAAGAAACAAGAGTGCCATTTGCCTTCTCACATAGCAGAAGACGTTGCAGGAAGAAAGCACGGGCCCAGGGGCCCCCTCTGGAAAGCTGGTCTCTTTCAATGACCAAAGTCAAGCCAGTGTGGTATCAGGGCCCTTTGATTTTCTGCCCCATACTGTTCTTGCTCACCTTGTCATAAAATGTGAAGATGGCATTGAACTCTTCTGAGGTCAGCTTCATGCCCTAAAAGACCAAGGAATTAAAGAAGTAAAAGCCCTGCGGTGTGAGTGTGTGAAGGAGACTGTGTAAACAAGCATGTAAGTCTGGGTGTGGGTCTGTGTGTGCTGGGCTGGAGCAAAGGAGGAGGGGAGGCCAAAACTCAGAGGGACGAGGGGAAAGCAGGAGACCAAGAAAAAGAAGGTGACTTTTATACCTGAAATTTCAGTAGGAAGTTTTCTTGTACTGGCAGGAGTCTGGAAAGAAAACATTAGAACGGGGATTAGAGGACGGGGCACAAACAAGAACCATTCAGATGGGGAGCAGGCATAGAGGCAGAGTCTGCAGTTATAGAAGTGATCTCTGAGCACTTCACAATCAGGAGTTGGTTGAAATGTTCCAAAACAAACAAACAAACAAACATAGAAATGGGCAAAGCAAGACGGCAACATTTCCAGTTCCAGCCAGCTCTGTCTTGGGCTGCTTGACACCCAGAACCGCTACTTTCCCGCTCACTGCTCTCTGGTGGGAACAGCAGCACAGGAGTTTGTCCAAAGTGACACCGGGGCAAAGGCAAGTGCTTACCGAGACATCTCGGAGAGGCCCAATTTACCATCCCCATTCAAGTCAAACATCCGTAGCTGTTGGGGACAGAAAGACACCAGGGTTATTTGATTGACTTTCTCATGCAGGACAGTCCCCTGCCATCCTTTCCACTGGGGGGTGAGGAAGATGGAGTGTGCTCGGACTTTACTGGCATCACCTTGAAGCTAGGGATCACCATAAATTGATCACTGGGAGTCAGTGGAGACCTGGTTCCTGTTCGTCTCTTCTGGAGGACAGTGAGACACAGCAACCAGCACTGAAGGGTCACTCTCTCTAGATTCATTCTCTCCTGGAGCTGAATCAATTGCCATGGAAACAGATGAACCCCCTCTCCCCCAAAGTATCATTCTGGCTTGGGAGTCAGTTCAGTGGGGACCTCCAAGGATGTATGGGCCATGAACTTGCATTCCTATTGTCATTGTGAGTCACTTTACCCAGGCCTGAAGAGTCAGTAAAGACTGTACACTAGAAACCCAGTGGCTCAGGCCCATGCCCCACACTGCTGTCACTCACGATGGTTTGGGTGTATTCCTGGAGCTTCGGCTCATCATAGGGACGGTTAGCCTTCTTCAGCAGGTCGGACAGGAACCCCTAGAGCACAAAAGGCCTCTTCAGAGCTGGACTCAGATGCTCACTCAGATGCTCACCCATTCACTTACCAACTTCATTTAAACAGTCAAGGATGGTTGGTTTTTGAGGTCTACCAGTTAAATAGCTTACATCTATCTTAGTTCCCTAACTCTTTAATGTTTAGGTCCGAGTGGCTCCTGGTTGCAACCTTACCCATAGACTAGGTGGTAGAGACTGGCTCTGACTCCCCTCTCAGAGCCTAGTACATAGGGCTCAGCTGGTCCCGAGACTGCCCATAGGAATTGGGGTTCATGCCAGGATCAGTTACCCCTGAGCAGACCACAAGCATGTGCTTGTCATCCAACATCTTGTTCCTCGGGCTCCTCAAACCCACTGCCACGTTGGCCTCACTCCCATGCTCTGTGCCCTCCACCCCACCCCCAAGGCCCGTTCTACCTTGAGTTCATTGGCTTCAATGTAACCGCTTCTGTCCGTGTCATACTTCCGCCAAGCCTGCAACAGGAAAGTCAACCGCTTCACAAAGACATCAAAACCTGCCACTTCCCTTCTAATTCTCTTTAATGGGACAGGTAGAGTCTTGTTGGTGTTCAAGAATGTTAAAGACTGTAGTACTCTAACATGGGGGTGGTTTAGCTCAGTCCCTTTAATGTCACAGGGGAGGGAAACGAGGAGAGTCTCTTGGTCAAGGTCACATAGAGAAAGAGAAGGAAAACTACCCAGGCAAGGTCTCTAATTTGCTACAGTTTTGGGTTCTTTCTTGGATCATCTTTTAAACCATGAGTTACTGTTTTCTAAGTGCTGCAGCTTTGACCAGGGCTAGAACAAGGAGCTGGTGGATTTTCTGTTGGCTCTGTGTAAATGAGATACCTTTTTACTGCTGTGGAAGCTTCTCATTTAAGTGAGGAAAGGGTTAGGAGGAAGCCTCTAGAAGGAGCAGGAGCAAGCTGAGTTTCTGTTTATTGTTTTCACTTCTCCATCCTTCCAACATGGTGCACTTGATGGCACTCAGTTATTTTAAATTATCCCAAACCACTCTCCAACCTTTTTTAAAAAAAGAATTCTCTCTCTCTCTCTCTCTCTCTCTCTCTCTCCCACATAATCATAATCCATCTAGTTCAGGAAACCATCCAATCATAATCTAATTCAACGAAAGTTGACCTCATCTCCAGAGTAGACATGTGATTTACATCTGGCCAATCAGAGACCTCCCTGGATCCCATCCCACACTGGTTCTGGACTCTGATGTGAGTTTCTTATTTGGTGAAGATGTTAGTGCCCTGCAAGACACCAGGGCCCAGCCTGCTGACCATAGCAACTGAGATTTTAATTCCTCCACAGAAGACAGCTTCATTAGCTGACATAGGTCTAACCACCACGGAGATGCTATATCTTCCAGCCCCATTCAAGCCTTCAAGGCTGTCCAGCTGGCATCCTGACCTTGAGTTCACAAGAGACTCTCAACCAGAGCCACCCAGCTAAGCTGTCCCAAATACCCAATCATAGAATCTGTGAGATGTCAAATATTTGTTGATTTACAGTACTAAATCTGGGGGATAATTTGTTATGGAACAATAGGTAACTAATACTCTAAGAACACATGGTCTCATAACCAGTGCTCTGAAACTTTGGTCTTTAACAGGAGTCAACTGAGAGCAGGGAATGCTGGGGATAGAAGGAAGGGGAATTTGTTGCCCAAGGCAGTGGCAAAGAGGTTCAGAGAACCCTGTTCCTCTACAACTTTGGACTATTTTGGTGTTTCATATTTCTTTCAAATTTTGTTCCCTTGACTTTTCTGTCCATAATCTCCGAGCTCCAAACTACAGACTTGACTACCAGCTACACTGGGTTCCCTTAGAGATCCCCCAAAGGCCAGATATTTTTCTTAATTTTTACTTCCAATGGTCCCCACTTCTCTACAAGTGCCTCTTGGATTTATAGGAGTATTGAAGCTTGTGGATAATTTAGGATCTTTCTTTTTCTATCAGTAAACAAAGCAGAATGATTTCCATTGCATACTAGGGTATTTGGTCTTGATTTTTTTCAAGCTATGAGACATAAGCAAATCTATACTCTAGACAGCTTGGATAGATGGTACCCAGTCCTCTGCAGGGCAGAGCATCCAGACACTGCTTTTCTGTCTGTACAATCCCATAGCAGGTCAGAACCCCTCTCCCTAGCCCATCCCTACTCGCTCGGGGCTCCACACTCTTCCTTTCCCCTCCAACAGTGTGTCCATCCACTAAAGCATCCTTAATCTCGTCTCATTCAAGAAAAAGAGTTCAAGAGACCTGGGCTTCGTGGAATCTCAAAGAAGTCCTGAGGCGTTCCTAAAATTAGACGTTAAATGTTCTGAGCAGTGGGACAGAGTCTGTCAGAGAACACAAGCCTTTCAGGAACTGTTCCTGAGGGAACAGTCCATGTTTGCAGATGATAACAATGGAATGGATGGCTAACCCAGGCACAGGCCATTCTAAAGGGTGTGGGGTCCCAGGAAGAGTGTGTGTGTGTGTGTGTGTGTGTGTGTGTGTGTGTGAGAGAGAGAG